>NC_052614.1:43496060-43847010 GCF_016545825.1 Eucalyptus grandis
TAAAGCTCAAATCTGATAATGGTGGCGAATACACAAGTAAGGAATTTGCAGAATATCCGAGTCGAGAAGGCATACACGGGCTAAAGACTGCTTTTAGAACTCCCTCAAGAGAACGGTGTAGCTGAAAGAATGAAACATGACTATTCTAGAACGTAGATGCATGAGACTACACACGGGTCTCCCGCTACACTTATGGGCCGTCAGCTGATGGAAGCTGTTTATCTTATCAACAAGTCCATCTAGTGCGTTGAATGGAGAAACACCACAAGAGCGCTGGTCGTGTAAAAAGATTAATTATTCACATCTAAAGGTGTTTATTGTAGGCTGTATATGCTTTGATTGGACAGGAGGATGGGAAAAGCTTGATGCTAAGTCCCGTATGCGCTTTATCGATACCGTGGCGACGAGTATGGCTATAGGCTTTGGGATTATGAGAATAACAAAGTCATCCGCAGCCGCAATGTTGTATTCCATGAAGAAAATATGTACAAGGATCACGACAGAGATAGAGCATGAGAATGTAGTACAACCAGAATATGTTGAATTAGACACAATGCCCGTGAAGATGTTTCTAGTAGATCAAAGTTCACTCAAAAGAGAGGTTCAAGATGAGCCTATTATCGTTGAAAAGGTAGTTCAAGAAGAACGATTCAAGTAGCAAACGAATGACCAAGTACCCGTCTTGGAGAAGGTCTACACGTGTGAGAAAGCCAAAGGTAATTTTGATCCATCAGCTAATACTATTCGAGCCATGTCTTATATATAGATTCGGGAGAACCGAGACTTACGATGAGGCAAAGGCAAACACATCTCACTTGCAAAAGGGGAGTGTGTTTTGAAAGACGAGATGAGCTCACATTTTGTAAACAAAACTTGGGAGTTGACCAAGTTGCCTCACGTAAAAAAGATTTATTAAACAAATGGATGTACAGTGGTTAAGAGTGAAGCTATACTAGTATTGGATACAAGGCGAAACTTGTAGTCAAGGGCTTTTCAAAAGAAGGAACGACTAATTCCGAGATATTTTTCACCAGAAGTGAAATGACAATCAATTAGAGTTATGCTGAGTATAGTTGCAAAGGGGAGGATCTTTTATCTTGAGTTGTTAGACATAAAAACAACGTTTTACACGGTGACTTAGATGAAGAACTATACGTGCACAACCCCAAAGGTTTTGAAGTCAAAGGTATGACATGGTATGTCGCTTGAAGAAAAGCTTTATGGCTTGAAACAAGCTCCGCAAAGACAGGTACTGTAAAATTTGATGGTTTCATGCAAGAAAAAAGATTTTGCACACCGTGAGTCTCGATCACTGTGTTTATTTTCGCAAATATGATGATGGTGACATTGTGTATCTATCTTTTATATGTGGGATGACATGCTGGTGGCTAGTTCCAATATGAAGAGAATCGTAGAAGTGAAAAAAGATGTTATCATCACTTGCTATGAAAGACTTGGGGAGAGGCCAAGAATATTTTAGGCATGAAAATCATCGTGATAGGAAAAATAAGAAATTATGGTTGTCGAGAAGACTATGTGAACAAGGTGTTAAAGAGATTTAACATGAACAAAGCAAACCGGTTGCAACTCTCCAGAGTCACTTCAAACCCTCTAAGGATATGTGTCCAAGCACCTGTGCTTTGAAAGATGAGAGATGGCTGTAGTTCCATATGCATCGCAGTGGGAGTTTGATGCATGCCATGGTGAGCACGAGACCACATTGCACATGCAATGGAGCTGTGAGTCGATATATGCAAAACCTGTGCATAGAGCATTGAACAAATAAAATGGATATTGAGATATCTAGTAGGTACTTCCAATTACTCACTTTGTTATGGTGGTACATTTCTATAGTTGCAGTGGTTATGTAGATGCGTATCATTTGGGTGATCGAGATGGGGGGGTAAGAGTACCACCGGATATGTCTTTCGCCTGCAGTGTGCACAGTTGAGTTGCCAGTATCTCAACTACAAAGGTAGTGGCTTTATCGACGACAAAGGTGAAATATGTAGCGACATAAAGCTCTCTAAGGAAATCATGTGGTAACAAGATTATATGGAGGAGTTACATTGAAAACAGCCAGCCAAGACACTTGGAGGGGATAGTCAAAGGGCAAGGTACTTGGAAAGAATGCACTATCACTCAAGGACTAGACATATTAACAAGCTTTTTTATCACTTTATAGAGTCGCATTAAAAGATAATGAGTTAAAGCTACGTAGATTGATGGCTCAAGAATCCAACTGACATGATGACCAAGATAATAGACAGAGAGAAGCATATTTTCTATACTACTACCATTGGTATTACTCCATGTCGATTGATGAGGAGTATCACAAAGAGGCACAAGTTTTCAACTACTATTTTTGAAGAAGATGGATACAAAGTTACTTGAAAGATTGGGCATATTTGTCTTCAAGTGAGATTGTTATAGATGAAGCCAAATATTTGTTTTTATGGGTTTTTTTTGTCTTTTCTATTAGATTTCCTTTTTAGGTTAAAAAAGTGGTATCTTTATATTTGCGATGGAAAAACCCTAGCCACAAGATGCTGAAAAAGGAAATAGAGAGGCAAGAAAATAGAGAAGAAAAAAGTGAGTTTTTCTGATGAGGGTTCTCAATCTCTTGTGCCCCGATCTTGAGAGAAGATTGTTGCTGTATTCCAACTTTTTCGAAATCTAGTGGATTCGGGCAGAGCTCCGCGCGGAGACGTAGCCTGGTTTGCGTGAACTTCGATAACAAATTTTACCGCGTGTTCATCTGATTCTGTTCTTTTATTACTATATTCTGTTTGGTGAATTGTTTGCGATCGTATTTTTCTGGAATCGACGTACTCTCAGTAATGAGAATACATACATAGTCATAGCCTAAGGCCCCCGCACTCTTTAAGGCAAGTTGGCAACCTTGTAGTTGAGTATCTGATTCTACTAAATTAATGAAGATTAGTACAAAGGACCGTAAAGATTTTAGAGGACCATGGCCACTTCTTCTGAAATTTTAAGGCTATATCAAGGCGCGTGTTTATATCTTTAAGGACCGGGAAAGATTTGAAGTCGAATCTAATGCTCTCATACCTTGTAAAGATTGTTTGGCACCATTATCTACTTTTAAATAGTTATATAGTCGAGAGAAAACATGGTTTAATATTTATGTATATACTAACAAGGACTAGGCCAACTTATGATCTAGTCATCTACGCATGATCTCGCATTGAAGGAAAGCTTGCTTTAATTTCTCATTCTAAGAGATGAACACATACATCAATTTAGCTATTAAATTAGGGCCCACTCCTATTTCCACCCCTTATTGGCTCCCTTTGACACTTCCTTACAATTGACTACATTAATCATTGGACCCATTCTTGATTAATTATTATTACTTGTCTTTTTCACCCTTTATTATTGGCTCTGACACCCGCTATCACATTAAATTAACTACATTATCCCTTTATTTTTTATTTTTTTCAATTTTATTAAAAAAGAAAACTCACCCACATCACTTTCAAACAATGTTTTTTCACTCCTAGCCGATTAAGCCGATTCATCCACACTCGCTACATTTCAACGCTTCCTTCATGTTTCGTCCTTCAGGCTCACAAAGTGATATTAGCATCAATCCCAATCCATAACAACCTCACACCACAAAGTCAAATCAAAATATATATCATAAATTGATATCACAAATCAAAACACATAGTTTTTCTGCAACTCGTCATTCACCACAAATACTTTTTGTAAAGCATTTCTCATGTCATTTGAAAACTTGTTTCTTAAACTGAAATAAATTTCATATACATTTTCGCAACACATTTCATAAAAACCAAGTTCACAAATCAACATATATATACATATAACCTTTCGCAATAACTTTCCAAAACATTTGGCAAATCATTCACAAGTACCAAAATTGTAGTAAATGCGATCCAGATTCTATGCAACAAACCATGCTTTCAATTACTTATGATACATCAAATTCCATAACTTTCAAGACATGAGTTTTCAAACTCATAGAAGAAATAGTATCACTCACCTAAGAAAGCCGAAAGTCAACCACATCGATCACTCGAGTCGACACACTCAAATTCCTAACAAATAACTAAAAAAAACAATGTCAAACGACTAAGTAACACGATATTCTAATGAACGGCTCAACTATACTATGCCTATTTGTCGATAAAACGATACCTACACGCTAACAAAAAACTTGCCTCTAGCGGAAACCTATTGTTGTTCGCGAGCCACGTTAAATTTCATCCCGCCATAACTTCCTCCATATAATTCCGTTTCAAGCAAACTTATAATCCTTAAAAAGCCATTTTGACATACTATAAGAACCCCAACTTTAGCCGCCCAAGACCTTGCCTGAAATGACTGAAATTCGGCTCAAAATTTATTATTTGAAACTCTGTCCAGAATGCACGCTTTAAACTTGAAAATTCAAGTATAGGCAAATCACAAGCTCAAATTGAGATCCGTAAAAATGCTATAACTTCACAATATCCTAAACGATCATTTCTATAAAAAATACACCACCCGAAACTCCCAGCCAACGCAACAAGTCATAATTGGCCTAAAACCGAATTTCCAACCCTAATTTTGACAATTCCTTCGTATAGATGATTAGGGGGCCTCAATCACTTACTAACATTGCAAAACATATTTAAGTCAGCTTAGCAATTGATATGAATCATAAGCACACGAAAATTTTTGTGGCACCCCTCGAACGGCCCCCGATCCGTTGGGGTCGCCATAGTGCGCTTACCTTTCTCATGTCCCGATAATATCTCGCTACGATACCATAGAATCATAATAGGTCCATAACTCCACGGGGATTTATATCTTTTAGATTGGTCCCTGCGTAGAAATATGGCGGAAGCGTATCCATTAACTCCCGTCCTGAAATTAAAGCGACGCACACCAACTAAAACTTTTATAAGTTAAAGCCGAACACTTTTATTTACATAAAACTAGATGGACATTTTTAGTCGGTACACCAAAATGACGTAGTCTTCTATACTCGGCTATACTTCAAAAGATGACCGACATCTTTGCAACAGTTGTATACTTAAAGTCCATCGATCAATGTCGGCGTCCAAAAGTTCCTTCGTTTGCTGTCCTCCTCCTCGTGGTCATATCCAACCATTCGGTCCATTTGCTGGTAGCGGTGACAACAGAGGCATCTTATCTAGTCTGAAATGTTAGTCCCCAAACAAGGTGAGTACAACCACTCAGCAAAGTAAAAGATTCATCAAACTATATCAAGCGGTACCATCAATATCTAGACTCATGTGATAGACAAAATCAGGTAGTCGATGGATCAATTTACATCAAAATCATGAAATCCTTTTAATGCAATGGCGAATGCAATTTCAAAAGATTCAGATGCTCATGTCCAGTTACACAGTTCCGATCATAGGGCCAAACTCTAATGACACATCCCATTCCCGGCATGCAGTTTAGTCCCATAACCAGACCACGCGCACTCTTAGTAGAACCATCATTTTTAACATTCAAAGGTTTCATCCCCCTGAGGACCAATGTTTGCATCCTTATGGGATTCCGCACTCAACCCTGGCATCGCGGAAGCTTCTGGCACACACCTCCGAGCATCTCGCACCCCATTTGGCATCACGAGGAATTGCCGGGGCTCGCCATGAAAATGGTTACCTCTGCCTTCCGGAATTACGTACCGACATACCACTGGGCATCCTCCGGAATTACGTACCGACATACCACCGGGCATCCCCCGGAATTACGTACCGATATACCACCGGGCATCCCGAAACTCCCGGGGAAAAACCTCTGGGCATGTATTCAAAATACAACTAGGCATCCAAGGGCATCGACTCATTCGAACCTCTGGGCATCCCGACTCCCGGGCATCGTTGACCCGAGGGTCCAACGGCAACAATTAACATCTTAATTTCCAAAAACACTTTTCAATGCAATGACAAAATGTCTCTTGAGTCTCATCACATCTCAATATTGCATGATATGTCAAGGACAATATCATCATGTCACATAACAACCCAAGATGCATTCACTTTTGAAATCAATTGAGCAAAGTGGAAGTAAAACAGCTTAAAAACCAAAATGTGCAGCTTTAATGAAAATTTCGAAATAACTCCTAAATGAACTTAAAAGATTTGAAATTTTTATATGTTATACATAAGACCTAAAGGAAGAAATTTAATGAAGGACACTAAGTCAGATTCGTTGTGTATAAAGAGTAATAGTTTGCTGTTTCCTTCAAAATTCTGCAGTAACTTTTAGATTCAGTACCTACAGAAGAAAATTCGTTTCACCAACTAAATATTTTCCGTTTGTTCCCAAATTTTGATATGTTATTCCTAAGGATGTTTCCTACAACTTTCATTAAGGGTTCAAAGTCCAATTCTTTCTATAAAATTACAGAAAATTCGTGAAATCATCAAAGGTCATGCTGTCTTCTACAGTACAGCTTACTGGTTCGAGGTAAATACTCTTACCAACACGTTTTCTCTACCAATTTCTTTACAGCGACTTAATACTCTTCCACAGCATCTAAGGTTAACCACAGTAGGTTTTTACTCTTATAAAAACCTTCCACAGTTCGATACAAGGCAAATATTCACACTTCGGCTCACCTACCGCAACATACCTCACTCGACAGCCACCACTACACCTTGCTCGACCAACACAGCCTCCTACACTCAATTTTCGAGACATGCAAGACCTAATGCAGCATGCAATGACTGGTAGCTTCAATCTAGTATTCATCTAGCTCAATCCAACACTAAACAGCAATATCCCATTTAATCCTCCACAGATCGGCATTCAATCTTCATCTCAATCATCCAAAAACCCAACATGCAGTTTCCATTTCAGTATTTTCTCAAATCTACCAGCACTTTACCAGATAATCACAGCATGCATCACATAGATTAATGAACTTCTACTTGCCTCACTCCTAAGCTCGATCAGCAAGCAAAACAGAGGGCTCGTGGGTCTCGGGCACGGCTCAATAGCGGCCAAGACGAGCGGCGTCGACGGCGGCAGCACACCCGTACAGACAGAGGGCGGTCTCCTTCTCCACACCCCCCTCACTCTTGCTCGCTGCAAGCTTGCGAACTCTCTCGTTCACTCACTGCACTCACCCGCTCGTTGATCTCTCTCTCTCCCTCTCACTGGTTTCGTACGAAGCTCTCCCTCACTCTCTCGACTAATCCACCCTTTTGTTCCTCACTTTGTTGACAATTTAGTCAACTGCATGGGGCTTCTTTCGGTGGCTGCAGGAACCGAAGACAGATGGGGTGTACGTGGCCTCCTGCATGCGGATCTCCCCTCTTGCCGAGCCAACACAACTTCTCCGTGGGCTTCTTCTTCGCTGGCAATCAAGTGGGAAGCCACGTGGCCTTTTAGTCAACAATTCCTTCAATGGTTGACCGGTTGCACGATTCTTCACGTGCGGAAAGAAGGGGCTGCATAGGTCGAGCTTTCTTTTTCTTCTTATTGACTGGCTTCGACACCGTATGGCCGTGCATGGTAGGTCAATGGACTCGGAGAAATTCTTACGTGAATGTATGGTCGCGCATGTAAAAGAAACGTGCATGATCCTTACGCACGGATTAATTCCTCAAAAATTCGACTCTTGACTTCAGCTTGTGCAAGTGCTGAAAAATAATTACTTACGTGGCTGCACGGGTCGCAACAATGTACATGGGAGATTTAGTTTGTAGAGTACACAACTAGACGGCCAAATTTAGTATAGGAAATATCTTGTCAGCACATTACTCGGAATAAACCTCGGCCTTGCTAGTAATGGTACATAGGAACGAAGCTATAACTCACTCACGGTCGAACCATTTCTAATCGTGACTCATTGGTCCGATGGTGGTAACAAAACAATGTCCGTACATGATGCCGATGACACAGTCCAACGATACCTCCGTCGATCAATCGCGGCCGTCACATATCCAAGGGTTGTCAAAATTTTTGGATGCCACAATTTTCCCCTTCCTTCTTTCTTCTTTCTCAATGAGCCCCTTTTCTTTCCCTTGTTTCTACTTCGACTTTTAATAATATTTAAAAAATATTTTGAATTATATCGGTTTGTTTTTTCTTTTCTTTTCATTATGTTTTCTTTTTTTTTTTGGGGTACTTAGGGCCACAAGAGTCTCTAGCCAATTCTCACTAACCACAAGGGTGAGGACCGCACACCCTCGGTTTGGCCGATGAGGATGACTCAACCCTTGCCTAGCCCTCACCTGCCACAATGAGGGCCCACGAGCCCTCACATAGTGGCCAATGAGGAGGTCGTGGCCCTTGCCCAGGAAGCGAGATAAGCACTGCAACGCCCTCACTCAATGCCAATAAGGGTTGTCGGCCCTCGGTCAAAAAAGAAAAAGAAAAGTAAGGTAAAGTAAAATAATTTAATAAAAAAACCATAAAAACTATTAAAAAAATTCAAAAAAAAATGAAAATATCATTTAAAATTGTTTAGGTTTGTGCCAACCGTGCTATATAGGATGGTTAGTGTCTATGTCGAATTCTCTATCAAAATTGATTGGATGAACTTAACAGACAAAACTTGAAAATATTTAGAACTATATTAGTATAATTGAAGGTTTATGATTGAATTCACACAGACGTAATAGATTTATAACATTTTTCTATATTTGTCCCGTATAAAAACAGTCACATTTAAAACACATTAAGTGCTATTGCACAGATTGCAATGTTGCTTCTCTCATGATTTCCCGAATAGTGACTAACACCAAAATCAAGGCATATTTGGAAATGGATCGGGTTAACGAGCGCCAAATAAGCGCTTGCTAAAAACCAAAAGATGTAGAAAGAGCAACTGTCGATGCACATTAGAAAACTTAATCAATACTTTTTTTTTGTTTTTGCCGAACCAAGAGGATAAGGAGGGGCGAGTAGCGGTGACTATACCCACTTGATGTTACCTTAAGAAAGTATCGCACCCATCACAAAATGTTCAATTTAGGTGAGGACGAGCCTCTGGTACTCAACACTATAAAGGTAGGCGACCCAGATTCGGGACACCACTGTAGTACTAGAAGCCCAAAGCCCATTCCCAAGCCAAGTTAGAAGACTAATCGACACGAGCAAGGTCACTAGATATGGGAATACAAGCGCGAGACCAACTTGAATACATCCGATGGTATAATTAATACTTTTTATCATACAAGGTTGATCTTTCAGTTTCCACATAAACGGAGTAGGTGATGAGCAAACTTCGCAAATCATATAGCATATGAAATTACCTGGACAAAGGACTCTTGAATTGCACTAATGTCATACACAGACCTAGAAATGATAGATTAAATACGAAAAATGTCGGATATTCTAAGACATCTTATTAAAATTTACTTACAAGTGATGTAGCAAGTATTAATTAGATAATAAGGAATAGGATTATATTATATTACATTATTAGTTTCTTTCAATACACGATTGATAATTGTCGAATCACTCACTAAAAAGTAAGTTCCGTGTTTGGTACATTTACTTTGCTTAATAAATAATGTAGGTTATTTCTAGTGTGTCTCGGTCAATCCAGACAGACACATTTTTGAAAAAAATTTATAATCTTAAAGCTCGTTTTCATTCATTGAACCCCATCAACCGAAATTTAAAGGTTACTTCTCTGGCAAAAATTGGTAGAAAGAGTAAAGACAAGAAGAAGAATAAAGGGAACACACTATATTATTTAATGATAACAATTAAATTAATATCTTGAATTTGAGCCATGTATGAGACCCCATCCAATTAGAGGATATAGACCGCTCTATATTAGATGAGGTGTAAGAGAAAGAGTCCTAATTGGACTTTGATTTTTCTTGCCTTTCTTTCAAAAGATAATCTTGAATTTACTTGGGCAGTGGATTCAAATAAAGAAGTGAACTTAAACAAGAAAAGTTGTTGGCGACTTATTACTCACGGTTTTGACCGATCAAGGCTAGAAATTTTTCATACATTAAAGGAGTAGAGAGAGAGAGAGTAGTGGGTTAGAGGGTTACTTGAGGTCGGAGGATTTTTTTTTTTTTAAGGGAAAAGAAAAATACAAGCATGGAAGTTTTGCTTTTAGGCCCTATTTGGTAATTGACCAAATAATAAAATTTTCTATTATTTTGTTGTGGCATCCCAAAATTCAAAGCCAAGCCATAAGGTGTGTTAAAGTCTTTAATTAGGTGATAGAATTTCCATGGCTTATGTTTTAGCCATTAGTCTTTTAATTGGGTGATTTGTGCTTATGGTTGTGAAAATTCAAATTCGATAGATTAATAATTTATGCTTGGCCATGTGCTTTAAAAATTAAATTCAATAAATAAAATGCCCCAAGACTTTGGCCAAGATAGAATTTGAATTTGGAAATAATTATAGAAAGGAATTAAAAAAAAAGGGAAAAAGGGGGTTAATTTTCGAATGGGCCTTAAACCCATTTGGCCTAAGCTTGATGGGCCAAGCTAGCCGGCCCAATAGAGGCCCAAGAGAGGAGTAGTCGCCGGCCATAGATGGCCCAAGCCCAAGAAGCCCAAATTCAAAATTCAATTGGACAAGTGGCAAAAGGCCCTCATGCATTGGCCTAGACTAGGATGCCATGCATTGGTCCAATTAAGTGGCATGTAATCATTAGCAATGATGGGCTCTAGGGGGTATAAGAGGAGAGGAGAGAGAGAAGGTGGCCGGTTTCTTTTGGCCGAGAGAGAGGGGTGCGAGAGAGAGAGAGATTTCGAGAGAAAGAGGGAGACGCCGAGAGAGAGAGGAAGGAGGAAGTCACCGTCGCCGCCGTGTCCGTCCGCCGTACGCCGTCGTTTGTTCATCCTAGAGGCAAGTGGAGTCCTCTAACTTCTCTTGCATGCTTGTATATTGTTTGTTTGTTAGGTTTTGGGTGTTTTAAGTGAGAAAAACCGAGGTAAGGTTGGCTTGTTCTTAAGTCGTGTGACTGTTCTTGCTCGGGTTGTGTGAGTCCGTAACTTGTTTGAGCTTGCATGTGTGTTTGGAGTCCGATTTTGGCTTCGATGTCTTCATGAAAGTTGTAGCTAACATCTTTTACTATAACATACTGAAATTTCGTGAAAAATTATGGATATTTGAGGGGTTAAAGTCTTGTTCTACGGAGACCTCAGATCTGGAGAGTTTTTACTGACCTCTTGTTGGATTCGTGGTTGCATGTTGGTTTTTGTTGAGAATCTCACTTTTATTTCTTCATGAAAGTTGTAGGAGACATCTTAAAATGCAACATACTCAAATTTGAAGTGAAATGAACAAGTATATCCTATTTAATCGACTAGATCTTGAAGAAAATGATTCTGGTGGTGTATTTTGAGATACCCGAGACTTCAAGGACCTAAATGATGACTATACTCTGGTTATTTGACTTGGATCTCCTCATGAAACTTGTAGAGGATACCTTGATGTATAATATATCTAAATTTCAGAGGAAACGAAAGAGAATAGCTAGGTGAAATCTCAATATTTCGGAGATGTGTTTACTGGACAATGCGGTAATGGATCCAGAAGCTTCGTGAGGTTGTATAAAATAATATAAAAAGAATCTGGCTTGGAGTTCTTCATGAAAGTTGTGCGAAAATGTCTTGGCTATCACTCTGCAAAATTTAATAATTTTTGGAGGCCATATGGATATTTTAATCGAATTTACTCAGAAACTGTGTATTCTGGTCATTATCCGAATATTATGTGCTATTTTGTGGAAATTGTGAAATTGTGTGAAATTCAAGTTGGCCATGAATTTTGCATGAAATTGCCATTCTATTGGTTTTTTTGATGATTGCTTGAATTTTGTGATTTTGGGAAATTATAGATATTGAGTTTAATATTTATTTATGAAAATAAATAAATATGATAATAAAATTAAATAATAATTATAATAATAAAATAATAAAAAATAAAAGGGATTATTTTATTGGCCATAAATTCCATTGAATTTATTACTAAATAATTATGCATTGTTGTATGTATGATAAGACATTGGTGTATGTATGACCATGAATTGTGATGCATGTGTGAATCATATGCCATGTTAAAATGAGATCAAAATGATGATGATGATGATATGTGATGTGATATGATGATCACCCATGATATGATATGCATGATGATATGATGATGATGATGATGATGATGATGATATATGTGATGTGATATGATGATCACCCATGATATGATATGCATGATGATATGCATGGTGATGATAATGATAATGATATATGATATGACATGTGTAATGTGATGATGTAATGATGCCATGACATGTATGTTACAATGATGATACACATGAATGTGTTATGAATTGATATAATGATGCATGATAGTGTGCGCATGGCTTCAAGGTAAGTAACGCCTGCAATGCATGTATGATCTGCCTGATGCATTGAGTTGTTATTGGATTTCCCTATCTGCTGAGTGGTTGTACTCACCCCTTTTGGAGATAACATTTCAGATTAGCCATTATATCGCTTCCTGCCGTCACGCGTGGTGTATTTTATGGTTTACCATCCGATGTAGAGGTCGAGTGTGCTAAGATAGACTGTCCCTCTGTTCCCATACTGACTTTTATTCGAGTACGCTGTCTAGTGATGTACGACATAGGCCTGGCTGGGGGCCTTGTCATTCAGGAGTTCATTTCTGTGCACGTTTGTTGGGATGGAGCGATGCGAGGGATGTTGCCGCCGCCACCACCTGATGCACCGGGTTGGGTGTGAGACCCGTGCGCACAATAAGTAGGTGCCGGATCTTTTTGATGTAGATAGCCGACACTTTTGATGGGGGTTTATGCTCGTATGATGTTGAGGGTCGAGGTTTCTTTTTGAGGTTTTAGCTGGACGTGGCTGAGTCTTAGCTTTTCCTTTTTGTTGTACCGACCCGAAGGGAATCCCATCTTGTTATATATGTATGTAAGTAAAGTGTCGAGGCTTGTTTATAAAATGATGGTGAATTAGTGGTGTGTATTTGTATCATGGTTGGTAGGGGGAGAGACGGTGATATTTTAATTTGCTTCCGCTAATGAGTCGCGTTGGGACCGATTGTTTTAAAAAGAAAAAAAAAATGTGTCTGCGAATTAGGACACTTCTTCGAAAGAAAGAAAGGTAATAAGGTGTAACATCGGTGCTGGTGACGACCTGCGAAGGGTTCGGGGTGTCACATTTGTTCCTAGGAATAGTTTTGGAACATAATCATGTTTGGTAAAATTTTTGTTTCCGAGAACAAATTTCTATTTTTTTGTTCCCGAAAGTAGATTTGGAATAGAATCAAGAATAAAAAAAAAAAAAAAGTTGATTCTTGTTCTCGAGAACAATTCTAAAATCAAGCCCATATTTTCTCTTTCTTTTTTTTCTTGTTCTTCTTCCCTTTTGTTCTTCTTCATCTACTACCATCGCCACAATTGCCGTCCGCCGCCATCCGCCAACCATCACCCACCGGCGTCAGTCATTGGCATTCGGTCTGGTGAGCTCACCAGAGGCTTGCTAGGCCAGGGCGAGGTCCGACGAGCTCGCCGGAGGCAAGCCCAGCCACCGGTGAGGCTCACCCAGTCTCACCAGTGACCAGGCAGGCCTCGCCTAGCCCTACCGAGGCTCGGCCAGCGACGCTCCGGTGAGGTCGTCAGCCCTCATCTGGCCAGTCATCGGTCATCCCAAGGCCAACAATCGACCCCTTGAAGAAGAAGAATAGGAGAAAGAAAGGAAAAAAAAAAAAAGAAGAAAAAATAAATAAAAAAGGAAAAAAAGTAATAAAATTATTTAAAATTTAAAAAAAAAATGATTTGGAGTAGAAATTTTGAGCACGATACCAAACACAATTCTATTAAGGGAATTGAAATTTTGGACACTTACCAAACAGCTTAAAATGCTTAGAAATTCTTCTCGGGAATAGAATAAAAAGAATAATTTCGATCGAAATTGCTCGATAATGTATTACCAAAGACGTCCTTATTGTCTCCATCGGCCATAGCCATACAATACAGTAGGGGATTTCTTTGAGCTGCTCATAAGGAAGTTTCGAATGGTGATTTGTGCAAATGATATGGCGTTTTCTTTGTGAAAACGTAAGTATTTTGAGCAATGAGATAATTCTATGTGAGGCTAAAGATTATGGGTTTGGATAATAGGCAACACTCAAGTGAAATGTGTGAGTAATTGTAACTCTATACTTGTCCGATTGATTCATGGATTATTTACTGCTGACTTTCCCTGTGAAATAGGTATCGACATTGGGATTGAATTACGTAAATCTCTCAATTAGTGGTCTTCTTCCTCCCACCATTTTACTTCAGGTTGCTCAACTTTTTTGCGATTCAATGGTCTTCTTCCTCCCAAGCTTTCTTATTGTTCTTCTTTTAGATTTTCATTTTTTTATTCAAGCCCTTATCTTTTATCATAAAAAAGCACTTGTTTTGTTTTTCAAGATTATGTTGGCCAAATAGGATGTGACATGGGATGCTAGCAAGACACTTAACAGTATTTTAACAGCAACGTTAGGATAGAATGAATTAGAAATAAAAACATAATATTTAGGGATCTTAGTGCTCACAAGAAAATGTTAAAAGATCTTATTGAACAATTTGAAACATTATAAAGGCCTCCAATGCCTTTATTCCTCTCTTTAACATCAACATAATATGACTATTTTTCGATTTTTTATTGATCAAATCGATAAAGTAGACAAAATTTTGGATGTCAAATTGCATATACAACAAAAATTCAGTGTCCTCACATGAAAGAAAGGAGTCATCCTTGTCCCAAGTTGTCTTGTCACTAGTTAGAACGTACTTTGGTCGACTGGGCTCCACAATTATACGAATCAGATGCATGGTCGCTACACAGTACACATCTCATCCCTTATTTGAGTTAAAAGTCTAGAGATTCCTAACATATGTCGGGACAAAGTAGTAAAATAGAGGAAAGTAAAGTGGTACACGCAGGCACAGTAACCACGTGGGCGGTCCGCGGTGGTTGTTTGGCTTCCCGTCGTTTAGCTGATTTTCTCCGGCCTCGATTGGCAAGAGAGACTATCGCCTGTTGCGAGTACACGCGAGCCCAATTCACATGCGCCGTCGATCGACCGAATGAGTTGTTAGCTGGGTTCACTCCTATGTGGAGGAGACCCAATGAGTTGTAAGCCCAAAAAAAGAGCTTGAGCCCATATAATAAGTTATATGAGGAAATAGGGTTTCTCACTATCTATATAAAGAGGTAGCCGCAAAAAAGGAAACAAAGATATCAAGAGAAAAAGAGAAAGCAGAAAATCTGGGGTTTGGGGCAATATCTGATTTACATCAAGCCGGCGTCGGAGGTCGATTCGTGGTCCAATTGAGCTGAAATTTTGTCAGCATGTTCGTGGCGCAATTTTATCGAATCTAAACGGTTTAATTTTCGTTTGAAGCTCCATACATCAGGTTTTTCGTGGATTGATCAAAACCTGCGTTTTTGGTCAGATTTATCCTTGATCTCTTGTGAAGTTTATGTGTATTGCCAAGAATTATGTTCTTGAGGTCTTTGCTGCTATGCACCTCTAGTATTTGCTAGAGAAGAACAATTTTGTTGAAAATAAAGATTTTCGGGTGGACTCCGGTCCCATGGTTTTTTATCTCCTCACATCGATGAGGTTTTCCACGTAAAAAATTGTCTTCTGTTCGCGTGCTTGGTATTTATTTTACTCTACTATATCGATTCCTATTAGGTTTACACAAGAGGGGAGATTATTTTATTCCGCTGCGTTGATTCGATATTGTTCGAATTGTTACCGTTCTCCCATCAACAACTAGATGGCCAAATTTAGTATAGGAAATATCTTGTCAGCACATTACTCGGAATAAACCTCGACCTTGCTAGTAATGGTACATAGGAACGAAGCTATAACTCACTCACGGTCGAACCATTTCTAATCGTGACTCATCGGTCCGATGGTGGTAACAAAACAATGTCCATACATGATATCGATGACATAGTCCAACGATACCTCCGTTGATCAGTAGCAGCCATCACATATCCAAGGGTTGTCAAAATTTTCGGATGCCACAATTTTCCCCTTCCATCTTCCTTCTTTCTCAATGAGCCCCTTTTCTTTCCCTTGTTTCTACTTCGACTTTTAATAATTTTTAAAAAATATTTTGAATTATATCAGTTTTTTTTTCTTTTCTTTTCGTTATGTTTTCTTTTTTTTTTGGGGAGGGGGACTTAGGGCCACAAGAGTCTCTAGCCAATTCTCACTAACCACAAGGGCGAGGATCGCACACCCTCGGTTTGGCCGATGAGGACGTCTCAACCCTTGCCTAGCCCTCACCCTGCCACAATGAGGGCCCACGAGCCCTCACATAGTGGCCAATGAGGAGGTCGTGGCCCTTGCCCCCGAGCAGATAAGCACTGCAACGCCCTCACCCAATGCCAATAAGGGTTGTCGGCCCTCGGTCAAAAAAGAAAAGAAAAGTAAGGTAAAGTAAAATAATTTAAAAAAAAAAAAACATAAAAACTATAAAAAAATTCAAAAAAATATGAAAATATCATTTAAAAATGTTTAGGTCTGTGCCAATCGTGCTATATAGGATGGTTAGTGTCTATGTCAATAATTCTCTATCAAAATTGACTGGATGAACTTAACTGACAAAACTTGAAAATATTTAGAACTAAATTAGTATAATTGAAGGTTTATGATTGAATTCACATAGACGTAATAGATTTATAACATTTTTCTATAATTGTCCCGTATAAAAACAATCACATTTAAAACACATTAAGTGCTATTGCACGGATTGCAATGTTGCTTCTCTCATGATTTCCCGAATAGTGACTAAGACCAAAATCACAGGCATGCTATTTAGATTTAGGAAATCAAGGCATATTTGGAAATGGATCGGGTTAACGAGCGCCGAAAGGCACTTGCTAAAAACCAAAAGATGTAGAAAGAGCAATTGTCGATGCACATTAGAAAAATTATTCGATACTTCTTTTTTGTTTTTGCCGAACCAAGAGGACAAGGAGGGGCGAGTAGCGGTGACTATACCCACTTGATGTTACCTTAAGAAAGTATCGCACCCATCACAAAATGTTCAATTTAGGTGAGACGAGCCTCTGGTACTCAACACTATAAAGGTAGGCGACCCAGATTCGGGACACCACTGTAGTACTAGAAGCCCAAAGCCCATTCCCAAGCCAAGTTAGAAGACTAATCGACACGAGCAAGGTCACTAGATATGGGAATACAAGCGCGAGACCAACTTGAATACATCCGATGGTATAATTAATACTTTTTATCATACAAGGTTGATCTTTCGGTTTCCACATAAACGAGTAGGTGATGAACAAACTTCGCAAATCATATAGCATATGAAATTACCTGGACAAAGGACTCTTGAATTGCACTAATGTCATACACGGACCTAGAAATGATAGATTAAATACGAAAAATGTCGGATATTCTAAGACATCTTATTAAAATTTTCTTACAAGTGATGTAGCAAGTATTAATTAGATAATAAGGAATAGGATTATATTATATTACATTATTAGTTTCTTTCAATACACGATTGATAATTGTCAAATCACTCACTAAAAAGTAAGTTCCATGTTTGGTACATTTACTTTGCTTAATAAATAATGTAGTTTATTTCTAGTGTGTCTCGGTCAATCCAGATAGACACATTTTTTTGAAAAAAAAAAATTCATAATCTTAAAGCTCGTTTTCATTCAGTGAACCCCCATCAACCGAAATTTAAAGGTTACTTCTCTGGCAAAAATTGGTAGAAAGAGTAAAGACAAGAAGAAGAATAAAGGGAACACACTATATTATTTAATGATAACAATTAAATTAATATCTTGAATTTGAGCCATGTATGAGACCCCATCCAATTAGGATATAGACCGCTCTATATTAGATGAGGTGTAAGAGAAAGAGTCCTAATTGGACTTTGATTTTTCTTGCCTTTCTTTCAAAAGATAATCTTGAATTTACTTGGGCGGTGGATTCAAATAAAGAAGAGAACTTAAACAAGAAAAGTTGTTGGCGACTTATTACTCAAGGTTTTGACCGATCAAGGCTAGAAATTTTTCATACATTAAAGGAGTAGAGAGAGAGAGAGAGTAGTGGGTTAGAGGGTTACTTGAGGTCGGAGGATTTTTTTTTTTTTTTTTAAGGGAAAAGAAAATACAAGCATGGAAGTTTTGCTTTTAGGCCCTATTTGGTAACTGACCAAATAATAAAATTTTCTATTATTTTGTTCCTAGGAATAGTTTTGGAACATAATCGTGTTTGGTAAAAATTTTATTCCCGGGGACAAATTTCTATTTTTTTGTTCCCGAAAGTAGATTTGGAATAAAATCAAGAATAAAAAGAAAAAAAAAAAGTTGATTCTTGTTTTCGGGAACAATTCTAAAATCAAGCCCATATTTTCTCTTCTTTTTTTCCTTCTTCTTCATCTACTACCATCGCCGCAATTGCCGTCCGCCGCCATCCGCCATCCGTCGCCCACCGGCATCGGTCGTTGGCAATCGGTCTGGTGAGCTCGCCAGCGGCTTGCTAGGCTAGGGCGAGGTCCGGCGAGCTCGCCGGAGGCAAGCCCAACCACCGGTGAGGCTCGCCCAGTCTCACTTGACCAGGCAGGCCTCGCCTAGCCCTGCCGAGGCTCGGCCAGCGATGCTCCGGTGAGGTCGTCAGCCCTCGTCTGGCCGGTCGCCGGTCATCCCAAGGCCAGCAATCGACCACTTGAAGAAGAAGAATAGGAGAAAGAAAGGAAAAAAAGAAAAGAAGAAAAAATAAATAAAAAGGAAAAAAAGTAATAAAATTATTTAAAAATTTTAAAAAATGATTTGGAGTAGAAATTTTGAGCACGATACAAACACAATTTTATTCTGGGAATTGAAATTTTGGACACTTACCAAAAGGGTTAAAATGCTTATAAATTCTTCTCGTGAACAGAATAAAAAAGAACAATTTCTGATAAGAAATTGCTCCCGATAACAAGAGCATTACCAAACACGCCCTTATTGTCTCCATCAGCCATAGCCATACAATACAAAGGGGATTTCTTTGAGCTGCTCATAAGGAAGTTTCGAATGATGATTTGTGCAAATGATATGGCATTTTCTTTGTGAAAACGTAAGTATTTTGAGCAGTGAGATAATTCTATGTGAGGTTAAAGATTATGGGTTTGGATAATAGGCAACACTCAAGTGAAATGTGTGAGTAATTGTAACTCTATACTTGTCCGATTGATTCGTGGATTATTTACTGCTTTTTCCCTGTGAAATAGGTATCGACATTGGGATTGAATTACGTAAATCTCTCAATTAGTGGTCTTCTTCCTCCCACTATTTTACTTCAGGTTGCTCAACTTTTTTGCGATTCAATGGTCTTCTTCCTCCCAAGCTTTCTTATTGTTCTTCTTTTAGATTTTCATTTTTTATTCAAGCCCTTATCTTTTATCATAAAAAGTACTTGTTTTGCTTTTCAAGATTATGTTGGCCAAATAGGATGTGACATGGGATGCTAGCAAGACACTTAACAGTATTTTAACAACAACGTTAGGATAGAATGAATTAGAAATAAAAACATAATATTTAGGGATCTTAGTGCTCACAAGAAAATGTTAAAAGATCTTATTGAACAATTTGAAACATTTTAAAGGCCTCCAATGCCTTTATTACTCTCTTTTAACATAAATCTAATATGAATATTTTTCGATTTTTTATTGATAAAGTAGACAAAATTTTAGATGTCAAATTGCATATGCAACAAAAATTCAGTGTCCTCACATGAAAGAAAGGAGTCATCCTTGTCCCAAGTTGTCTTGTCACTAGTTAGAACATACTTTGGTCGACTGGGCTCCACAATTATACGAATCAGATGCATGGTCGCTACACAGTACACATCTCATCCCTTATTTGAGTTAAAAGTCTAGAGATTCCTAACATACGTCGGGACAAAGTAGTAAAATAGAGGAAAGTAAAGTGGTACGCGCAGGCACAGTAACCACGTGGGAGGTCCGCGGTGGTTGTTTGGCTTCCCGTCGTTTAGCTGATTTTCTCCGGCCTCGATTGGCAAGAGAGACTATCGCCTGTTGCGAGTACACGCGAGCCCAATTCACATGCGCCGTTGATCGACCGAAGCCAGATTCACATGGTCCTCACCTGATCTACGGTGGGCCCGCGGTTGGCTAGCTGGGAGGACCCATGCAAGGCGTCCCCACCATCACAGCGGGGAGGCTGGAGGTTGACTTTCAGCTGGGACTCGGTGTTGGTCGATCTTTCGATCTTCTCCTCCCGTCTTCCTCTCATCTCCTTGCTTGGGCTCGCACCTCCAGCTCTCGCTCTCGCTCTTTCTCCCATGGCAAAGAAGCTCGTGCACTACGTAGTGGTATCGACATATCTTCTCTCTCTCTCTCTCTCTCTCTCTCTCTCTCTCTCTCTCTCTCATATGGTTTCTGTCAGTCTATAGAGATGAACGTCGATTGAACGTGAGGCTTATGGTTGTGGTCGTGAAGATCATCTCTTCCGGGATTGAGGTGGCATCGTTTACTCGTCCGTAGCTCATTGTCGATCCCTTTTGCAGGTCGATGCATTCACCGAGACCGCGTTCAAGGGGAACCCCGCGGCGGTGTGCTTCCTGGAGGAGGATGAAGAGAAGGACGTGGAGTGGCTACAGGCAGTGGCCAGGGAGTTCAACATCTCCATAACTTGCTTCCTGACTAAAGTAGCTGCCTCGGGGACGGAGGACTGGAGCCCGAGGTTCCGCCTCAGATGGTTCTCTCCCGTCACCGAGGTGAGTTCCGAATCTCTGTCCGCTTATCAGCATGATGGACTTGCTCGGTACTTTTCTTATCTTATCCCGGACTTGAAAATGAATGGAAACGCCTGGATGGTCCCTCCCTCATTGCCCAAAAGCACGTGACTGTATATGTTTTCACTTGTTTAGCTTTCCAAAAATTATTGCCTGAATATAGTATTGTTTTCCCCCAATGGATTGGAAATCTTTTTGGCAAATTAAAAAAATATGGCAAACGAAAATTCATAGCTCAATACAAAAATATGTTAGAAGAAAACTATTAAATGTTGATAAGTTACTCATATGAGAGTCAGCATTCGAATATTAGTTGCTAATTTAATATGACAAAAGTGTTTTTTTTTTTTTTTGTCAGAATAATTTGACAAAAGTTCGGAGAAGTTGGGAAGTCACAAAGTTGGTAATTTAATCCAACAAAAGTTTGGGAAGTCACTTCAATGTGGATTGGTAATTTTATACAAGAGTTAGTAAACTTAGACGATTGGTAGCTTATGCAAATGAAAATTAGTAAGTTTTACAAACTACTAAAAAAAATTGTAATTTCATAAAAGTATGTAGATTACTTATGTGGGAAAAAAAATGTTTCTAGTCATTTTTTGACTTAAAGTTTCTTGGCGCATATTGAGTAATCAATATGGGAAAAAATATCCATATTTTCAGGCACACAATAAATTTCTGCTGCTTGGAAAGTCTTCTTTCCCCTTTTCAGTAATTAATTCTTTGTATGAGATTGGTAACAGCATGAAGAAGATCGGCTCGCTCACATGAGATTAGGCTGTTTAAGTGTATTGGTGGATTCTAGCGTCTTTGAGCGCGGAATAAACGCATCGTTCTCCAGTTTTCTGAGTCGTTTATCGATCTGATTGGGATCGAAACAATTGGATAGCTCCCTTTACTCGTCAATATCAAGTTGAATTTTCGCAATTTTCATGCAAATCATTGGATGGTGGCACCTGGATACCATATAAATACGAATCTCCTTTTAGGTTAACCTCTGTGTTCATATTATCTAATCACAAACTTGACCTTTCAGTTTGATCTCTGCGGTCATGCGACTCTAGCTGCTGCGCACACTCTCTTCACATCTGGGATGGTAGATTCTGACACCATCGAGTTTATGACATTATCCGGAATTCTGACTGCCAAAAGGGTTCCCGAAACGAAGTCATCCCACATTTTGAAGGTTCAAGATGGTGATTTGCCCGGGGTATGGATTGAATTGGATTTTCCTGTAGTCCCGATCGCTGAAGATGATGCCGAGCGGATTTCATGTGTCTCCAAAGTTCTCAATGGCACTTCCATTGTTGAAATCAAGAAGACAGCAAAGGGCGACCATTTCGTAATTCCTCAACTGCGACCTGATCTTTTCTTTTCCCCATAAATACTGTTTTGAGTACATTGAACCCCTTGCTTCCTCTTTGAGGCAATCGTTTTCATTCTGTTGATTCCAGGATTTGTACAGCAGCAGCTGGCATTGAGCTGATTTTCATTAGGAAGAGAGTATTTAATTCCATCATTTCTACTTTCTTCTGCTTATTTTCGCAGATTGTTATCCCGTCGGGGAAAGAAGTTGAAGAAATTCAGCCCCAGTTTGAGGAGATACAGAGATGTCCTGGGAGGGGTATTGTCATCACAGGATCAGCTCAGCCAGACTCGGGATTCGATTTTGTCAGTCGATTCTTTTACCCAAAACTTGGACTGAATGAGGTATTAAAGTTCATACCTTGGAAAGTTTCTTAAAGTATCAATCATAATTAGTTATTCAATTGTCCGATTCACTGGTCATATGTCGAAAGCTGTGTTCTATCAACCAATTTTATGCTCTTACCGCAAACCTCTGAATGAATGATCTACTTTCCAGGATCATGTATGTGGCAGTGCACATTGTGCTTTGGCACCTTATTGGAGTGAAAAGCTGGGGAAAAAGGATCTCGTTGCCTATGCTGTAATCTCTCTCTCTCTCTCTCTCTCTCTCTCTCTCTGCTCATCCACACATGCTTGTGCCCATGTCTCTGCCCTTGTGAATGCCCATGTGTTTTGCTTCTCTCGTCTCTCAAATGGTATGTAAATGAATGATTTTCGATGGCCTCATCATTTTCACGTCTTGCAGGCATCGCCCAGAGGTGGAGTAGTGAAGGTGCACTTGGATGAGCAGAACCAGAGAGTGTCATTGCGCGGGAAAGCTGTAACTGTAATGAGGGGCTCTCTTCTTGTTTGAATTTCTAGCGCTTCTTCTTGTTTCTGAACTTAAAGCACGTGAAAATCACTACGTGAGAAGGAATTGAAATAAATGAGCTTATGTTGTGGGTTCGGTGGTACCGATGGAGTAATGTGAAATACATGAGATCGCGTCCTTTCCTGTATGACAGGTTCTTAATTTGCTTGCAGTGGAGAGTGAACTGAATAAGTGTAGAACGGATCCATTGTTTCATTCCCAGAGGACTCTGTCTGAAGAGTTCTATCTGCAGAAGAAGTGCATATTTGATTGACATAAGTGTTTATCAGCACGGCTGGGAAAATAAACAAGTGGCTAAAAGCCTCCATTGGACTAAGACATCAGCGACGCACAGTTTCTGTTCCCGTAGAAACTAACTTCCTACAAATTCGCCTTCGAGTAGTAGGATGGCCATGTCATTTCCCATACTTGATGTGGAGTCGGGTTGTGAATTGCAGCTACACTAACACGTACATGTAAGTTCGCACATGAAATTTTCTGCTCTCATCGACAACTGGTCTATGAGATCCGTAATGTTTTTCAGTGCAGACAGTACAGTTGACTTAGTAAAGCGAGTCTTTCTTATAATGGCAAGTCTAGATGTGAGTCTACTGATAATCTTGCAATCAAACAGAACACAAGAAGAGCTGACGGCAAATGAGGCTTTAAAAGCTCTAAAGGACCTTTATGGCCTGAAAAGAAGAAGAAGAAGAAGGTGAGCGAAAATAAAGTAGTCTACGCCACGCAAGTCCAGCCTTGTTAAGGCGATCGTGAAGCAACAAAATATGAGGCTTAAGCAAGGCAATGGAAACTTCGAATAAATCAACTGGAGATTGTGACAGATATCCTGCCGCTACGCTTTCTAGTCCAAAGATGTAACCATTGTTGCTTAGGCGCTGTGATAGTGAGCGTATCTCCGCTCATGACAGCAGTAGAGTCGCTTGCCCTAACATTCTTAGGAAGGACCATCTGGATCTTACTGTTTGCCATTCGCTCCAGTCGCATGAGATACAAAGCGACTCGCCATCAATGATCTCAACCTTCAATTAGTCCTTCCTCAGTTGTGGAAGCTGTAGGCGAATGACATAGTCGGTCGCAGTCTTTTGGCTGTCAACCGACTCATCAGGAGAGAATGGATCGCTGTTAAGGAAAGCACTCGCTTCATGGTCATGCCATTCCATTCTTATGATACGAATTAATCTCTTTAAGAGCCGGATTCGAAGTGGGCAATCCATCGGAATGGGATTCGCAGTTCTTCAATATGGAGTCAGCAGCTTTGTTGAGAATGTTATAGATGAAGCCAAATATTTGTTTTTAGGGGATTTTTTGTCTTTTCTATTAGATTTCCTTTTAAGTTAAAAATGGTATCTTTATATTAGCGATGGAAAAACCCTAGCCGTCAAGATGCTGAAAAAGGAAATAGAGAGGCAAGAAAAAGAGAGAAGAAAAAAGTGAGTTTTTTTCTTGATGAGGGTTCTCAATCTCTTTGTGCCTTGATCTTGAGAGAAGATTGTCGTTGTATTCCAACTTTTTCGAAGTCTAGTGGATTCGCAGAGTGCCTCTGCGCGGAGACGTATCCCAGGTTTGGGTGAACTTCGATAACAAATTTTCTGGCGTGTTCATATGATTCTGTTCTTTTATTACTATATTATGTTTGGTGAATTGTTTGCGGCGTTATTTTCTGGAATCGACGTGCGATTTCGTAACAACTGATATCAGAGCCTGGGTTGGCTAATCGAGAACATCGAGGGTTTTTCAGTGACATTCGATTGAAAGCAAAGAGTATGGCAAAAGATAAAATCATAATCGATGAGTTCAATGGAGAGGATTTCGGATGGTGGAAATTAGAAATAGAGGATTATCTGTATCAAAAAGATCTTTATGCACCACTTGAGGGTTGGAAACCCGAGATGGCGGAAGTGGATCCGATAGCAGAAGCCGAATGGAAAATTCTTGATCGAAAGGCATCGGGTGCGATTCGTCTAGGGTTGACGAAAAAGACAGGGTACCACATCACGAAAGCAAAAACTGCAAAAGAAGCCATGGATATTCTAACGAATATTTATGAGAAGCCGTCCACATCAAATCAGGTATTTTTGCTGAAGAAACTAGTTAATATGAAGTTATCTTATAGAGGTTCTGTGGCAGAGCATATTAATAGTTTCACGTAAGTCACGGGCCAATTGAAATCCGCAGGCATAAATTTAGATATGATGCTTCAAGCTTTATTATTTTTATGTTCTCTTCCAGAAAACTATAATACCGCAGTGTAGGGAATTTCGAGCACCATGAAGGATGATTTAACTCTTCATGATGCTGTGAGTAATATCATGGATGAAGAGATGCGAAGGAAAGTCTCGTGGTGGAGATAATTTTTGCATCTACATCTTCAACGGCACTTGCAATGGAGAACCGTGGAAGAAGTAAAAGTAGAGGAAATTTCAGCGGTCGTGGCGGATCACAATCAAGGGGTAAGAGACAGGTTGCAAAAGATGAGTGTTGGTTTTGTCACAAAACCGGACACCGGAGGTTTCAGTGTGAAGCCTACAAAAAGAAGCAGCAAGATGAGAATCAAGGTGCTAATGTAGTTAATGATGAATCTTTGCTAGATAACTTGCGTTTGTTTGCAGGATTTGACTCGACAACAGATAAATGGTTTATTGATTCTGGCGTTTCTTTTCATTGCACCTCGCAAAGAGACATATTTGATGATTATGCGAGTGGAGATTTTGGACAAGTGGTTGTGGGAAACTGCCACATGTGTCCAATTGTTGGGAAAGGAATTGTGACTGTGAACATCTCAGCTGGAGGACGTCTAGTTTTGCGTGAAACTAGGCATATTCCGGAATTAAAGAAAAATCTGATTTCAACCAGTAAACTTGACTAAGAAGGTTTGGTAATAACCTTTGGCTGCGGAGAGTGGAAGATAACCTCAGGGGTAAGAGTAGTAGCAAAGGGAAAGCATACGGGTACACTTTACCTTCTCCAAGGAGACAATATCAGTGATATGGTTGCAATTACAATGGCTACAAGTAATTTATCTACTCTTTGGCATTATCATTTGGGACATCTTGGTGAAAAAGGTGTAAAGCAGTTACACTAGAGAAAATTACTTCCGGGTTTACAAAAAGTTGAGTTAGATTTTTGTGAGAGTTGCATTTATGAAAAACAAAAGGCTGCTAGTTTTCAATTGAATGGACGATAAAATAAAGGCCAGAAGCTAGAGTTGGTTCATACTGATGTATGGGGACCTGCTCAGGAACTCTCTTATGGTGGTAAGAGATATTTTGTCACCTTCATTGATGATGCAACAAGGAAGACTTGGGTCTATGCTCTTAAAGAAAAATCAGAAGTATTCGGGATGTTCAGAATGTGGAAGACCATGGTAGAAAAAGAGACAGGTTATCAGATTAAAGCTCTGAAATCTGATAATGGTGGTGAATACACAAGTAAGGAATTTGCAGAATATTTGAGTCAAGAAGGCATACACGGGCTAAAGACTGTTTCTAGAACTCCTCAAGAGAACGGTGTAGCTGAAAGAATGAACAGGACTATTCTAGAACGTGCGAGATGCATGAGACTACACACGGGTCTCCCGCTACACTTATGGGCCGTCACAGTTGATGCAGCTATTTATCTTATCAACAAAAGTCCATCTAGTGCGTTGAATGGAGAAACACCACAAGAGCGCTGGTCAGGTAAAAAGATTAATTATTCACATCTAAAGGTGTTTGGTTGTATTGCATATGCTTTGATTGACAGGGAGGATGGGAAAAAGCTTGATGCTAAGTCCCAGAAGTGCGTCTTTATCGGATATGGTGGCAACGAGTATGGCTATAGGCTTTGGGATTATGAGAATAACAAAGTCATCCGCAGTCGCAATGTGGTATTCTATGAAGAAAATATGTACAAGGATCGTTAGACAGAGACAGAGCATGAGAATGTAGTACAACCAGAATATGTTGAATTAGACACAATGCCCGTGAAGATGTTTCCAGTAGATCAAAGTTCACCTGGAAGAGAGGTTCAAGATGAGCCTATTATCAGTGAAAATGTAGTTCAAGAAGAACGTAGTGATTCGTAGCAAACGAATGACCCTGAAGTACCTGTCTTGAGAAGGTCTACACGTGTGAGAAAGCCAAAGGTAATTTTTGATCCATTAGCTAATACTATTCTCGAGCCATGTCTTATATACGATTCGGGAGAACCGAAGACTTACGATGAGGCAAAGGCAAACACATCTCACTTGCAGTGGGAGTGTGCTATGAAAGACGAGATGAGCTCGTTACTTCTAAACAAAACTTGGGAGTTGACCAAGTTGCCCACAGGTAAAAAAGCTTTATTAAACAAATGGATGTATAGGGTTAAGAGTGAAGCAGATACTAGTATTAGATACAAGGCGAAACTTGTAGTCAAGGGCTTTTCTCAAAAAGAAGGGATCGACTACTCCGAGATATTTTCACCTGTAGTGAAAATGACATCAATTAGAGTTCTGCTGAGTATAGTTGCAGTGGAGGATCTTTATCTTGAGCTGTTAGACATAAAAACAACGTTTTTACACGGTGACTTAGATGAAGAACTATACGTGGCACAACCTAAAGGTTTTGAAGTCAAAGGTAAGGAGCACATGGTATGTCGCTTGAAGAAAAGCTTGTATGGCTTGAAACAAGCTCCGCAGCAATGGTACCTAAAATTTGATGGTTTCATGCAAGAAAAAGATTTGCACACCGTGAGTCCGATCACTTGTGTTTATTTTCACAAGTATGATGATGGTGACATTGTGTATCTATCTTTATATGTGGATGACATGCTGGTGGCTAGTTCCAATATGAAGAGAATCATAGAAGTGAAAAAGATGTTATCATCACAGTTTGCTATGAAAGACTTGGGAGAGGCCAAGAATATTTTAGGCATGAAAATCATCAGGGATAGGAAAAATAAGAAATTATGGTTGTCGCAAGAAGACTATGTGAACAAGGTGTTAAAGAGATTTAACATGAACAAAGCAAAACCGGTTGCAACTCCTCTAGTGAGTCACTTCAAACTTTCTAAGGATATGTGTCCAAGCACTCAGGCTTTGAAAGATGAGATGGCGGTAGTTCCATATGCATCAGCAGTGGGGAGTTTGATGTATGCCATGGTGAGCACGAGACCGGACATTGCACATGCGGTGGGAGTTGTGAGTCGATATATGCGAGAACCCGGGCGAGCATTGGAATGCAATAAAATGGATATTGAGATATCTAGCAGGTACTTCCAATTACTCACTTTGTTATGGTGGTACATCTCTATAGTTGCAGGGTTATGTAGATGCAGATCATTCGGGTGATCGAGATAGTGGTAAGAGTACCACTGGATATGTCTTTCAGTTGCAGGTACAGCAGTGAGTTGGGTATCTCAACCACAAAAGGTAGTGGCTTTATCGACGACAAAGGCAGAATATGTAGCGATTACAAAAGCCTCCAAGGAAATCATGTGGTAACAAGATTATATGGAGGAGTTACATCAAAAACAGCCAGTCAGTACACTTTGGAGCGATAGTCAAAGTGCAGTGCACTTAGCAAAGAATGCAGCTTATCACTCAAGGACTAGACATATTAACAAGCGTTATCGCTTTATCAAGTCAGCATTAAAAGATAATGAGTTAAAGCTATAGAAGATTGATGGCTCGAAGAATCCAACTGACATGATGACCAAGATAATAGACAGAGAGAAGCATATTTTCTGTACTACTACCATTGGTATTACTCCATGCTGATTGATGAGGAGTATCGCAGAGGCACAAGTTTTTCAACTACTATTTTTTTTAAGAAGATGGATACAAAGTTACTTGGTGCTTGGGTATATTTGTCTTCAAGTGGGAGATTGTTATAGATGAAGCCAAATATTTGTTTTTATGGGTTTTTTTGTCTTTTCTATTAGATTTCCTTTTAGGTTAAAAGTGGTATCTTTATATTAGCGATGGAAAAACCCTAGCCGTCAAGATGCTGAAAAAGGAAATAGAGAGGCAAGAAAAAGAGAGAAGAAAAAAGTGAGTTTTTTCTTGATGAGGGTTCTCAATCTCTTTGTGCCCTGATCTTGAGAGAAGATCGTCGTTGTATTCCAACTTTTTCGAAGTCTAGTGGATTCGCAGAGTGCCTCTGCGCGGAGACGTAGCCTAGGTTTGCGTGAACTTCGATAACAAATTTTCCGGCGTGTTCATCTGATTCTGTTCTTTTATTACTATATTCTGTTTGGTGAATTGTTTGCGACCGTTATTTTTCTGGAATCGACGTGCAATTTCGTAACAGAGAATACATACATAGCTACAGTCTAAGGCCCTTGCACTCTTTAAGGCAAGTTGGCAACCTTGTAGTTGAGTATCTGATTCCCACTAAATTAATGAAGATTAGTACAAAGGATCGTAAAGATTTTAGAGGACCATGGCCACCTCTTCTGAAATTTTAAGGCGTCAGATCAAGGCGCGTGTTTATATCTTTAAGGACCGGGAAAGATTTGAAGTCAGAATCTAATGCTCTCATACCTTGTAAAGATTGTTTGGCACCATTATCTACTTTTTTAATAGTTATATAGTCGGAGAAAAACATGGTTTAATATTTATGTATATACTACCAAGGACTAGGCCAACTTATGATCTAGTCATCTACGCATGATCTCACATTGAAGGAAAGCTTGCTTTAATTTCTCATTCTAAGAGATGAACACATAGATCAATTTAGCTATTAAATTAGGCCCACCCTATTTCCACCCCCTTATTGGCTCCCGACACTTCCTATAATTGACTACATTAATCATTGCGGGACCCATTCTTGATTAAATATTATTACTTGTCTTTTCACCCTTTATTATTGGCTCTTGACACCCGCTATCACATTAAATTAACTACATTATCCCTTTATTTCTTTATTTTTTTTCAATTTTATTAAAAGAAAAACTCACCCACATCACTTTCAAACAATGTTTTTTCACCCTAGCCGATTAAGCCGATTCATCCACACTCGCTACATTTCAACGTTTCCTTCATGTTTCTCGTCTTCAGGCTCACATCGATATTGAGCATCAATCCCAATCCATAACAACCTCCACAATTCACAAAGTCAAATCAAAATATATATCATAAATCGATATCACAAATCAAAACACATAGTTTTTCTGCAACTCGGCTCATTCACCACAAATACTTTTTGTAAAGCATTTCTCATGTCATTTCAAAACTTGTTTCTTAAACTGAAATAAATTTCATATACATTTTCGCAACACATTTCATAAACCAAGTTCACAAATCAACATATATATATATATACATATAACCTTTATATACATATAACCTAACTTTCCAAAAACATTTGGCAAATCATTCACAAGTACCAAATCGTAGTAAATGCTCGATCCAGATTCTATGCAACAAACCATGCTTTCAATTACTTATGATACATCAAATCTCCATAACTTTCAAGACATGAGTTTTCAAACTCATAGAAGAAATAGTATCACTCACCTGAGAAAGCCGAAAGTCAACCACATCGATCACTTGAGTTGACACACTCAAATTCCTAACAAATAACTAAAAAAGAATGTCAAACGACTAAGTAACACGATATTCTAATGAACGGCTCAACTATACTATGCCTATTTGTCGATAAAACGATACCTACACGCCAACAAAAAACTTGCCTCTAGCGGAAACCTATTGTTGTTCGCGAGCCGCGTTAAATTTCATCCCGCCATAACTTCCTCCATATAATTCCGTTTCAAGCAAACTTATAATCCTTAAAAAGCCATTTTGACATACTATAAGAACCCCAACTTAGCCGCCCCAAGACCTTGCCTGAAATGACTGAAATTCAGCTCAAAATTTACTATTTGAAACTCTATCCAGAATGCACGCTAAACTTGAAAATTCCGTTCTAGGCAAATCACAAGCTCAAATTGAGATCCGTAAAAATGCTATAACTTCACAATATCCTAAACGATCATTTCTATAAAAAAAAAAAAAATACACCACCCGAAAACTCCCAGTCAACGCAACAAGTCATAATTGGCCTAAAACCGAATTTCCAACCCTAATTTTGACAATTCTTTCGTATAGATGATTAGGGGCCTCGATCACTTACTAACATTGCAAAACATATTTAAGTCAGCTTAGCGATTGATATGAATCATAAGCACACGAAAATTTTTGTGGCACCCCTCGAACGGCCCCCGATCCGTTGGGGTCGCCATAGTGCGCTTACCTTTCTCATGTCCTGATAATATCTCGCTCTGATACCATAGAATCATAATAGGTCCATAACTCCTGGGGGTTTATATCTTTTAGATCGGTCCCTGCGTAGAAATATGGTGGAAGCGTATCCATTAACTCCCCGTCCTGAAATTAAAGCGACGCACACCAACTAAAACTTTTATAAGTTAAAGCCGAACACTTTTATTTACATAAAACTAGATGGACATTTTTAGTCGGTACACCAAAATGACGTAGTCTTCTATACTCGGCTATACTTCAAAAGATGACCGACATCTTTTGCAACAGTTGTATACTTAAAGTCCATCGATCAATGTCGGCGTCCAAAAGTTCCTTCGTTTGCTGTCCTCCTCCTCGTGGTCATATCCAACCATTCGGTCCATTTGCTGGTAGCGGTGACAGCAGAGGCATCTTATCTAGTCTGAAATGTTAGTCCCCAAACAAGGTGAGTACAACCACTCAGCAGTAAAAGATTCATCAAACTATATCAAGCAGTACCATCAATATCTAGACTCATGCAGGATAGACAAAATCAGGTAGTCGATGGATCAATTTACATCAAAATCATGAAATCCTTTAATGCAATGGCGAATGCAATTTCAAAAGATTCAGATGCTCATGTCCAGTTACACCAGTTCAGATCATAGGGCCAAACTCTAATGACACATCCCATTCCCTGGCATGCAGTTTAGTCCCATAACCAGACCACGTGCACTCTTAGTAGAACCATCATTTTTAACATTCAAAAGGTTTCATCCCCCCAGAGGACCAATGTTTGCATCCTTATGGGATTCCGCACCCAACCCTGGCATCGCGGAAGCTTCTGGCACACACCTCCGAGCATCTCGCACCCCACCTGGCATCACGAGGAATTGCCGGGGCTCGCCATGAAAATGGTTACCTCTGCCTTCCGGAATTACGTACCGACATACCACCGGGCATCCTCCGGAATTACGTACCGACATACCACCGGGCATCCCCCGGAATTACGTACCGATATACCACCGGGCATCCCGAAACTCCCGGGGAAAAACCTCTGGGCATGTATTCAAAATACAACAAGGCATCCAAAGGGCATCGACTCATTCAAACCTCTGGGCATCCCGACTCCCGGGGCATCGTTGACCCGAGGGTCCAACGGCAACAATTAACATCTTAATTTCCAAAAACACTTTTCAATGCAATGACAAAATGTCTCTTGAGTCTCATCACATCTCAATATTGCATGATATGTCAAGGCCAATATCATCATGTCACATAACAACCCAAGATGCATTCACTTTTGAAATCAATTGAGCAAAGTCGAAGTAAAACAGCTTAAAAACCAAAATGTGCAGCTTTAATGAAAATTTCGAAATAACTCCTAAATGAACTTAGAAAGATTTGAAATTTTGATATGTTATACATAAGACCTAAAGGAAGAAATTTCATGAAGGACACTAAGTCAGATTCGTTGTGTATAAAGAGTAATAGTTTGCTGTTTCCTTCAAAATTCTGCAGTAACTTTTAGATTCAGTACCTACAGAAGAAAATTCGTTTCACCAACTAAATATTTTCCGTTTGTTCCCAAATTTTGATATGTTATTCCTAAGGATGTTTCCTACAACTTTCATTTAGGGTTCAAAGTCCAATTCTTTCTATAAAATTACAGAAAATTCGTGAAATCATCAAAGGTCATGCTGTCTTCTACAGTACAGCTTACTGGTTCGAGGTAAATACTCTTACCAACACGTTTTCTCTACCAATTTCTTTTACAGCGACTTAATACTCTTCCACAGCATCTAAGGTTAACCACAGTAGGTTTTTACTCTTATAAAAACCTTCCACAGTTCGATACAAGGCAAATATTCACACTTCGGTTCACCTACCGCAACATACCTCACTCGACAACCACCACTACACCTTGCTCGACCAACACGGCCTCCTACACTCAATTTTCGAAACATGCAAGACCTAATGCAACATGCAATGACTGGTAGCTTCAATCTAGTATTCATCTAGCTCAATCCAACACTAAACAACAATATCCCATTTAATCCTCCACAGATCGGCATTCAATCTTCATCTCAATCATCCAAAAACCCAACATGCAGTTTCCATTTCAGCATTTTCTCAAATCTACCAGCACTTTACCAGATAATCACAGCATGCATCACATAGATTAATGAACTTCTACTTGCCTCACTCCTAAGCTCGATCAGCAAGCAAAACAGAGGGCTCGTGGGTCTCGGGCACGGCTCAATAGCGGCGAAGACGAGCGGCGTCGACGGTGGCAGCACACCCATACAGACAGAGGGCGGTCTCCTTCTCCACACCCCCCTCACTCTTGCTCGCTGCACGCTTGCGAACTCTCTCGTTCACTCACTGCACTCACCCGCTCGTTGATCTCTCTCTCTCCCTCTCACTGGTTTCGTACGAAGCTCTCCCTCACTCTCTCGACTAATCCACCCTTTTGTTCCTCACTTTGTTGACAATTTAGTCAACTGCATGGGGCTTCTTTCGGTGGCTGCAGGAACCGAAGACAGCTGGGGTGTACGTGGCCTCCTGCATGCGGATCTCCCCTCTTGCCGAGCCAACACAACTTCTCCGTGGGCTTCTTCTTCGCTGGCAATCAAGTGGGAAGCCACGTGGCCTTTTAGTCAACAATTCCTTCAATGGTTGACCGGTTGCACGATTCTTCACGTGCGGAAAGAAGGGGCTGCATAGGTCGAGCTTTCTTTTCTTCTTATTGACTGGCTTCGACACCGTATGGCCGTGCATGGTAGGTCAATGGACTCGGAGAAATTCTTACGTGAATGTATGGTCGCGCATGTAAAGAAACGTGCATGATCCTTACGCACGGATTAATTCCTCAAAATTCGACTCTTGACTTCAGCTTGTGCAAGTGCTGAAAAATAATTACTTACGTGGCTGCACGGGGTCGCAACAATGTACATGGGAGATTTAGTTTGTAGAGTACACAACTAGACGGCCAAATTTAGTATAGGAAATATCTTGTCAGCACATTACTCGGAATAAACCTCGGCCTTGCTAGTAATGGTACATAGGAACGAAGCTATAACTCACTCACGGTCGAACCATTTTAATCGTGACTCATCGGTCCGATGGTGGTAACAAAACAATGTCCGTACATGATGCCGATGACACAGTCCAACGATACCTCCATCGATCAATCGCGCCGTCACATATCCAAGGGTTGTCAAAATTTTCGGATGCCACAATTTTCCCCTTCCTTCTTTCTTCTTTCTCAATGAGCCCCTTTTCTTTCCCTTGTTTCTACTTCGACTTTTAATAATATTTAAAAAATATTTTGAATTATATCGGTTTGTTTTTTCTTTTCTTTTCGTTATGTTTTCTTTTTTTTGGGGGGGACTTAGGGCCACAAGAGTCTCTAGGCATTTCTCACTAACCACAAGGGCGAGGATCGCACACCCTCGGTTTGGCCGATGAGGACGTCTCAACCCTTGCCTAGCCCTCACCTACCACAATGAGGGCCCACGAGCCCTCACATAGTGGCCAATGAGGAGGCCGTGGCCCTTGCCCAGAGCAGATAAGCACTGCAACGCCCTCACCCAATGCCAACAAGGGTTGTCGGCCCTCGGTCAAAAAAGAAAAAGAAAAGTAAGGTAAAGTAAAATAATTTTAAAAAAAAACCATAAAAACTATAAAATAAAAATTCAAAAAAAATGAAAATATCATTTAAAAATGTTTAGGTCTATGCCAACCGTGCTATATAGGATGGTTAGTGTCTATGTCAGTAATTCCCTATCAAAATTGACTGGATGAACTTAACTGACAAAACTTGAAAATATTTAGAACTAAATTAGTATAATTGAAGGTTTATGATTGAATTCACACGGACATAATAGATTTATAACATTTTTCTATATTTGTCCCGTATAACACTAGTCCTTGGAAGGAATATAAAATTGAGATTGTATCGTGCACATGAATATGCATGAATGCTAGATGATGAGTGCATGGTGGTATATGCACATATGGCATGGGTATGCATGAATGCTTGATGATGAGTGCATGGCAGTATGTGCACATAAGGCATGGATATGCATGGATGCTTGATGATGAGTGCATGGTGGTATGTGCACATAAGGCATGGATATGCATGGATGCTTGATGATGAGTGCATGATGGTGTATGTACATATGGTATGATGACATATGCATGGCTGCAAGGTAAGTATGCTTGGATGCATGATGATATGTACTTTACTATGATGTAATGATTGTTCTGTTTGATGCATTGAGTAGTTTAATGGATCTTTTACTTGCTGAATGGTTGTACTCATCCCTTTGGGGACCAATATTACAGATTAGAAAGATGCCTCTCTCTCCGGTCACACGGGGTACCTTTTATGGCCTTCCATCTGACGTGGAGGTCGAGTGTATGGAGCTTGATTGTGTCACCATTCTTGGTTTGACATTCATACAGGTTCGTGTGCTGGTGATGTATGATGTGGGCTTGGCTGGGGGCTCGGTCATCCAGGAGTTCTTGTCTGTCCACGTTCGCCGTGACGGAGTGATACGGGGGATGTTGCCGCCGCCACCGCCCGATGCATCAGGATGGGTGTGATGGCCCGTGTGAGGAGTGGGAGCTGACTTTTTGGGATAGTCGACACGTGTAGATGGAGGGTTATACATGATCGATGTAGGGGGTCAAGATCTCTCTTTTGAGCTGTAGCCAAGTTTAGCTAAAAGTCTTGGCTTTTTGGTTGTACCGACCCAAGATGTCCATCTTAAAAATGTAAATAAAAGTGGCTCGGCTTTATGTTTTCTTATGGCGCGTAGTTGGTGTGCATTGCATTATGATAATGGGAGGGAGAAATGGTGAGACTTGTTATGCTTCCACTAATAAGCTGCGCTAAACTCTCTTAAAAAAAAAAAAAAAAAGATGCCCATGGACCTCGGTCCTTCTTTAAACCCCATTTATATCAAAGTCAAGTAACGGGTATCCAATAGATAAAGAAATAGGTATCTGTGGCAACCTTAGCTGTTTGGGGGTGCCACAAGGGACTTGCAAAGCAGGGGCGGGGAGCTGAACAGAGCGAGGGAAGCCTAGGTCTGCTAAGTCGTCTTCTCCAAGTTGGTGGAGGCTGGGGAAACGTCACACTTATGGCCAAAAACGCCACACCTGATACATTCAACCGGCTTCCATTCATATTCAATAACTATAGCCCTCGCTACTCCATTCACCACCACTTCAACCGACGAACACCTCGGCTGATTTGCTTGGATCTCTACACACACCCTTGCAAAAGAAATCATCCTCATTTTCTCTGTGTGTTGGTCCACATAGAGGGGTTTGCCAACGGTACTAGTGATGGCACTTATGGTCAGCGCCAACCATAGATCAAAGGGGAGATTCTTAAGTTTGATCCATACCAGGACGAAAGATTACTTGTCTTTCCTTAGCTCCATCGCGACCTAAATTTTGGATGCATCACCTAAGTTTATGCTAATGGATTACTAAGTCTTTAAACTTAGCTCGGGCTCTCCTAAGCCCATACCAATTCGCGACTCAAAGTTTAAATATTTAACATGCAAATGATTATTATCTAAGAGTCGCCACTAATCGGTTTACGGTAGGTCGATTAGACACCTAAGTAAAATCATGTGAGATTTACTTTACTCCTACGAACCAGAAATTGTGACTTCGGGAACTTGGTTACGCTAGATTTCTCTAATGCCCTTTCGGTACATTTTCCTTTTTATTTTAAAAAAACATTTTGCAGGCAGCTTAATTTGATTTTAATTTACCTCCCTAACATGTGAGGTGATCATGCGGATGTGCAAACCATTAATTTAGCACTCAAGAAAGCAAATGAATAAATTGCAAAACTTACCTCATAGAAACGAAAGCATTTGCAATGTTAGATTAGAATTCACATCGACAATCCTAGATATGATTTCTAATTAACACACAATCACTCAATTTTGGTTTTCACTTTTTTTTAATGAGAATCATGCAATGCATGCTACTAATTTAATATGAAATGATATGGCATGACAATATGACCTAAACTATATAACATGAATAAGCATGCAATTTATCCTAAAGCATGAAATGAATTTATTCTTTTTTTTTTTTTTGTATTTTCCATGAAATTCGAAATTAAACAAATGCAACAATTAAATATGCAATCTAATCAAATGACCTAATTCTAATGACGAGCAATTTCTAACTAAATGAACCTAGCAACAATCATTAGATGACGAAAATTTCATAAACCTAATCCTACATGTCTGATTTATTAAACCTACATGCTTTGATGCAAGATTTTGATTTTGATTTTGATTTTTTAGTGTTTTCCAAGACAAGTAATTATCAACTAAACATTAAATCTAAACAATCAAGATATTCAACAAATAAAGGATTAAAATAATCGAAAAAATAATCCGTCATCTCACGGGTTAAATTAACAATTACTCTAACCCTAAACATCACGGCATAGAGTTCAAAATAATTAAAAATCTGATTCGAAGTCTTACGGATCAAATTAATAATTATAATGATCAACAAATCCCAAAAATTAATATAATTAAAAAAATGATTCGACGACTTACGGATCAAATTAATAATTACAATAATTTTGAGTAAAACCCTTCAGGTTAATGTCTGTAATATCCATAAACTGAAAATCACCTCTCAATATTCAAACTGGACAATGATAAATAAAATAAAGTAAGATAACATAAATGAAAAATAAAACAAAAGTAAAAATAAAAATAAAAATAAACCACCTAAGGGATTTTGGAGGGGGAGAAGTAGCGGTGATCGGCGCCGGACGGAGGGTGGCCGACGTTGGAGCTCCGGCGGGGACTGGTGGCGGTGCGGCGTCTAGCACGGCTAGCGAACGGCGACGATGAGGCTGGCCGAAGACACGGCATCAGCGGAAGCAGGAGTACAGTCGTCGGGCACAGGCTGCTGGCTTCGCACACTGGGTCGCGGCTGAGGCTGTGCGATCGATTAGTGGAGACGGCGCAGGCGTCGGATGTTTCCCGGGGACGACGAGCGGCGAGATCTGGTTCAGATCTAGTGGAGATCCTGCAGGCGGTGATGGCGCGGTGAACAGAGGGATGGCGTCGGGCTCCGAGCAGGAGGCAGGTGAGGCGGAAAATGATGGCAGTGGCGTCGTAGGGACTCACAGGCGTAGCACGGCGATGCTGGTCTTCGGGGTAATGGTGTCAGGCGTCGCGGATCAGCAAGGCGGAGCGGCGAGGCAGAACAAGGACTGAGGCACGACGGAGCGGGGGGTTGCTGCTTCTGGTGTTGGGCTACAGCTACGTCAATCGAAGGCGGAGGTTGGCGGAGCGTCAAGGCAGCAGCAGTAGGCGGAGGCCGAGTGAGGCAGCAACGTCTGTGGCAAGATGGAGCAGAACAAAAGCGATCAGGGTTCGGCGTTCGGGGGTCACTGGCGAACGGCGGTGGCTTGCGGTGGCCAGATGTAGGCGCGGGCGACGAGCGTAGAGGAGTTGGCACCGGCGACCGTCGGGACAGCGTCCGGTTGCAAACGCAGGCAGCAAGGGTGAGGAAGACGATGAACAGTAAACGTCCCCTCACCCCCTGCCGATTGTACTTTTCTAAGAAAAGTTATTGCCCAAAAGCACATGACTATATGTTTTCACTCGTTTAGCTTTCCAAAAATTATTGCCCGAATATAGCATTGTTTTCCCCCATTGGAATGGAAATCTTTTTGGCAAATTAGAAAAAAAAGGCAAACGAAAATTCATAGATCAATACAAAAATATTTTAGAAGAAAAGGATTAAATGCTGATAAGTTACTCATACGAGAGTCAGCATTCGAATATTAGTTGCTAGTTCAATATGATAAAAGTGTTTTTTTTTTTTTTGTCAGAATAATTTGACAAAAGTTGGGAGAAGTTGGGAAGTCACAAAGTTGGTAATTTAATCCAACAAAAGTTTGGGAAGTCACTCTAACGTGGATTGGGAGAAGTTGGGAAGTCACTCTAACGTGGATTGGTAGCTCATGCAAATGAAAATTAGTAAGTTTTACAAACTATTAAAAAGAATTTAGTAATTTCATAAAAGTATGTAGATTACTTATGTGGGAAAAAAAATGTTTCTGGTCATTTTTTGACTTAAACTTTCTTGGCGCATATTGAGTAATCAATATGGGAAAAAATATTCATATTTTCGGGCACACAATAAATTTCTGCTGCTTGGAAAGTTTTCTTTCCCTTTTTTTAGTAATTAATTCTTTATATGAGATTGGTAACAGCAGCAAGAAGATTGGCTCGCTCACATGAGATTAGGCTGTCTAAGTGTATTGGTGGATTCCAGCCTCCTTGTGCGTCGAATATACACATCGTTCTTCAGTTTTTTGAGTCGTTTATCGATCTGATTGAGATCGAAACAACCGGATAGCTCCTTTACTAGTCAATATCGAGTTAACAACCGGGGATTCGGCGCTGCAAATCTGACTGCGGCGGCGGCGGCGGCGGCGGCGGCGGCGGCGGGGAGGGGGCGGGGCGGAAAGGCCAGGAGGCGGTGACGTGGCAGCAATTACATCGCTCCCGAGGCGCCAATGATTGGGGCGGGGTGGGGCCCGCCGCAATTTCGTCGCTTTCTCCTCGACCCGGTCCGTACGCCATTCCCAGCCCTCCGAGTCCTCGTCTACATAAATAACCTCCCAACCTCTCCATCTCCATCCCCTCCTTTCCACCCTCCCCTCCCATCTCGCAAGCTCCGGAAGTCCCGAACCGCCATGGACGTGGGCTCCAGCTCTCTCTCTCTTCCCGCCTAGAGAGAGAAGAGAGAGAGAGAGAGAGACTGCAAGTGGGCGTGTCCCGTCTCCTTCCTCTGCGATGCCCGTCGCGCCCCCGGACGGCCTCCTCGCGGCGATCGGCGATACGGTTGAAGACGGCGGTACCGGGGAGATGCGGAGATAGATAGGACGCGATCTGGGTTCTCCTGCGCGACGACCGGGTTTCGAGGGTTTCGATCATCTTCAGTTGGTAAGCCGTGAAGATCCTTGCTTCGTCTCGAGCTTTCTTCGAACTAGAGCTTTTCTGTTGGTTGACGGAGCGTGATTTGGTTCCCGATCCTGATCCCGACCGTCTGTTTTCGTTGTCGGTCCGTCAGGGAGGTTTCTTCGAGGCGCGTGTGATCCCCGATGGCTGGCGCGGACTCCCAGCTGCAGCCTCGGAACGGACACGGCGCGATCCCCGCCGGAGCTCGAGCTCGTCGAGTGCGACTGCTGCGGCCTCGCGGAGGAGTGCACGCTGGAGTACATCGGGCGCGTGCGGGAGCGGTTCGGCGGGCGGTGGATCTGCGGCCTCTGCGCGGAGGCCGTGAAGGACGAGGCGGTCCGATCGGAGGGGGGCATCGACGGGGAGGAGGCGCTGGGCCGGCACATGAAGTTCTACGAGCAGTTCCGGTCGTCGAGCCCGCCGGCGAACCCGACGGAGGACTTGATATCGGCGGTGAAGCAGCTCCTGAGGCGGACCCTGGACTCTCCCAGGAAGCCGGGCTCGGCCTGCCGGCCGATGATGGTGCGATCCAAGAGCTGCTTCTCGGCATTGTCTGAATGACGGTTTCGCCGCAGCATTTCCGGGGATCAGAGGTAGAGAAAGTAGAACCGATGACGAATAACACGACTGCAGCGTAGGAGTTAGAAATCTTCTCTAGTTTAGCGCGACGTAGGATCTGTCGAGCTTCTAATCTAGTTCAACGCTTCCCTGATCATCTCAGTGCGTCCCATTTCTCATGGCTAATGTCCGTCTGATTCAAACCCTCGATCATTACCGACACGTTATGCAGAGAAAGGCTGACGGAATCTTCCTCCCTCCAGAGAATGTTATTCAGTTCTTCCCAGCTTTCTTGTGCGTGTCTTTAGAATCCCTTCGAATATATTTTTATGCCTCGCGATCGTTTCGCAGATCTTTCAGATGCAGATATGCAGATACGTACATGCATGTACGCTCGAACGCGTCCTTGTCTGTGGCACAGCTGTGAGAACCGAGCTCTGCTTTTTCAGCAAGCAAATTCTTGAGTTGTTTGCACATGGTTTTCAACTCCGATTAGACCACTTTTGGGCTCGGCAATACGGCCAAAAGATCGAACAGCAAAAATCGTATCCGCCACCAATCATTGCCCCACTTTAGAAAAGGCTCAAAAAGGTCTGCATGCTTTTTTGATAATCAAAGGGTAGCCCACGGGATGCTCTGCTGCGATGGGCGTGCGGAAAGTGGAATGTTGGTGGACACTGTGGAATGGTCAGAGTTCACTGTTGTTCTTGGGAAGCCAGTTCCTTCGTTGTTCTGAAATATCTTTAATTTGTCAGGAAACCAGAGAGAGAAAGAGAGAGAGAGAGAGAGAGTACGGTCAAGAGCTTTTCCAAACACTGATCATGTCCCTGCATGCAAGTGCTCGGATTATAGAAGAATTTGAGCGTCCTGTTAAATGTACTGTAGCTGAATCCAGGTGAGACCCGCGCGGGATTCGTCTTTTTCGCGAACGCCTTCGTCTTCTTCGGGCGAATACGAGAGCTCAGGGAAGGCAACTTATTTCGTGCATTTGATCTCCATGAGAGGAACAAATGAGGAGGAGGAGGAGGAGGAGGACCATGAAATGAAAACGATCTTGCCCTAGTGATGGTGTGGGTCCGGGCGCCGGTACCGGTCGAACCCTCCATTGGAACGAGTTTCTTGTGGCAATGACAATGGTATAAGAAGGACGGAAAAATCATGACTAGCATTGTGGTCTCTCGACTTGAGTGAACCGGAAGCAATGGGACCAACCAACAACCGAGGTTCGCAACTTAACATCATTCACGTCACGAGAAAAATCTCGCACGATGGTGACGAAAGGCCGACTATGGAATCTCATCAAGCGTGATGTGCGATCATTCATTTACAGTTCACTACATCACTCGGCATGTTCAGACCATTCACTAAGAACCCACTAGATTCGTGTGCTTGTCTGTACAGTGGCGGTCTAATTATTTTGTTGGGATTTGATTAGTGATTATTGACCAGGATGTTCAAGCAAAGTCCAAACAAACTGCAAAAATTATGCAATTAAGGCCTGATCAGGCTGATCCAGGTCAAAGATTTTATGATGATTTGGCACATTTTTTTGGCCTACATCACATGCCTTGGACCCTACTAGGGACAGACCTGTGAATTTTTCACGTGATGGGAGGATTGGATATTCTCCTCCACCAGGTCGGACGAGGAGGATACAATATATAGGAAGATAAATTGTTCTAAGTTGTCTCCATCTTTATGCGGCCAATCAAAAGTTAACAAAAAGTAAAAAAGAGAAATATTTAAAAAAAAAAAATTCGTATTCATCTTTTTTTTTCGTTGTTTATGCTGTAATCTCTCTCTCTCTCTCTCTCTCTCTCTCTCTCTCTCTCTCTCTCTCTCTCTCTCTCTCTCCACGCCCAGGCGCCTATTTGTGAACAGTGCATCTGTGGTTGTTCAAATTCTTATTAGTCCATTTCAACAGAATTTCACGCGTTTCCCTAATCAGCTTCGTGCATGTGTTGAGTAGGCATCTTCTAGAGGAGGAGTCGTGAACGTGTGCCTGGACGAGCAAAACCAGAGAGTCATGCTGCGTGGGAAAGCTGTAACTGTAATGACGGGTTCTATTCTTGTTTAAAAATACATCGAGCAAGCAAGATTCGTCTTGTAAGCAAGGCAAAGGGCGAGATGGAATAAGTATTCTGATGGCATGAATTCGAGATTGTCAGTTGTTTAATGCTGCAGACCATAGCCGAGATTCTCAGTATGCTTGGAGCTGTAGCCCTATGTAGCATAATCAAAGAGACGACCGAACTACCATTTATCTCGGTCTTGCTTTTATGTCTTTGAGGGACAGTGCATCAACCACTTTGTCTCGTTTATGTGCTATCTCTGTATTGCTGCTCATACAGATGCCTGGAAGCTACTTCTAATCTCTTTGGTCTTTCCCTCCTTTAACTTAAAAGAGATAATATCCCTTGTTGTTGGTCGAGTTTCTCCGAGAATGTGCACAGGTCAAGACTCGAGTTGAGGAGTCCCATCCCATGTAGAAGAATACGAGATGGTCGTGTTGCTTATGACCCTGGTTCACCATTTGAAGGAGTCGAATCTCATTCCCATTTAGGAACTCGCACGTCGGCTTCTGTAAGTTCTTACCAACTCTCATCCAAGGAAAGATGATCACGTGATCCTACGCGAAGAACCGGTTACTTGTATCAGTTTCCTGTTGACCTTGCATTAGGCCACTCGAATTATGTCAGAGGCTAGGAAAGCTCCTGATCCATCATTTATAACAGTCGCGGCTAGGACAATCATTAAGCGGCGAACCATAGTTGACAGTTTCCAAACAACACCGTTGTTCGGGTGCCGAGAAAGGAACAAGAACACGGGTTACAGGATCGCTCGATGGCTAAACTATATAGCTGGTCCACAACACACGATCCCAAAGTACAATAGCAAGGGTTGATGTCATGGGAAAACATATAGACAAGTAACTAGACAAAAAATTCGTTTGAAAGTAACGCAATATATATTTTCCACCTATTGAAGGACGAATCTAAAGGGATTTTAGAGCACTTTAATTGAGCACAACATGACATTTCTTTTTCATATGATTAGTCTTATTGAAAAAAACAAACACTTTTTCGATAACCTCCTAAACATGTGTAAAAACACAAGTGTCAATAACATCACTACTCGTAGATACCATCAATAGGGTAGTCTATTGCTAAAAGGTCGCATTCTTTTCCATAAGTTCTCAATTCATCAATTTGAGGCATGTCATGAGCGAATTTTTATTTGTTGTGTGCTTCAAACATTTACTATCTTATATGGAAATCTCCAAATTTCCAGCACATTAATGAGAACTAATTTCGGCTAATACAATTACGAGTGAATTGAATAGTTATAACTCAGGTAAAACATTTAATAATGGACGTGGGTAGGAGTGTGCATGGTCCGGGTGGGCGGTTCCCAACCTAAAACCGGAAATGCCCGCTAAGAACCGATTCTGAAAAATTAAAACTGGGAACCGCCCGCTAGTTGCATGGATCCACCCGGAAACCGGACTACTGGTCTCATCCAGTTCCCAAGTGGAACCATAGAACCGGTCCAACCTCCACACCTTCCCCTTTTCATCCTCCCCATATCCACTTATTCTAGCTCTCCCAACATGGTAGCTTTATTCTCCTCAAGTATTAGTGCCACGGCGGCGGCGGTCGCAACCCTCGCGCCCCTTCCGTCCCAACCACCAACAGATCCCTTCCCTTTTGAACCTTTTCTCATAACGGAATTCACCAGCCTTCCATCAGCGCTTTCTGAAGATTTATTGGTCTTGTTCAAACTTGCATAACTTGTTGTAGCATTTTCCACTGAAGTAAAGGTAGCTTCCAACAATTTATAGGACACTAATGAGTGGCAACGAAGAATGAAGAGGAAAGATACACTACCTGGAACTTTCGGTCCTTGTGTATTTTCGGTAGAGTTGGATGGCTCGGAGAAGCATTCAACAGCCAAGATCAAAATGGTTTGAGCAGACACTATGAAAAAGAACCACACAAGAAGCTTCGTTTTCATTTTGTAACCTCTGTGTGCGCACGCATGCGTGTGCGCATGTATGTCTACAGAGTTGAGGTAGAAAAAAGCGAGTGATTCAGTGATTTGTAGGAGAGAAAGAGAGAGCCTGCTTCAAATAGCAGAAGGCTTCAGAGAAAGATGTGTAGTTTCTTTTTGCTAATTAAGAAAGATTGCGTTGTTGGCTCCACGGGATAATATTTCTAATAGAAGTATCAGAGAGAATAAACAACTATGCCAAGGGGAAAAATGAAAAAATGTGTGGAGGATGGCCTGGCGATATGCTATTCGAAGGAATTAAAAGAGAATGCTCCATAACCGGTTTAGTCTAGGTGGGCGGGCGGGCGGATCCGCCCATGGAACCGAGAACTGGGAATCGGACTGGTACCCACCGGTTCCCATAAATGGAATCGGGAACCAGACCGGTTCCCTTAAGAACCACCAATTCCGGGCAATTTTGGTCTGGTTCCGAGCGATCTAAGCGAGTCCTGGTTCTTTTGCACACCCCTAGACGTAGGACCATTATGACATTGCATATTTTATATAAGTAACACTGACACCAATACGTAACATGGAACAACACAACATGATATACCAACACGTCATTTCTCAAAAATAGAGAATTCCAACACGTCGTGACACATTATATATTAAATGTATATTTTTATATAAACACAATAAATTATCATTTTTATGATTATTTTAATCAAATTAATTTAATTCAAATTCACAAATATGATGATGATGATGATGATGATGAATCAAATAATAATAATCAAAGAGCTTAGATTGATATTAAACTAAAATATTAATCCACTATTTATTAATATCATTTATTGTTTTAATTTGACAAATTTAACTCCATTCTAATAATCTATAAAACTTGTATGAAAAAAATAAACAATCCACATTTTAGACTCGTGTGTCAGAATATGTCGTAAGAGAAAAGAAAAAACAAACTTAGAGAGTAAAGTTGGAAAATAAGAGAAGACAGGTTTTTTCTTATTTCCCCCTTTATTATTTTTATTATTTTTTACATATTTATATTTCGATCCATCTTTTATTAAAAAAATTTAAAAATTGACCCGGTGCATGTTAGAATTCTAAACTTACATGTCAAAATTCCGAAATCAAGTATTAGAGAGTATCATAAGAGTTGATCAAATATTGAAATTACGTGTCAGAGTTTCAAACTCACACATCAGAATTTTGAATTCAAGTATTGAAAAATGCTAGGAAAGTTAATTAGGTATCGTATTTTTCGACACATATTAACTAAATGTAGAACAGTGTCGGACATGTGTCGTGTCCAACAAAACACAAAGACTTCTTGAAAGCGTCAGTGCTTTCGTAGCCTTTGGTAGATGCGCTGGTTACTTTTGACTTGTCAGGAAATAAACAGAACTCTTAGGGTGCGTTTGTTTGCGTTTGTTTAAAAATTGTTCCGAGGAACGAAATAGAAAAAAGTGTTTCGTTCACTCGGGAACAATTTCTGAACAAAAAACGCGTTTAGTAAACTTGTTCTAAAACAAAAAATAAATAAAAACACGTTTGGTAAATTTGTATAATTTTTTTATTTCTTTTATTTTTCTATTTTTTTTTTTTTTTTCCTTTTTTTCTTTTTCTTTTTCCTTTTTCTTTTTTCTTCTTTTGGCCGGTCGCCGGCCTCGGCCATGGCCGGCGACCGGCCGACGAGGGCCGGCGGCCTTGCCCGAGCACGGCGAGGCTCGCCGGCCCCGGCGAGGCCGAGCTCGCCCGGCGGCCGGGCGAGGCTCGGCCTCGCCGGGCCACCGCCCGCGACGCCGACCTAGCGGTGGCTCGGCGAGGCCGAGCCTCGCCCGGCCGGGCGAGCTCGGCCTTGCCGGATCTGGGCGAGATCGAGCTCGCCCAGCCGGCGAGCCCGGCCCGACGCGCCGACATCTCGCCGGGCGGGCGAGCTCGATCTCGCCCGGCCAAGGCGAGGCCGACCCTCGCCTAGCTACGGCGAGCCTCGCCGTGCACAGGCGAGGCCGCCGGCCCCTCGTCGGCCGGTCGCCGGCCATGGCCGAGGCCGGCGACCGGCGAAAGAAAAAGAAAGAAAATAAGAAGAAAAGAAGAAAATTTCAAAAGTGTTTACGATTTGTGTTTTCAGAAACAAGAAACACAAAATTTGTGTTTCTTGTTTCTGTTTCTTTTTGTTCGCAGGAACAAAAGAACAAAAAAATAAAAAAGTGTTTAAAAACAAAAAAAAAAAAAGAAATACAAACAAACGCAGCCTTAGATGACGCATAGAATGAAGTATGAAAGACAGGGAGGGCCGGAAAAGTAGACTAAAATATGTTCCGTGCGGATCGAGGGCAGACCTGCCCCGAACGATTTACGAGGAACTGGAGTATCGCGTTCTTCTCCAATAGACATCGCCTGATTTCATTGCTTCTTCTCCATTAGCCATCTCTCTCTCTCTCTCTCTCTCTCTCACCCTCTCCGTCGCTCTCTATGGAAAAGAAACTCGTGCAGTACTTGGTGGTATCAATACAGCCTCTTTCTCTTCCGTTTCATTCCCCTACCAGAGATGGAGATCTCTTGCGAAAACTTCCTTGAACTCTTCTGCATCGACCATGACATGGGCTTGTGCGAGGTGTTGTTTTTGTAGGTGGACGCATTCACCGACACGGCCTTCAAGGGGAACCCGGCGGCGGTGTGTATCTTGGAAGAAGAGAGGGACGAAGAGTGGCTGCAGGCGGTAGCCAGGGAGTTCAACTTCTCGGAGACCTGTTACCTGACCGGTGCCTCGAGCTCAGAACTCGCCGGCTCGGGCAAAGGGGGACCGAGCCCGAGGTTTCGGCTCAGGTGGTTCACTCCAGTTGAGGAGGTGAGTGAGTTTCGGAATTCCATCTTCCCAGCGTTGCTTGCTTTAATTCGGCAAGTGCAGGATATACAGTGTGTGGCTAATAAATGACTGAAAGCTCCTTCGTCCTCTTTCCACGCGAACTGCTAAACTTTGCTTTCGTGCTTTTTGGTAACTTTCTTTCTTTATCATAGCCAACAAAAATAGCAATTTTTCTGTCATTGACAGGGTTAACGTCCTGGTTTTGTTATGATTCTTTTAATTTGTGATAATTCGCATTTTCTGAGTTTGGCTGCATATAATCAACCATGGATGGCTTGATGAAGAATTCGTCAAAAATTCGATGTCTATTTGTCCTTCGCCGTCTGTTTCATCTCATTACTTTGGACTACTAGTTAATTTGCTAATTGTGCTTGTATTAGATGAAATTATATGCATTACCTGTGTGGGACTACGAATCATGTTGACGTTGTTCGATTGAACTCCAAGTCCGACACCGAGTCTCTGATGTACTTGAGAGATGCCTGCTTCGTCGTCATAATAATCCATCTCCACCAGACTAATCTATGTGATTGCTCTGATGCCTGCTTTTCGATAGTGGCAGTAAACATTGATGTTGATGATTAATCAATTTGATGAAGTGTGTCACATTTAAGTATGGAAGAAATGCTACGGGAAACTGGTTGTCATATTAATCACAAACTTTTCCTTTCAGGTTGACCTCTGCGGTCATGCGACGCTAGCTGCTGCGCACATTCTCTTCACATCTGGGATGGTAGATTCTAACACCATTGAGTTTGTGACGTTATCCGGAATTCTGACTGCTAAAAGGGTTCCCGAAACGAAGTCATCCGACATTTTGAAGGTTCAAGATGGTGATGTGCCCGGGATATGGATCGAATTGGATTTTCCTGTAGTCCCGATTGCTGAAGATGATGCCGAGCGGATTTCATGTGTCACCAAAGTTCTCAATGGCACTTCCATTGTTGAAATCAAGAAGGCGGAAAAGGACGATCATTTCGTAATTCCTCAACTGCAACCTGATCATTTTCTTTTCCCCATAAATAGTGTTTCGACTACATTGAACCCCTTGCTTCCCCTATGAGGCAATCGTTTTCATTCTGTTGATTCCAGAATTTGTACAGCAGCAGCTGGCGATGAGCTGATTTTCATTAGGAAGAGAGTATTTAATTCCTTCATTTCTACTTTCTTCTGATTATTTTTGCAGATTGTTTTCCCATCAGGGAAAGAAGTTGAAGAATTTCAGCCTAAGTTTGATGAGATACAGAGATGTCCTGGGAGTGGTATCATCATCACAGGATCGGCTCAGCCAGACTCAGGGGATAAATGAGGTATCAAAGTTTGATTTTCATAATTGTTCAGTTAGTTGGTCATACGTCGAAAGCTGAGCCTTTTTGAATGATCCCAAAACTTGGGATAAATGAGGTATCAAAGTTCATACCTTGGAAAGTTTCTTGAAGTATTAATCATAATTGGTTCATCAATTGTTGGATTAGTTGGTCATATTACAAACGTTTAAGCTCTCAAGAGACTATATGATCTAAAGTCGCTTAGACTTTGGAATTATAAATTCTACGTTCTATCAACCAATTTTATGCTCTTACCACAAAAAATCCCAAATGAATGAATGATCTTTTTCCATAAGTAAAGCTTCTTCGTATAGAAAGATCTTGTCTTCAATCAAATCAATCTTGATGTGGAATCCAAACCGGATCACTAGCCGTTGTATGATTGGGCTTGAGTTACGATTCATCGAATCTGGATGTAAAGTCTGAGTCTTGAGACTTTACGATATGAGTCTTGAGACTTTACAACCTGGGTCTTTAGACTTTAAGTGTACCGTTTGACTTCAGACATAGAGTCTATCTTTCTGGTTTCACTTCAAAGATAGAGTCGTCTTCTGGTTCATCATTCACGTTCAATCTGGAATTAGTCAGATTTGACCCAGGACTTCTAAGGTAGAACAGACTTTGATACTAAAGTCTGGCGGTCTTCAGACTTTGAGTCTTGAGTCTGGCAGTCTTGAGACTTTGAGTCTCGAGTCTGCGTCTTCGACTTTGATAATATCCTCTACATGTTCTATTATCTGCATGGTCTATTACTCAACCATCAAACATGTTAGTAGCCTTTGATTTATTTTGTCATCTTCAAAACATCATAAGGGATTTCCCTAACAATCTCCCCCTTTTTGATGATGACAAAACAATCTCTGAATATGCAGATTTATAAACATGCTTTTAAAAATATTAATTTAAATCAAAGGATATCAGAAGATAGCAAATAGATTGAGCATGACAATATATAGAAAAATAATCGCAGCTCAATATTATGCAATAAATAATATCAACCAATTAGCACATATGCATATTCATATCTTCTCCCCTTTTTGTCATAATCAAAAAGTGATAATGGATTCACGTAGAGAATGATAACAAATATCTTGCATGAATCACAAGTTTCAAAAATCAGCTTTTATCGAATATTAAAGATATGCAATATAGCTCACTTCGATTATATCAGCAAATATCCAGTAAAAATCATGGATGCATCATAAAATTCACGTACCATTTTTGTCATAATAAAATGATAATATCAATATGAGATTTGTTAATGACAAAAGGTAATAAGAGATGCACTAACCGGATTTTGTAGAATAAATTCTGACACAATTACCTTTCCTTCCATTCATAATAAGATCACGATCAATCAAAAAGATTTTTCCATAATTGATCAAAGCTCCCCCTCAATTTGTTGCCTTTTTGAGATGATCACGATTCTTTTCCTTTTCTTTTGGATTTGATTTCTCCCCCGGATTTCCTCATCGAATTCCGAGTCCATTTCGAATGAGACTCGATTTCCCGAGTCTCTGTCAGTGAGTCGGACTCATTACCCGAATGTGCCATTAAGCATAGATTTCTTTGCTCATCATCTTCTTTCATGATTCTTTTCTGGCCATTATGCTTGTATTGACTTCTTCCACTGAATTTCCTTTCTTTTCTACTCAGCTTTTTGAATTTCTCGACCATAAAGGCAAATTCTTCATCGTCCATGTCATTTTCTGAGTCCGTTTCATCAAAAACAGCATTAGATATTAAAGCAATGGACTTCTTACCTTCGGGATCTTCATCGTTAAGTTGCTCCACTTCATAGGATTGAAGAGTGCCGATCAATTCATCAACGGTGAGTGGCATAATCCTTTGAGTCTCCCGGTTGAGGTCTTGACATGGTTCCAATCTTTTGAGAGACCTCGCAAGAGTTTGTTGACCTTCATTGGGGCAGAAATTTGCTGACCTTGATATGCTAAACCATTTACAATTTCTGTAAAACGGCTAAACATATCTCCAATCGATTCTCCTTGCTTCATCTTGAAGGATTCATATTTGCCGAGCAAGAAGTTTACTTTTGTCTCTTTTACACGATCGGTCCTTCATATGTAACATGAAGTCTATCCCAAATTTCTTTTGCTGTTTCACATGAAGAGATTCTGTTATATTCAGCAAGAGACAAAGCGCAATATAAAGAATAAATAGCTTTTGCATCAAGCGCTTCTCTTTTGAACAACTCCGTCCGAGACATAGGAGCGGGGGCTTTGGTGTTTTTGTCTTTGCCATTCTTATTTGATGTAGACGCAGCAATGGGGTTGATTCCTCTTTCCACAACATCCCATTGTAAGAGATCTCTGGATCTTAGGAATGCTTTCATTTTGATCTTCCATACGTCGTATTCCTTTCCATCAAAATATGGTGGCCTTGTGTTGCTTTGCCCTTCCATAAGTCCTAGTGCCAACATACTAGCCATAAAGAATCTTTAGCTCAAAAGTAAAAACACTTTTATAAACCGAAGCACTTGGCTCAAATACCAATTGAGAGTGCTAGTATGAACAAAATAAAGGAGTTAGGGAAGAGAATAAGAACACGAGATTTATAGTGGTTCGGCTTAATCCAAGCCTACGTCCACTCTCCCACGATAACAGCCTTCTTGGCTGGATTCCACTATGCAATCAACAAGAGATTACAACTCCGAGTGCAAACACTTAGTAGTAGATCACACTATCTCACTAAGTCACTCTCTTGGTATTTCTCTCACGATTACAAACGTTTAAGCTCTCAAGAGACAAGTATATGATCTAAAGTCGCTTAGACTTTGGAATTATAAATTCTACGCTCCGTCTCTTACTTGCTCATCGGTCCATGATCTCCTTAAATACTCCTCCACTTCCAAACTACCGTTGGACAGCATCCGGAGAATCGTCTTCCAATATACCCATTGGACAGCTCGTATCTTAGAAGATTTGGTAGCCGTTGAGTGACAAAGGTAAAATCCCAAATTGATTCCGATCGCCCATACAAACGAAATCTTGGTTTCCATAAGTAAAGTTTCTTCGTATAGAAAGATCTTGTCTTCAATCAAATCAATTTTGATGTGGAATCCAAACCAGATCACTAGCCGTTGTATGATTGGGCTTGAGTTACGATTCATCGAATCTGGATGTAAAGTCCGAGTCTTGAGACTTTACGATATGAGTCTTGAGACTTTACAACCCGGGTCTTTAGACTTTAAGGCTGTACCCGATTCGACTTCAAAGATAGAGTCTATCTTGGTTAGAAACCGCAGAGTAAATGTCTTCGGTTCATCATTCACGTTCAATCTGGAATTAGTCGGATTTGACAGACTTAGGTAGAACAGAGACTTTGATACTAAAGTCGGCGGTCTTCCCAGAACTTTGAGTCTTGAGTCCGGTCTTGAGACTTTGAGTCTCGAGTCTGGCGGTCTTCGGACTTTGAGTCTCGAGTCGCGCGTCTTCGGACTTTGATAATATCCTCTACATGTTCTATTATCTGCATGGTCTATTACTCAACCATCAAACATGTTAGTAGCCTTTGATTTATTTTGTCATCTTCAAAACATCATAAGGGATTTCCCTAACACAGTGCACATTGTGCTTTGGCACCTTATTGGAGTGAAAAGCTGGGGAAAAAAGATCTCGTTGCCTTGCAGGCATCGCCCAGAGGTGGAGTAGTGAAGGTGCACTTGGACGAGCAGAACCAGAGAGTGTCATTGCGCGGGAAAGCTGTAACTGTAATGAGGGGCTCTCTTCTTGTTTGAATTTCTAGCGCTTCTTCTTGTTTCTGAACTTAAAGCATGTGAAAATCACTACGTGAGAAGGAATTAAAATAAATGAGCTTATGTTGTGGGTTCGATGGTACCGATTGGAATAATGTGAAATACATGAGATAGCATCCTTTCCTGTGTGACAGGTTCTCAATTTGCTTGCAGTGGAGAGTGAACTGAATAAGTGTTGAATGGATCCATTGTTACGTTCCCAAAGGACTCTGTCTGCAGAACTCTGTCTGCAGAAGAAGTGCATATTTGATTGACATAAGTGTTTATCAGCACGTCTGGGAAAATAAACAAGTGACTAAAAGCCTCCATCGGACTAAAACATCAGCGACGCACAGTTTCTGTTCCCATAGAAACTAACTTCCTACAAATTCGTTGTTTGAGTTGTAGGATGGCTGTGTCATTTCCTATACTTGATGTGGAGTCAGGTAGTGAATTGCAGCTACACTAACATGTACATGTAAGTTTGCACATGAAAGTTTCTGCTCTCATCAACAACTGGTCTATGAGATTTGTAATGTTTTTCAGTACAGACACTACAGTTGAATTAGTAGAGCGAGTCTTTCTTATTATGGCAAGTCTAGATGTGAGTCTACTGAAAATCTTGCAATCAAACAAAACACGAAGAGCTGACAGCAAATGAGGCTTTAAAAGCTCTAAAGGACCTCTATGGCCTGAAAAAAAGAGGAAGAAGAAGAAGGTGAGGGAAAATAAAGTAGTCTACGCCACACAAGTCCAACCTTATTAAGGTGATCACGAGGCCACAAAATGCGAGTTTTAAGCAGGGCAATAGAAACTTCGAATAAATCAACTGGAGATCGTGACAGACATCCTGCTGCTACGCTTTCTGGTCCGGAGTTGGAACCATCGTTGCTTGGGCGCTGTGACAGTGAGCGCATCTCCGCTCATGGCAGCAGTGGAGTCGCTCGCCCTAACATTCTTAGGAAGGGCCATCTGGATCTTTTTGTTTGCCACTTCGCTCCTGTCGCATGAGATACAAAGTGACTCGCCATCAATGATCTCAACCTTCAATTCGTCCTTCCTCAGTTGTGGAAGCTGTAGGCGAATGACATAGTCGGTCGCAGTCTTTTGGCTCTCGACCAACTCATCAGGAGAGAATGGATCGCTGTAAAAGAAAGCGCCCGCTTCATGGTCATGCCATTCCATTCTTATGATACGAATTAATTTCTTTAAGAGCCGAATCCGAAGTGGGTACTCCATCGGAATGGGATTCACAGTTCTTCAATATGGAGTCAGCAGCTTTGCTACAGCTGCAGTCTAAGGCCCCTGCACTCTTTAAGGCAAGTTGGCAACCTTATAGTTGAGTATCTGATTCCCACTAAATTAATGAAGATTAGAACAAAGGACCGTAAAGATTTTAGAGGACCATGGCCACCTGTTCTGAAATTTTAAGGTGTCAAATCAAGGTGAGTGTTTATATATTTAAGGACTAGGAAAGATTTGAAGTCGGGATCTCCTGCTCTCATTTGTAAAGATTGTTTGGCACCATTATCTACCCTTTTAATAGTTACATAGTCAGAGACAAACATGGTTTAATATTTATGTATACTACTAAGGACTAGGCCAACTTATGATCAAGTCATCTACGCATGATCTAGCATCGGAGGAAAGCTTGCCTCAATTTCTCATTCTAAGAGATGAACGCATAGATCAATTTAGCTATTAAAATAGGCCCCCCCATTTCCACCCCTTATTGGCTCCCAACACTTCCTATAATTGACTACATTAATCCTTGCAAGTGCCACTCTTGATTTAATATTATTGCTTATCTTTTTCACCATTTACTATTGGTTCCTGACGCTCACTATCATATTAAATTAACTACATTATCCCTTTATTTCTTTAATTTTTTTCAATTTTATTAAAAGAAAAACTCATCCACATCACTTTCAAACTTTTTTTCACCCTAGCCAATTTAGCCGATTCATCCACACCCGCTACATTTCAACATTTCCTTCATGTTTCTCCTCTTCAAAACTTATTCTCCATTATTAACATGAGTAGGCTCTAATCATATATTGAAGTACATAAATGTTAATTTTATCTAGAAATTTTTTACTTCATTTCCATAGATTATCCTCACAATCTGAATTTTTCGACTTCAAATATTGGCACAAATTTACTCAAAGATTGAATATCGCTGATGATATATGTATTATACACAATTAACTTAAAGATTTTCCTCTTACTCATGCTTAAATTGCTTTTTGTATAATTGTTTCTTGATTTAAAAAAGAAACCTAATTTAAAAAGGAAATATAAAAATCATTAACAAAATTATTATTTTTTTGCCATAAATATAATAATTAGGTAGCTATCTAGCAAATAAATATTTTTTAAAAAGAGGTGCACCAATTTTGTTCCAAATCAATAAAGAAAAGGAAAAAATTAAAAAGAAGAAATAAAGGCAAGCACCATTTTAAATCAAAAGTGGGCCCCACGCTTAATATTAATAAATATTATTTGAGAGGGGTATGGGTAGTTTGTAGGGGTGAGCATCGGTCTAAAGTCAATCTTGAACCAACCCTGGATCAGCCCAACCCTACCGGTCCCGGTCTGGTTTCCAGGGAGATCAATCGGTCCTTGGTCCAGGATTCTGGACCAATACTATGCGGGTTGGTCCTCGATCTTGAGAGTTTATGGTCAATCCAACCCGGACCAATCATAATTATATATATATATATATATATATATATATATATATATATTATTTATAAATATTTATAAATATTTTTATATAGAAAACCTTAAAATAAACGGCGTCAACAATATTAAATAGCTTCTTAGTGAGGAATTCAAGTAATTTTACACTATTTTTTAATAACTTAGATCTTTTAATGTCTTTTACGGCATCAACATCCATAATTTATAAATGACGAAAATGTTTTTGTGAGGAGTCCTCACAACATTCAAAAGGGCATAAATAGCTCCTCACGGCATCCTCCTTTAATACCCGTTATCTTCTATCTTATTTGTCCTCTTAGTTTTCAATTTGCTAAAATCAAAAAAAAAAAAAATTTCTCAACTCACCACTCGACACTCACATCACTTGCTTTGAGTCACTCGTGCCACTCGCCGCTTGATGCTTGCCTAGCTTGTTGCTCCTTGCTCGATGCTCGAAGCTCACCCACGCCCGATCCTCGGGCACGCACACATCCTTCTCATTTGGTCGATTTTATAATGCGATATCCCGGACAAGTATCGCCGACCCTTTAGTTTATTAGCGCATGGAGCGATTAAAATCCCAGACAATAAAACGATGGGATAGAAAAGCGGGCCATATTTTTCATATTGAAATTTATAACCAAACTTTTATACAAAACAAAAATCACTTCAAAACTATTCACATCAAAATGGAGATCTCAAAAGAAGATAGGATCTCAATCCATCCATGCCATCCTCAAGGCCCATCTCGGTATTATCTTCTTCTTTCAAAATCCTTCCCTTCAAGTTTGACCTCAAGATCTCCTTCCCGGACTTCTCCTCCTCGGCTCCTTATCGGGTCTGAAATGTTTTTCCCCAAATCGGATGAGACTACGTCTCGGCGAGTTCTACCCCACTAAGCCCGATTAGTAAACTACTATACTAAAGGCTGCCTAAACACGCACGGGTGAGGGGACTTACCTTGGCCTCGGATCCCACTGCAAGTCGTACAATTCATAATAGGCACCCAAGCAATCATATCACGGATCGAAGCATCGATCAAACCGACCTAGTCGATTACATGACAACGAGACCACCCATGGTCATTTCCATTCAATCAATCAATTCATAACCTCATATCAAAGCAATGTTCAATCGACCTAGTCGATTATATGTCGCCACGACCCATGCTTGGTCGGCACATTCAATACTATTTATAAGTCCGACCATAGTCCAGGACTGCTCACTCTAAACTGATATATCGCCCGTAGATATAGTATACTCCCGATTCTCACACTCAATTAATCATGCATTCTTAGATTTGATCTCGGCATATAGCACGGCCTACTCTCAGTTCGGCGGTCTTCTGGCATTGCCAGGCATCGCCTCCCCCCATGGAGCGCGGCTTCGTCATTACGTCGACGGCATTCCCGAAGGAGCATCGTCTCCCCCCTCGGAGCACGGCTTCGTCTCACCCCATTGAGCACGGCAACGTCTCTTTATCAGACGGCTTTCCCGAATGAGCATAGGGGTCGAGAATCAACTGCGGCCGGCTTCCCGTTGTCCGGGGGTATCCCAAATAGGGATAACGTCAGCTCAATGGCCGGGACGATTTCTCATAACCATCACACGATCACTCAAATATGGCCCAGGGCACCGTGCATTGCACTCAAATGCTTTAAATTAAAAATGGTGAGCCTGGCCTTTTTCTTCGTATTAAAAATTCACCTGAAATTACTCGTGCATGGGTACACGGTCAACTTGATCCAGAAAAATTGATATTCATCCTTTTTGAAATCCCACTATTTCATATAGTACTAAAAACTATTTTTGGTGTCAAAACCCGACACCTGGGATTTTCTGAATAAATATCAAAATCCACAAATTTTGGAATTAAATACCAAGAATCCAATCAACACTCAATTTGCATAATTTAACACTCAATTGCAGAATTTAACCACGCCATTTACTAATCCATAATTCGGTCTCTATCAATTCCAATCAATTTAGAGTAAACCTCTAAAATATCACAATTTATTTAATTCCGTACAACGTGAGCTCAAATAAATAAACGGACGTCGCACGACGATCAGGCACGAGATTTCGGTCGTCGGCCATCAAAATCTTAATTTCCGAAAAATAATTAATTTCGAAAATTAAATAATTAATATTAAAAATTCAATTTAGCTCAAAATAAAGCCCAATTAAATAAACGACTTGCCACGGTCATCGGCACAATATTCCGGTTCCAGACCATCTCAGTTGAATTTTCGGAAAATAAATAATTATTTAATTTAATTTCGAAAATTAATATTTAAATGCCAAAAATCCCACTTAGGCCCGAATCGCCAAATTGAAGCCCGATTCGGGATCGGAAAATTCCCTGAGATGCTTCCAACAATTAGTAGACCACGTCTACTTGCTAATTGCGCAATCAATTTATCTAAATCGCATCACAATTGACTAATAATTGCTAATTTATTCTAATCTAACAACCTAAACATAATTAATTAAAACTAAACCAACCTTAAGCATAATTAGCCAACTAATCCAGGATTAGTGAGATTACTCACCAAATCGCGCCCAAATCGGATCAATCCGACGGCGGCGACGCGAGGAACACTTCTTCCCAAAGCGGGCCTCGGGTTCGGGGCCGGGAAACGGCCCAAAATGGCCCACGAACAGCTGGATACCCACTCCGTGGGTTTGCTGGTTCGGCCGCAAAACAGCAAGAAAGAGAGAGGGTTGGGGGCGGCAAGAGGTCGGGAGAGCGGGTGGTGGCTTGGCGAGGCCGAGCGGTGGCCCACGGTGGCCGGAGGTGGCCGGATCGTGGCCGAACAGAGCTGGACAGAGGATGGGCAGCAGCTGGATCGCGCGGGGGAGCACGCTTGGGCGCGAGGGATGGCCGGCGGAACGCGCGGCGTTGTGCAGGCGGCGTCGCGGGCGGTTCGGCTCCGGTGCGGCGACGGGACGGGCGACGGTGGTCCTCGGCGAGCTGCTGCTCTTCTTTGTTGGTTTTGGTCTGGTTCGCACAAAGAAGAATGAAGAAGAAGAAGAAGGTCACGTGGGGGAGAAGAGAGAGGAGAGAGAAGAAGAGATAAGGTTGAATGGTCAAAGGGAGAGAGAAAGAGAGAGTTGGCGTGGGGAGGGGGCTGTCCGCACGGAAGAAAAGAGGGATGGAGAGAGAAAAGAGAAAGATAAAAGAAGAGAGAGAGAGAAAAGAAATAAAATAATATAACACCACATGGTCTTATTTTTTTCTTTTCTTTTCTTTTCTCTTTTCCTTTCTAATTTCTTTTGGTCTTCGATTTTTCCTCCGATAATTTCTTTCTTGAAATTTGATTTCGAATCATAAATTGACGAATGAGATAGGATCCTATTTATCCAATTAAAATTAAAAACCCGATGTCCTGACAAGCAGTCTCAGTGTCTTGTCACTCACCTCTCTTAGCTGACCTTGCTTCTCACAAAACCCATTGGATTGGTTCAGCCCTCGATTGCCTTTTTAGGGAGTACAAAAAATGAAATAAAAAATTACCGGTTGATCCTAAGTTGGCCCCTAGAACCGGACCAAACTCATAAGGTCAGTCCGGTCCTCGGTTGCCTTTTTAGAGAGTACAAAAAATGAAATAAATAAATTTTCAATTAGTCCCCGGTTGACCTTGGAACCGGACCCAACCCATTGGTTCGGTCCGGTCCTCGATCCCAAAAATTGAGGACCATCACTGTGCAGATTGGTCCCAGGATTAGAGGGTGGACCGGCTCAACCCGGACCATACTCACCCTTAGTAGTTTGTCTCCAATAGAATTGAAACAAATGAAAAAAAAAAAAAGACAAGAAATAATCTTAAATGTAAAGAAGAGCCTGCAAATGTTAGTGTAGTCAATTCAAAATGAGATGTGAAGAGCTAATAAAGGGATGAAAATAGCGCAACCCTTAAATTATTAAATTATTGTATTGAAAAACCTATTTAGCTATTGAATTGTTCTGACGTCCAATCCATCAAACTTTTCGAGAAGTAAAGACGCACATTAAAGTTTGCCAGAATTGTGCTTATTTGACACGACCCCAGACAGAAATTTCCTATCACCCCTGAAGAGTGTTTGATACTTCAATAATATTTTGAAATTTTACTATCACCTTCAATAGTGTTTGATATTTCAATAATATTTTTAAAATATTTACAATAATTTATTTTCAAATAAATCCTTCATTATTTTACAACGTTAACGGCTCTATTTTGCATTTCTTTAAAAATCTTTCATTTCATTTTTTTCTTTAAAAAATCTTTCATTTCATTTTCCTAGCTGGGTTATACACAACGTTGTTTCTGTTCCTTCTAATATTCAGTGCAGAATATAAAAAGGTCTATTGTATCTTGGGAGGATAGCCGTTAGAAGCCTATCGCACCGAGTTTCGCACTCCGAGGGGCAGAATTATCCTTAAGGACAGTGCTTATGCTTGCACGCCTCAAACAAATTTATTTATTCTCATCATCATCAGTTTTTTTCTTACAATCTTAAGGATAATTCCCATGGAGCATCAAGTTGAAACTACTACTGATGCCTCAATCTCCACCAGTCCAGTTGCACCTACCACCACTACCACATGTGTCCTATGCCAAACCATTCCCCGACATATTGAAGATTGAAGCTTTTAATGGTAAGAATTTCAGAAGGTGGCAAGAAAGGGTTTTCTCTATCCTAGATGTGCACGGCGTGGCTTTCACACTTACGGAGGCTGAACCAACTAATAACAAGCTTCGAGATCAATGGATACATGCTAATAAGGTATATAGGCACACAATTATCAGTACTCTTTTTAATGAATTGTTTGATGTCTAATGTCCGTACAAGGAAGCAAAACAAATATGGGACTCCATGACTGCAAAGTACACTGCCAAAGATGTGGGTAGACAAAAATTTGTAATCGGAAATTATTATCGATGGAAAATGTCCAATGATAAGGAGATCAAGACACAAATAAACGAATATCACAAGCTAGTGGAGGACTTGAAGGCAGAAAACATCAATTTACAAGAAGAATTTCTTACGGGCCTGCTGATTGAAAAGTTGTCTGAGTCTTGGAATAACTACAAGCAACAACTCAAGCACAAAGACAAGCAATTGTCACTAGCCGATCTGATCATGCATATTATCATTAAGGATACAACTCGCAAGGAGATCAAAGCTGTCAAAGCTAAGGAAATTGCTACTAGGGAAAATTTGGTGCAATGCAAATTTCAACATCGCCAAAACAGGTATTATAACAAAAAACTTGATTACAAACACAAGGTTGCTCACCCCACCTTAAAAAAAAAAAGGCTCTTGCTTTATTTGTGGAAGACCAGGTCATCATGCAGCCGCATTGCAGAAAGAGAATAATGGGAAATGACAATCCTACTAAACCAAAAGTCAATTTGGTTAAAGCAGATGACTAATGATATAATTGTTGTGGTTATTTCCCAGGCCAACATTGTGGCCAATGTGAAAGAGTGGTTGGTAGACTCAGGTGCTACCAGGCATATTTGTGCAAACAAAAATGCATTTTCCTCTTTCATGCCAGTAGGAGAAAGAGAAGAAATTATTTATCTTGGTGATTCAAGAACAGCTCAAGTTCTTGGGAAAGGAAACGTTCTTTTCAAGCTCATATATGGCAAGACTTTGGCCCTAAATGATGTATTACATGTCCCTAATATAAGGGCAAACCTGGTCTCAGTAGCACTTTTAGGAAAGGTTGAGGTGAAGGTGTCATTCGAATCTAATAAGATTGTAATGACAAAAAATAACGTCTTTGTGGGAAAGGGTTATTATAATCAAAGACTTTTTGTTCTTAACGTTTCCAATGTTATCAATGAAAATGCTACCGCTTTCGCTTACTTGGCTGAATCTGTTGATTTATGACATGGTAGATTAGGTCATGTTAGTATTTCTTATATTAAGAAAATGTAAAAACAAGGTTTAATTTCTGGAATTAAAAACCCGTATTTTAATAAATGTATAATATGTGCCGAAACAAAATTAACAAAAAAGCCTTGTATTTCTATAAATAGAGAATCTGATTTGTTGAGTTTAATTCATACTGATTTAGGAGATTTAAAACAAACTATGACTAGAGGAGGTAAAAAATATTACGTGACCTTCATTGATGATTATTCTAGATTTACTAAAGTTTATTAGGCATAAAGATGAAGCTTTTGATATGTTCCTTTTGTATAAAGCTGAGGTAGAAAACCAATTGAATAAAAGGATAAAAAGAATTCAATTGGATAAAGGTGGAAAATATGTATTGCTTAATGAATTTTGTGAAAAAAAATGAATAATTCATGAAACTACGCATCATTATTCCCTTGAATCTAATGGCATAGCTGAAAGGAAAAATAGGACTTTGAAAGAGATGATAAATTCTATGCTTGTTAGTTCTAATGCTCTAAATAATTTATGGGGTGAAGCTATTTTATCTGCATGTCACATCCAAAATAGAATACCTCATAAGAAAATAGGTAAAACACCCTATGAATTTTGAAAAGGTTATTGTCCTATTTTAAATATTTGAAAGTGTGGGGTTGTCTTGCTAAGGTTATGCTTCCTAATTCTAAGAAAAGGAAAATAGGCTCTAAATCATCTAATAGCATGTTTATTGGTTATGCTTAACATAGTGCTGCATATAGATTTCTTGTTTTAAAAAGTGGCGTGTTTGATAATAATACTATAGTTGAGACAAAAATGCAGAATTTTTTGAGCATATTTTTCCATTAAGTGTTTATACTATTTCTCCTACACCTCTTCATAAAAAAATTTTCGAAAATTCAAATGATAAATTGAGAATGAACAAAAAAAATAAGGAAAGAAACTTCTTTTGAAAATGATTTTTATACTTATCTTATTGATAATGATCATTTGACTTATTCTGAAGCAATATTTTTCTCAGAAAGCAATTTTTGAAAAGAAGCTATAAAAATCGAGATTGATTCTATCTTACAAATCAAACTTGGAAATTAGTTGATTTATCACCCGGTGCAAAACCGATCGGTTGTAAATGGATTTTAAAAGAAAATATAATCTTGATGATTCTATTGATAAATATAAAGCAAGATTAGTTGCAAAAGGTTTTACTCAAAAACAAAATATTGATTATTTTGACACTTTTGTTCCAGTTATAAGAATTTCATCAATTCGTGTTTTAATTGCTTTGGCTTCTATTTACAAACTTATTGTTCACCAAATGGATGTTAAAACATCTTTTTTAAATGGTGATTTGGAAGAGGAAATTTACATGGTGCAACTTGAGGGCTGTATTTTTCCTGGCCAAGAAAACAAAGTTTGTAAACTTGTTAAATATTTATACGGCTTAAAGCAAGCATCAAAGCAATGGTTCAAGAAATTTGATGATGTTCTAGTTAATAATGGTTTTTTCTCTATTGGAGTAGATAAATGTGTATACACAAAAACTATTGATGGTGAATCTATAATTATTAGCTTATATGTTGATGACATGCTTATTTTTTGTACATGTATTGTGTATTGATATAGTGAATGAAACAAAATGTTTTTTGACTTTTAAATTCGATATGAAGGACATGGGGGGAAGCTAATATTATTTTGGGTGTTAGAATTATAAAGAGTGATAGTGGTCTAATACTTACCCAAGCCCATTATGTGGAGAGGCTACTTAAAAAATATGATCACTTTAATGTCAAACTTGTGAATACTCCTTATGATTCTAATATCCAATTAGTGAAAAATAAAGGAGATGGTGTGGCTCAGTCTAAGTATGCTCAAATTATTAGGAGTTTGATGCATTTGATGAATTTTACTCAACCTGATATAGCTTATGATGTATGTAGACTAAGCAAATATACACAAAATCCCAACGATGATCATTGGACTACTTTGAGCATATTAATGAAATATTTGAGAGGAACCATGAATTATGGTATTTTATATAGTGGATTTCCCGCTGCATTAGAATGATACAGTGATGCTAATTGAATTTTGTATTCAGATGAGACAAAATTTATTAGTAGATATGTGTTCACCCTTGGTGGAGGTGCTGTAACCTGGAAGTCAGCCAAACAAACAATAATAGCTAAATCCACCATGAAGTCAAAGTTTGTGGCTCTAGAATTGGCTAGCAATGAGGCTGAGTGGTTAAGGAACCTCTTAGTAGATATTCCTTTGGGAATGAAACCGACACCTTCTGTGTCTATGCACTATGATTGCCAAGCGGCAATAGCCATTGTAAAGAATAGAACTTTCAATGGTAAAAATAGACACATCAGATTGAGACATGATGTAGTAAAGCAGCTACTTAAAGATGGAATTATATCCATTAATTTTGTAAAGTCAGAAGTGAATTTGGCCGATCCTTTAACTAAACCTATGGGAAGAAAATTAATTTATGACACATCAAGGGGAATGGGACTTAAGCCAATTGAGAAAAAGCAACAGTGATGATAACCCAACCTATGTGATTGGCGATCCCATGAATTAGGTTCATATGGGTAATAACAAGTCACTTGTTGTTCTAGTGATGCACTATTAAAAATTATTGTCTATGCTAATGAGAATGGTGCAAAACTGCAAGGAAAAATGAGGTTGAGCTAAGCTCTTAATGAAATTCCATAGCCATTATTGGTGGTGTATTAAGCTGCAGAATACACTTAATGGAATCACCTATATAAGTGTGGAGTGGGCCGCTTCTATGAGAATTTTTGGCAAAAATCTCTAAAACACTTATGAATAAACCAAGCACGCGTATGGCCTATTAGTGCAAAACCGCGTTGAACAACTAAGTTTGTGGGAGTGCAATGTGATTGATGAAAATTATAATTCACAAAAGAAATTTTTAGTTCATAGAAGTTTCAAACTTCATCAATAATTTCGTAAATTATATTTCATTTTTTCTAGGGCCGGTTCATAGCCTAACAAGCACTAGTTCCGATGCATTACACTCCAATAACCCAACATCATATTAATTTTTATTTTCAAAATATTTTGAAATATGTGGGGGATTGTTGGATATTTCAATAATATTTTGAAATATTTACAATAATAGCTTTGATAAAAGTTATGACCGCATTGAAGATCATCATTATTTTTAACGATCACATAACGATTTCTTAATGATCATATAACGGCTTTTCAATCGTTTTGTAACGTTTAATTTATTTCTCAAATAAATCCTTCATTATTTTACAACGGCTCTTTTAATGACTCTATTTTGTCTGAATATAAAATCTCATAAGACAATCTTAAAAATATATACACTGAATGAAATAAAGAATATTCTTTCTTTAAAAAAATTTTCATTTCATTTTCCTTGCTGGGTTATACACAACGTTGTTTCTGTTCCTTCTAATATTCAGTGCGGAATATAAAAGAAGGTATGTTGTATCTTGGGAGGATAGTCGTCAGAAGCCTATCGCACCGAGTTTCGCACTCCGAGGGGCAGAATTATCCTTAAAGACAATGCTTACGCTTGCACGCCTCAGACAAATTTATTTATTCTCATCATCATCAGTTTTTTCCCTACAAAGGGCATGCACTCTTCTTTTCTTAGTTTCGAAGGAATTTATGTGGAAATTAAGACAATAATACTATTATTATATTTGAAGATCCCTTTTTAATGGTCGTTGGAATCGGTTGCTAATTAGGACAGCGATTCGAATCGCATTTTCATTCTCTGATTTTTTTATGCTCCTTGTCGAATATGCCCTCAAAAAGAGGAAAAAAGAGAAGCAATTTTTTAATTTCTTTATTTTGTTGTTCCTCTCGAATTCGCGGAATTCCTTTTTTTTTTCCTTTTTTGATAATACTGAATTTCCCGTTTTGGTATGTTGATAATATTGAATTTGGGAAGTGGTTTATGAACTTTGGAGGAGTTTTTTTTTTTTTTTTGACAAGCTTGATTGCCACACGACATCAGCAGGTTTGGATTGAGGTTGCTCGTGTGCGGGTCAATTTCGTGTCAACTCGCCGGACACAATTAACAATAGCATTCCGGTCGTGTCCAACCCGCAAGACAAGAAATCGACTCGATTGAAGTTGACACGACCTGTGCGCAACTCGTTTGGATTCCGATTAGTTCAAAGACTATTCTTTCCTGGTATTTGCAGTACACTCGTTTTGTCGCCGTCATGTTGAAGATCTTGGACCTCCGGTTCCTGCACGGCATTTCCAGTAATATTGCACCGTTCCAACCGGCAAGTTTCAGATCTCCAAATAGAAAATACGCTTTGCCATGGCTTAGCAGAATCATAAGTACGCATCCTCATCGTCATCGTCACCACCGCTGTCAATAGGCTCCAACCCCTCCACGCCAGGCACTCCGAAGTTCTGACGTTAGGGTACGAGTTGAGAAGGAATTGAAAAAAATGAGCTTATGTTGTGAGTTCGATGATACCGATTGGAATATTGCGAACTACCTGAGATAGCATCCTTTTGTGTTTGAGAGGTTCTCGATTTGTTTCATTCTCGAAGGACTCTGTCTGCGGAAGAATGTGCATCTTTGAATAGATTGATTGACATAAGGGTTTTCCCATTGCTATGAATACAGACAAGCGAATTGGATAAAAAGACTGAAGGAAGAAAAGGAAATCGGACACTGAAATTATGTGGTCCGGTCCGAATATCGAAATCTATAACTACAGAAAGAGCAACACGGAATTTTACTAAAGAAATAAGTGATATAATAATGGAGATTATAATCGCTTAAGCACTCAAACACTCTATCAGTGTTTCTAAGCCCGTATTATACCCAATGATCAAACACTCTCTCAATGTTTTTAACCCCATATTATACCCAATAACTCACAAAATATTTAGTCCTTCACAATTCATAGTAAGATCTTGCTCAAGGAATTATACAAATTTTACTCACAAGAATTTAACTGGCTAAATTACTATGGGTATAATTACAACAAACAAACCCTCACAAGAACTCCCCCACACAATTCTTCTCTGTGCAGTCTCAGAGTTCTCTCTTCTTTCGGTGCTCAAAGACGCGTCTTGTGACACCTTGGATTTTTAACGATCCTAGAATTATGGATAGGCTAATATGAGCTCGAAGGATTGTAAATTGGGCCGAGTAGTGGGCCCAATGGGCTGTGCGAGAGTTGTGAGAGTAGGCTCAATGGGCGGAGATTGGGCCACGAATTTGGGCCCAGCGAGGTGAATTTGGCTATGAATTGGGCCTGATGGGCCATGAGAGCGCATGAGGCCCCGGTTGAGGTGAATGTTCTAGTTCGTCGGTATAGGTTTTGGATTGGTTGTACTAGGTTTTTGCAAATTTAGATTGTCTTGAATATTATAAGTTATTTATTATAATTCGTTCAGTAACGTCACTTTCATGTGACGTATAGAACCATTGGTCTTACAAACTTTAGGAGATTAGAAATAATAAATTGATGTTACCTGATTAACCCTAGATCAAGTCTTATATTAGCCGAATTTTATAGGGATATGTATTACTAAGGTGTTTTAACTCATAACACTAATATGACCCCTAAACTAAATAACCAAATTGGACCCCCAATCTTTCCTTGTGATCGAAAATTATGAGGGCAAATTGGGAAATAAATCTTATGATTAACTTAAATTAAATTTCCCCTTAAGACACATTAGTTAAATAAAACCTAAAAATTCTAAAATTTTGCATGCAACCCTTCGATTTCCCCCTACCCCCGTCAAACCTAGACCTCATCATCACCAAGTCCCCGTCGGCCAATAATTTTTCATGCAAGGCTGAAAAACTTGTTCAACACACCACAAATCAATCATTAAGCCCCCCTCTCTTTTCTCTTTAGCCCCTCTCCTCCTTCGTTCTTCTTTCTCTTCTCACTCGAACCACCTCTCATCTTCTTCTCATATTTTTCTCTTATTCTCTCAAGAAGACAGCGAACTTAGGAGCCTTAACTCTCAAGCACGTCCACGTAGAAGAGTTCCTTAAGCGCCAAAACCAGTTAACGGAGAAGCTAGGTTTAAAACCATGTCATCATCTCATTGCTTGGCGTGTATGGTTCGGGTTAGTGGCGTTTCTCAATTGTTGGAGATATTTTTGAGCAAGAACTTGACATGCATGTAAGCTGTGTAAGAGTTTTCCTGATGTGGGCTATATTAATTGATATTGTAATTTACCATTTTACGGTTATACCGTAAAACGGGGTTTGGTCTAAGGTGAGATAGAAAATTTCTTAATTAGTCTAAATATGGGACTGCCTAGTGTGGGCCGAGTTGAGCATAGCCTGTAATGAGAGGACCTAGCTGGAAACTCTATTAATAGTGCTCAAGTCTCTCCTCTAACTCTAATTCTCACAAGTATTCTCACAAAATGAGCATTTACCTAGCGCTAAAGGTGAGGGGGCCGTCTCATTGAACTAGTGATACAGAGGGCAATAGAGGAGAAAGACTTGTGCGTGGAACATCAATTTCCGCTTCCGCTTCCGCTTCAAGAACGATGGATCCCAAAACAGATACGTTAATCTTTCTACTAAATTATGCATGTTCTTGTTATGGTTATAGAGATCTTGGAATTGCGCAATTTTGCATCCAACATGTGGTATCAAAGCCTCCATAACCCTAGAACTTAAACACATAGAATTTTGCCTTAATTTGAGATTTTTGAGATTTTTGTTCAATAAAAATAAATAAATCACAAATTCGAACTAAGCTCGACGAGATGAGCAGATCCGTGGGCGGCGCGTCGCTGAGGGAGGCCGCACGCGCCATTGGGGCGTCGAGACGCGCCCCATGCGCGATCACATGCCCTCACGCACCCCCACGCGCAAGGCTAATGTCATGGTGACGTCATTGACCCGACCCGACTCGATTGGCGGCTGACCCGACCGAGACATTGACCAGACCTGACCTGTTAACTTGACCCGACCCAGTCAACTTTTTTACTGGACCGGTCAACTGGTCAAACTGGAAGGTCGAACCGGACGGTCAAGCTGGGAACCAATCGGACCGCTACCGGTCAAGATATGTACGCACGTGTGCTCCACGCGCCGCGCACTCAGGCGGCGCATGCGGGCACATGGAGTGTATGATCGGCGTGTGGCTGGCGGCATTGGATTCGTATGGCCATCATCTGTCTTGTTGTGTATTTATTTTACACGTTTGATGATTTTATGGATGTAAAAATACATACCGAGCCCTAAACACGTGTATTTTTAGTGTATTTGTGCATATTTTTCTTGTATTTTCTGTGATTTTGGAAATACATGTGTTGGGTTATTGGTATGTTATCACATGAACATTATAAAAGTGTGATTCATTAATAATATACAACAAAGTTTAATTTTTATTAATGAATAAGGCAGTGTAATTAGCATGACATGTGATTTTAGCGATTTACTGCCCCTATCACTAAAGTTAAAAATCACATGTATATGGTGTATGTGAGATGTAAAGTTTATATTCCCGATATGAGAGAGTTTCAAAGATTCAATTGAGTTGTGATCGCCAAAGTAGCACATTTGATTGGGTTTGAGAAATTTCAGTCTTGTATATTGATTGGGATGTCTCCTGGTCTAATGCATAGTCATACTCCCAGAGGAGATTATTGTGTATTAGTTCATGGAGGGATACATGATGGTGTGGTGGAGGAGTGACTGATCCTAATAGTTTATATACCCAAAGGTGATGAATTCACGAAAATTTGAGTATATTCTCATAACCGCTATCATGTGGGGAGTGTACAACTGCATGTCATGTATTCTGCCCAAAAGTGATTATGCGATTTTGCATATAACTCTCTGGATGTGTACTTGTACGTCAAGTTACACAGTGTTCACATGATGCTAATTATATATATTGTTTTTTTTTCAACCTTTTCTGTTATTAATAACTCTACTATTATTGAGATTTTTACTGCTTCAAATTTTAAGTAGTGGACATATGATTTACTGCTTTGGAAAATAGCAATAGAATTTGTTTACTGTCTATGAAACGTTCCATTCAAGAAGACTTGAAAAGTGGCGACTGTACTGCTAAAAGATTATAGAAGCCTTAGTGGCTTGAGATTATATATATATATATATATATATATATATATATATATATATATATATGTTTCGTATATGGTTGAAAATGTTGTTTTTTATCCTCAACCAAATATGTGATTAGATGTCATAAAAGGCGATATGCAATATATGAAACATCATAGTGTTTGGAAACATACTGACTTGCCTAAAGATCACAAGTTCATTAGTTGCAAATAGGCATACAAAACTAAAAGGATTTCAAAGAAAGATTGTGGAGTTTAAAGCCAAACTGGTAGTTAAAGTTTTTACTTTGAAAGAGGGGTAGATAGTTAATAGTGAGAAATACATTTTTTTTAGTATTTTTAAAGATTCTTTTAGAGTGAACGTAGCATTAATAGTTTATTTTTTATGTGGAGTTATGCCAAATAGATACAAAATTTATATAGTGCAACTGAAGGATTTTGCAGCAGATGATTCAAGTAAACTTGTGTGTAGACTTAAAAGTTTTATTCATAGTCTTAAACAAGTTTCCAAATAATATTATTAAAGTTTCATAGTGTTATTATTTTGTTCAATTGAGAACAAAATAATTTAATATACTGCAAGATCGGTGAGAGGAAATATATTTTTCTCATACTTTATGTGGATGATATATTGCTTGTTAATAGTAACATTGGTTTACTGCATGAGACAAAGCAGATATTATCGAAAATTTTTGACATGAAAGACCTTGGTAAGGCATCTTTTGTTCTTGGTATTGAGATACATAGGGATCGCTCTCGCCATTTATTGGGTTTGTCTCAGAGGGCATATATTGATCGCATTTTAGAAAGATTCAATATACAGCAAATGCTCCTGTTATTAAGGGTGATAAATTGAGTCTTTCACAATACCTTAATTCAGATTTTGAGAAAGCTCAAATGAAGAATGTACCTTATGCTAGTGTGTTTGAAAGTATCATTTATGCTCAAGTTTACACTAGACCAAATATTGCATTTGCAACAGGACTTCTAGGCAGATATCAGTCAAATCTAGAATGCAATTACTAGGTTGCTGCCAAGAAAGTTTTAAGGTACTTAAAGAGGACAAGAGATTATATGTATTTATAGACATGTTCCAAACTTGCAACTAGCAGGGTATTCGGAGGCAGATTTTGCTGGCTATCAAGATGATAAGAAGTCAACAACGGGATACATATTTATGTTGGTAGGAGGTGCAGTATCATGGAAGAGCGAGAAACAGAAATTCATATCTTCTTCTATCACGCAAGCGGAGTTTGTAGCATGTTTTTCAGTTGCTACTCAAGTTATTAGGCTTCGGAACTTCATTAAGGAGTTGACCATTTTTTTAATTTTATGAATTGACTCATACGGTTGTATTGAGACAATAAATTTGTAGTATTAACAAAAATGTCTCAAAGGGTCTAAATATATGGCAGTCAAATTTTTTGACCAAAAAGAAACTGTACAAAAATATGACGTTATAATATAGCATATTTCCACAGATGATGTGGTTGCATATCCACTAACTAAAGGACTTTCTTCTTTTGTTGTTGAATGGCATGTCATTAATATGAGTTTAAGAGCATCATGAGATGTTGTTGTTTAGTGTGAGCTATTTTGGCTTTACTCTGATAAAGTTCACATCTGTGTTCGTTACACTTAGTAACGGTTTGATATATATATTGTTAAAAGTATCAAAGTATTGCTTAAACCTTGAGTGAAGGCTAGGGACATCCGGTTATTAGTCTTTTGCATATGTCTTGTTATACATAAATAAATAAATAAATAAAAGGTTAACCGTAAGAACAAAACATATGTGGGTTTATTAGAACCATAAAGACATTCTCTAGTAACACAAGTTTTTGTAACGCTTAAAGTAAAAGAATGGTGACTGACAAATGGGATCTCTCTATGAGAGATATTATCTATTTAACACATTATCATATTGGATCCATATCAATAAAGTTGAGAACATTCATGACCATAGAAGGCTCTATGTATATATATGTAGTTACCGCCATGATTCAATGTTTGAGATTTTATGGGATAGGATTGACTATTAAAAATTATCTCTAGATCAATGTGCGCACATACAGTACAATTTCAATTAATATATCCCAAGTGGGAGAACGTAAGAGTTTTCCTGATGTGAGCTACATTAATTGATATTGTAATTTACCGTTTTATGGTTACTATAAAACGGGGTTTGGTCTAAGGTGAGATAGAAAGTTTTTTAATTAATCTAAATATAAGACTGGCTAGTGTGGGCCGAGTTAAGCTTGGCCCGTAATGAGAGAGCCTAGCTGGAAACTCTATAAATAGTGCTCAAGTCTCTCCTCTAACCATAATTCTCACAAGTATCCTCACATAATGAGCATTTACCCAGTGCTAAAGGTGAGGGGGCCATCTCATTGAGCCAGTAATACAGAGGGCAATAAAGGAGAAGGACTTGCGCATGGAACATCAGTTTCCACTTCCGCTTCAAGAACGATGGATCACAAAACAGGTGTGTTAATCTTTCTACTCAATTATGCATATTCTTGTTCTGGTTATGGAGATCTTGGGATTGCGCAATTTTGAATCAACAAGTTGTGGTAGCTGGTGAGTCATGCATGTGGGTTTTTGGCATGAGGCGAGAAAATGTGGGGTGAGAACCATTTTCTAGATTCTATTTCCGCCGAACCTTTAAAGCTTGACGATTCTGTGGCTTAAAATGTAGTGTGAATTTGCAGAAACTTCCTCATAAAAAATAGTCCAAACATCCTTATTTACAACATATATTTTATTTAGAATTTTCTGGAATGGCATAATCAACTTATAGACTGCTTTTTTTTTTTCTTTTTTGTGATGGTATTCTGTCAAGAGCTGGAAAGCAGTGACCTTTGAGGCTTGTCGAATTTTTATAAATTTTTGTGGCTCGATTTTCAAAAAAAATTGTTCATAAAATTAGTTCAGCACATCTTAAAGTACACCATATGTAGATTTTAGAGCAAATGATGGAGTTTTGGGAATCAAAGTGATCTAGTCTTTGAGGACGTGTATTATGACTGCTGGAACAGTTTTGTGACTCATATTTTGCTAGTTACTGCTCTTAATAAAGAAGGAACTAAACTCAGGTTTCTTCATGAAAAATGTTTATTTGGGTCTTGATTACAACATATTAAAATTTGAGAATTTTTTGGATTCTTTTACTGAGGTTTCTGGTTTTATTTCTAAAACTGCCCGAGTGAGCTTGGTTCTGCCCGATGGGTGTTATTTGGTGTTTTTGTTGATATTTATGGGACTTCTCTTGCTGGAAAACTTGCATTTTGTGATTATGGATGAACTTGACATGCTGTGGACCCTTTACTTGATGGCTGCACTGTTGGAAATTTCCTATAATATGGGCTTACATTAATTAATTGATTTTCTATTTTAAATAATCGGGTTAATGGATATTCCAATATTTGTTGAACCCTAAAGTGATCTGATTGAATTGGGTATTGGCATCTATTGATAACGGGCCTAGTTGAGCAGCAAAGTGTAGGCAATTGTGTTTGACTGAAGCCCGTAATGGGAAGGGCCCAGTTGACACGCTGTTGATTAGGGTTTGCTAGGTCCCCTCTCTAGCCTATAAAAGGGTAGGTTATACCTATCAGTTGCTTTAATCCCATTGAAAGCTGCTATATCGAAATAGGTCATAGAGAGGAAGATCTGGTATTCCGATAGATCCCTGATTATCAGAGTAATCTATTTTTCTGCAAGTGAAGCAATGGCTCAAATAGGTACGCTTTAATTCCGCTGTATTTATTGATCGGTGTTTTACAATCATGTATGGATCCGTTTGTTTCATAATTGATTAATTATTCATGTGAATAATTTTCTACATGTGGTATTAGAGCCAATCATATATGATTGTAGAACCCAAATTTTTTTTTTATGGAAAAATTCGAAATTTTTCTCTTTGAGCCAAATATGGGCATTATCTTTCATGTGGATTTTTTGCTTGATTGATCTGAAACCATAGGGCTTTTGTTCTACATGTTGAGATCTTTCCAACCATATATAATTTGCATAATTTCGTTGAGAATTGAGAGAGAATTTTAAATTTGAAATTCTAGGGTTTATACATAAAAGGTTCTAAAATTTCAAGTTACATTCTTGTTTTACCTTTGTTTTTCTCTTTAATTTAACGGTAGCAACAGTTGGTTTGGAGATTATTGTAGCTGATTGTTTGTTCCCCTTTGGACGAGCGTTTGGGGTTTGCTTTTCGGGTATGAAGTTAAACAGTCTGTTAGTGATGGTGGTTATGCTCTTAGTGCGCTCGATTGATCTATTGATTGGCCGCATTGCTTTTGTCTCCTTGTTATGGATGATTGTTCCTGCAGAATGAGAGTTCTTTGAAGAGGGTGCTTGTACTTTGTGCAGAGACCAACATAGGTGATTTGTTGCTTGTAGTCAATTGGTTAATACCTAATCAAAACGGCTCTTTTAAAAGTTTTTTCTTTTTCCAGCAAGTGAGTTTTTTGTCTGTGGAAAAGTTTCTGATTTTTTATAGTCGATGATTCATGAATACATGAGTTAGTGATATGGGTAATGTGATGGTAAATACGAGAACTCTTATTCACGAGAACCTGTCCCTGGCGGGTTCTGTCCTTTTGTATGTGCATCTTAAGATTACGATTTTAGTTACATTGATTACATGGTCAAGACAACTTACGGAGATGATGTATTTTGGATGGAGCTGCTTTTCTGACTTGATGTGCGTTCGAATCTGGCCCTCACTGGAGTGCTTTGCACTTTCATGAGTTCGGATTAGGGTTTCGGCCGATTTTGCTGATTTGATCTTTGGGTTTTTCAATGAGATTCATGTTAGTAGATTAGTCCAAACACATTGCATGTAGTTCTTTCCATGGTTGTTGCTCGATCATCCATCTCGTTTCGATGCATACATGGAAGAGGGTCCGTAGGATGAATTGCGGACTCGTGAAGTTCGTGTGAGGGAAAAAGAATCCTGTTTCTTTTTTCTTTTTTTTTTTCTTTTCTTCCTTCGTTCTAATTCACATGGTTTGAGGTTGTTCCTGGTCGGGATCATGCAAATTCAAAATGCTTGATCCTCGTCGTGTCATGACCTTGTGATCTTGATGTTGCTGATTGTATGTACGCTTCGGTTTTTCGAGAATTTCCTTCCTAAAAGATTTGATCTTCGGGATTTTTGAATGTGGAGTGCTTTGGAAATTGATAACATGGTATTGAAACGGTTTGATCTTTGGAAACTCTTTAGCATCTTTGAGAGATGAGCTTGTTTTTTGTCATGTCGCTGGATTTGCGACATACTGGTTATACCTCTTTTTCTGCTTGTCCGCCAGCCCATAATCCCACAGGACAAGTGTGAATTGTCAGTTGGAGGCTATGAAATTTTTGGGTTTTCAAATAGATGCTATCCTTCTAATAATAATTTCAGGAATTTCAAAGTTTTGTCTCCCTTTTAACTTGATGGGTACAATTAAGCAGAGAAGTGATTTACACTAAAGGAAAAAAAAAAGGAGATGCGGTTTGATTTATAGGGTTGGTGAATCTCGTAACACTTTTAGAGAATTTTTATGAAGTAGAAGAGCAAAAGGACCATAGAAAATTTGAATGTTGGCTTTGTTCGAGGTTATAGTCTTTTTCAGATTTGGACCGGTGACTAACGGAAGACTATAGCGTCAAAATACGAATTAATCAATATTACTGAAAATTCTGGCAAACCAAACGGACCCTTCATGTCTTCTTGTGTGGTTTTACCACGAGTCATCGGAGTGGACTGGCTTAACATGATTGAGGTTTAGAAGTTCTTTTTATAGAGATTTTGCTTGATCTCTTGTGGGTTTCATGCTAACATGCATGAAGGATACTTCTAAATTCAGATGATATGATTGTGTCAAATAGGTGGAGATTGAGTTATTGCATGACTACGTAATTTCCCAAATTTAAAAGATGCCAAATTTAAACATGCCAACCAAGGGTTGACGGTGAGGAAGTGTGAGATAAAGATTGTCCTCATGACTTTTTGATGTAATGGTTACTGATAGCTACGAAATTTTTGGCTCCCTTTAATTCTAGTAACCATTCGTATCCATTCCTATTTTGCCATTAGTTCGAAATATTAAAATAATAATTAAAAAAAAATTGTGGCAAAAATTGTTGCTTGATAAATGCAATATGATCTTGGGAAGTACATGTCGTAAAGTGCTTCATATTGTTAGATGAATTTTGGGCATATATTTTTTGGAGTTTCCTATTGATAAAAATTAGTATATACAATTACCTGCCCAAAGGGGGTTATTGTGTATATTAATTTGAAAATTGCATGAAGATAAATTCCAAAATTAAAAGATGGGGATTTATGACTCAAAAAGATTTATCTGCCCAAAGGGGATAAATTTTTTAAAATTATATGTAATTCCCCTCTATATTGATATATTAGAGATGAATGATGGGGATGTGTGACTCAAAATGTTTATCTACCCAAAGGGGATAAATTTTTTAGAGTTATGAGTAATTCCTCTCTATGTTGAGATAATGGAGATGTATAATTTAAAGGATTTATCTGCCCAAAGGGGATTGATCTTTGAAGATTATATGTAATTCTCCTTTGTTGTCTCTATATATTGATATCATGGAGATGTATAATTTAAATGATTTGTCTGCCCAAAGGGGATGGATCATTGACAATTATATGTAATTCTCCTTATTGTTGCTTTATAAACTTCATGCTATGAAAAATAATTGTGCATTATACACTCTGCTCGAAGGGGAGTTTATAATGTACTAATTATTTTTGTTGAATTACTTATTGCCCATAATTGATCTAATTGTATTATGTGTGACAAACAGTTATCTTTACTATAAACAACAAAGCCATGATTGAAATGTTAATTGGATCAAATATTATACTGTTAAGGATTTGATTAAAAAAAGGGGGGGGGGAGACATTATGATTGAGAATATTAGAACTGAGTCCATATTGGCTTATCCTCTAACAAAAGGCTTATGACCCATTTTGTTTAAAGAACATGTAAAGAATATGGATGTCTTAGATTCTTTTGATTTCTTTTGTTAGTGGGAGTTATATAATTTGTATTTCTAGATATTATAGTTATATGCAGATTGATAATGCTTTTATAATGTTTATTAAAGCATTTATTTTCAATGATTGTTGTTATTGATTCTATTGTTATCATTTCTCCTGTTGACTGAGAAATGGAAGTATAAAACAGTATCTTTAAACAAATTTTTAGTTTAAAGATGACTGGATGTCACTGATTATGAGATCTCATGTTGGATTGTGACATAATTGTGCAATTTCATGTTGTTTAGAAATCGCACTGAGGCAATTTCATGTTGTTTAGAAATTGCACTAATGCAGTTTCATGTTGTTGAGAAATTGCATTGAGGACCGATAAGAAATAGTGTAAATTTTGATCACATGTTGGCACTATTTCTTACTACACTACTAGGCCCATGATCCATGAAAATATAATACTTATTATATGTGATTATGGAAAGTCATGTGTTGTAGTATTTTCTTAACACATTGATCTCCATAGTCCTATACTGAGGTTATATAGGATTGGATTGGTATTGAGATGCCATTATTGGAATATTATTTTTAAAAAAGTTGTGGCCACATAAAACAAAATTTTCAGTTATTAACCCAATAGTGTCATTTTCAAATATAAAATCTTTTTCAAAATAAAATAAGTTAATTAATGTAGCCCAAGTGGGAGAATGTTGGAAATTTCCTATAATATGGGCTTACATTAATTAATTGATTTTCTATTTTAAATAATCGGGTTAATGGATATTCCAATATTTGTTGAACCCTAAAGTGATCTGAGTGAATTGGGTATTGGCATCTATTGATAACGGGCCTAGTTGAGCAGCAAAGTGTAGGCAATTGTGTTTGACTGAAGCTCATAATGGGAAGGGCCCAATTGACACGCTGTTGATTAGGGTTTGCTAGGTCCCCTCTCTAGCCTATAAAAGGGTAGGTTATACATATCAGTTGCTTTAATCCCATTGAAAGCTGCTATATCGAAATAGGTCATAGAGAGGAAGATCTGGTATTCCGATAGATCCCTGATTATCAGAGTGATCTATTTTTCTGCAAGTGAAGCAATGGCTCAAATAGGTACGCTTTAATTCCGCTATATTTATTGATCGGTGTTTTACAATCATGTATGGATCCGTTTGTTTCATAATTGATTAATTATTCATGTGAATAATTTTCTACATGCACCTGATGGTGATTTCCGTGTGTGTGAGCTAATTGTGTGGATTGGCGCATGCTGAGTCTAGTATAGATGCATGGGTGTATTCGGTTGCATGTGGTGTGTACAATTGGAGCATTCGGCACGTGAAAACTCTGCGTGGAAGAGCATGTATGTGCTGGTTGTGATGTCGATGTGCCATAAGTCAAGATTGTGGTGCGACAATGTGTGAATTAAATTAAATAAAAAAGATGTCCATCGGCCAACGACCCGATGATGCCTCAGGAAGGGGGATGCATGCTACATGATCATGGATGCCTTGATTTAAATTACAAGGCCAGCAACCTTTGGATACCAGGATGCCTTAGAGTATAAGAGGCCCCTATTGTGTGTCTGAAATGCCTCACTTTAAATCACAAGACCAGCGACCCTTGGATATCGGAATACCTCAGAGTGAGATGCATGTACGGTGTGTCTAGGATGGCTTGATTTAAATCACAAGACCAGCAACCCTTGGATATCAGGATGCCTCGGAGTTAGAGGTCCCTGCTATGTGTCTAGGATGCCTCAGTTTAAATCACAAGACCAGTGACCCTTGGATACCGGAATACCTCCAAATGAGATGCCCCTACTGTGTGTCTAGGATGCCTCGATTTAAATCATAAGGCCATTGACCCTAGGATATTGGGATGCTTCAAGGTGAGATGCCTAGGGTCAGTGACCCCTGAAGGTCCAGCCAACGACCCAGAAATGACTCGAGTGGACTGGTCAGTGACCCCGTGTAAATGACTCAAGGGTGGAAAAGAAATAAATATACAATTAATTAATTCATAAGGCGCATGAGTTCGCATGCATGGGTGATATTGCATGTTTGAGCTAGTGTATGCCCTGCTTTAGTATGTCTGGCCCATTGAATTTCGTAGAAAATGCATGCAGTCTACTTTGAATTGCGATTGTGTCATTGAGCTGTTATTTTGAACTATACTTGTTGTCGAGCGGTGTTAAGATCACGTAGCTTAAAACCTTGCTATTTCCTTTACTGGGCAATTACTCATTCATTTACATCTTTTTTAGATCGATAGCCATGGATGTAACACTGCTCGCACATTATGGAGCACCTGCCTACATCGAAGGCATGTTCCATGACGTGCTGGATCCGAAGTCAGGTCGGACTTATACCCGATATGAGTGTACCATGTGGATCGATGACAAGCGCCCGCATGGATTCCCATGCATTTCATCCCCCGGTTCCTCAACGTCAATGGGGAGCTACGAGGTTCGCTGGCTTCAGTACAGATGGGCCGGCGGATGCAGCTATGGGCACGTAGAAAGTTTGAGCGCCTTAGTAGGGATATTTTGGAGTAGATGGGGAAATTTCCTGGTAAATGAGTTAGGCACCATTTTGACCTCTCCTAGGTGTCTTATGCTGGTCATCTTGATGGATTTTTTTATGTGAATAAGATTGTCAAGGTGTAGTTATTTCCCCATGTAAGTATTTTGAGTAGGAAATGAAATGGAATAAGTGCTATGATGCTTTCTCTTGCACGTGTTGCATTTATGTTATAAATGCTAACTTATATAAAAGGCTTCAGCTCGAGTGATAACCTAAGCAACAAGATCAAAGGGCTAGTAAGAGTGCGTTTGATAACGCTCCCAGAACAAGTGTTTCTATTTTTTTGTTTATGAGAGTAGAAATAGAACAGAAACACGTTTGGTAAGTTTTTTGTTCCCGGGAATAGATCTAGAATAGAAACAAGAAACAAAAAAAAAAAATGCTTCTTGTTCCCGAGAATAATTTTTAGAACCTTACCTTTCCCATTTTCCTTACCAAAAAAAAATTTAAAAATAATAATATAATAATAATTTTTAGAAACAAGTTTTTTTTTTCCTTTTCTTTTCTTCCTTTTCTTACCGGCGAGGCTCCACCTCACCCAAATCTAGTGAGGCTGAGCCTCGCTCCGCCACCGCAAGGCCAGGCGACGCCAAACCAACCATCGCAAGGTTGGCGTCACCTAGCCTCACGGTGGCTGGGCGAGGCTCGGCCTCGCCAAATCTGGGCAACGCCGCCTCGCTAACCCATGGCGAGGCTCCCCCGAGGCCGGTGACTTCGCCGGCCCATGTCTAGCCGGTTGCCAACCGACCATGACCAAGGCCGGCGACCGGCTAAGAGGAAGGGAAGAAAAAAGAAAAAAGTAATAAAATTATTAATAGAGTTAATACCCTGAAAAATTTCAAACTCGTACACTTGTAACAAATTTACCCTAAACTATTTTTTGACCATTAAAAGCCCAAAACCATTATACTTTTGACAAATTTACCCCCAACTAGTACATTTGTAACAAATTTACCCTATATTAATTTTCGTTAAACTTTATTGTTAAATTATTAAGTTAAATGACACATGATAGTTGACTAGTATACCAATTTGGGATTTACGCTCCATTTTTCACAATTTACAATTTTTGTGATTTTTTGCGATAATAATCCAATTTAATAGAGGGTATATTTGTCACAAATTTACCAGTTTTGGGTTTTTGCGGTAGAATAAATTAGTTTGGGGTAAATGACCAGTTTAGGGTTTTTTATAGTCAATCGAGATAAATTTGTCACAGGTGTACCGGTTTGAGATTTTTCATGGTCAAAAAAATAATTTTTGGTAAATTTGTCACAAATGTACCAGTTTAGGGTTTTTCAGGGTATTAACCCTTAGTAATATACTAAAAGAAATTATAAGTTACAAAAATATTAGAGATTGTACCAAACGTATTTTCCTGAAACATAAATTTTTTATAGTTACCAAACGACTTAAAATGCTCAAAAATTGTTATCCAAAACAAAAATAGAAAAAATATTTCTCAAAAGAAATTATTTTCAGAAACAGAATCGTTATCATATGCACCTAAGTCATAAACTGGGATGTCACACGTTTCCTTCACTACTTCTCCAACTTTTATGAAGAACAAAAGTTGCTAAAGACAAATCAAGCCACAACTTCAGAGCCTCCCTCATTAAGTCTCTTGGACGTGTACCAAGGGAAATGATTGCCCTTGTCTTTCCTTTTCTTCTTTCTTTCATTTTCTTCATGTCCATATAGCCTTTGCCTAAGAAGACTAAAGGCAAAGGCTCTTACCTTTTGTTCTCAATTCATAAATTCAGGTCATGTCATGAGCCAATTTTTCTCTGTTCAATTTCTGCTTAAGGCATTTGCTATCTCATATGGAAATCTTCAAATTTTCAAGACCTAGCAATAGCTGATATAATTACAAGTGAATTGAATAGTTATAATTCAAAATGAATATTTATTAACCAACGTAGGATCATCATGACATTGCACTTATTGTAGGTATCCTGTATACTTTTGACTTGTCCAGAAAAAAAAATAGCTCTTAAGGTGTCACGCCTCGAACCCCGAGCATGCGCACATCTCTCGGTGATCAATAGAAAGCAACCTTCCCAGGACGCATCGCCGACCCATTCATTTTTATTGTACATGCCAAAGATATACAATAACCAATGAGATATAAATCTCAGTGAGTTCTTCCCTTATAAATCTCAATGAGTTCTTCCCCTAAGCCCCCGGTTAGTACACCAACTCAACTCGGGGTATCTCTTCAGAACTACCCCACAAACAACCAACGACCCATAACCAGCAACCAACAAACAATAGTCGATTCGCATACAACCTTACCTGGTATGCCATACCCTACACGTTATAACTCAGCACAATACACGCAATGCACATGGCCATTAGATGATGCAGTTCATTAATCACATAAGAATTGTGTAACAAGCGATCTCACCTGGCCATTGCCACGTCCTGCACGTTATCGATTCATGCGTGTGTGTTACAAACAATATTATCCACTCAGGCATGCCAATTACTTTCGGCCACATGGGCACGATACTCAACACACAGAAATACGGCCACACAGGCACGACTTATCACGTGTTCCAATTGATTATTGCCACACAAGCACAATTATCCAATACATAGTAATATGGTCACACAGGCACGATATACACCACACAGGCACAATCCTACGCCACACAGGCACGCTATTTCGCGACACAGGCACGATTAATTATCGCCACACAGGCACGGGCTTTTCACATGGGAGCATTGCCCACCCAACACACAGCGGGGGACAGATTCAACTCAATGATCACACAAGCACGCTACTACATCTCCCTTTCTATCTTTGGGCACTTAGACAATGCACACACGGTTGCATATACACTTACAAATCATTTTCTCCTAAAGACGGACCATTACGGTGTCCCTTGGACAAAGCATATTTCCCTTTTTGTGAAATTCACTCAATCCATGTAGATGCCCATGCATTTACACACTCATTCACTTCATAGGATTAAAATACATGAATTTAGAACACTTTTCGTTCTCAGGTAAACAGTGCTCGTGAACACTACCGCGTGAACAGTAAAATTCCAGAATTTCCATAATTGAATAAATAATAAACTAAACTCAGAAATTAAACAAAACATAAATTAAAACAAACAAACAATTAATTAAGCAAAACAAGATTAATTAAACACGTAAGCACAATTAAGAAATAAAAGCAAGATTAAGCTAAACTAATCTAATCCATCCATCTAACCACCTATCTTAGGGCTAATACAACTTAATTAATTCCCCTAAACTAGAATTAAATCTAACTAAACCAACCCTAAGTAAGTTTATGCACTAATCAAAGGATTATGAGCTAAACTCATCCGTTAAATGGGCCAGAGACACGCACGCAGCGGTAACGACGGAGGCGACGCACCGGGACCTCAACCATGATGATCCAAGGCAGTCCCAAGGTTGAAACAGCAGCCACAAGCTCAAACTCCCTTTGTAATTCCAAGAAACTGAATAGTAGAGGAGGAAAAGGAGTGAAACGGCTTCGCCAGAGCTCCGGCAAGGGGGTTGGCCGACAACCAACGGCACTAGGGGGTCAAGGGGGAGTGGCTAGTAGCTGGGCTGGGTGAAAGCTCGGTTGAAATGGGAGAAAACGAGCCGAAATCATGAACCAAGCATAATTGGACGGAACCGAGCGGTACCGCGTGCGGCGGCTTCCGACGGCGGATGGATCATTCCGACGAGCGACAGGGTGCTCCTGTACGGATTGGGTGTGCTTGTTACGGTGGTGGGTGGACCGTGGGCTGATTTCACACGGGAATATAACTTTTAACTCGAGTTTTTTATGAAAGGTCAGCTAGAGCAGAACAGTGCCAGACAATCAGACTACCGCTGGCTTCTGGCCGGCCAATGGGTCAAACAGCGACTCCAACCGGAAAATGGCAGGGTCCAAGCGGACAGTCTAGGTGTCCTCGACACGGTGGTGGGTGACACGAGAGTTTATTCGTCCGAGAAGCCAACAATCAACTCAGCTCTTTGGAAGAGGGTCTGTTGGAACAAAAGTAAGAAGAAAGGAAAACGAGGAGAGAGAGAGAGAGGTCGAGAGAGGGCCGAAGGAGGGGAGAGAGAGTGATGATAGCTAGTTGTCTTCCTCAACAAGCCTCTTTACTGCTTGCCCAACTCCCCATGCAAGTCCCCTCAAGGAGGGTGCAGCTCAGACTAACATGCGGCTTTAAGGATTCATATGTAACCGACTCGTGTTAAACCACGTTCAAGAAGACTCGACACATGGACATCATTGACTACATGAATTTGCAAATGATAGATTCTTATTTCAAATTACACGATTACTGAGGATTGCCATAGGGTCATTCGCCGGTTCGATAACGATAAACAGAATCACCCGTCGTTCCATTATGTTTTGTCCACGAGTCGACTTCTAGTCGTTCTTGGAATCAGCCTGCCTATCTACAGGATCGTCATCATGCAAGTCTAACGGTCAAGTTGTTTTCCCAGGTAAAATTCTTTAGTCGTACGAGTTTTGTCCTCATTAGCCTTTCCCCTCAAGATCAGTATCTCAAGAGTGATCAATTTCGAGTGAGATCAATCACCAATGCATTGACGAAATTCACATTCATTTATCCCACAGAGGGCTCAAATTTCAGAATGTCACAACTCTTCCCCTCTTATAAAAAATTTTTCATTGAAATTTAAATCATTGCAAATCTTTAATCAAAAAGGTGGGGGTACAGTCATCTCATCGAATTTTTGCTTTACCATGTTGCTCCTTCTGTCCCGTGGTGTTGCCAAACCACTTTAACCAACGAGGTTATCTTGGTGCGCAAAAATTATTCCTTCCAATCCACAATCTGAACCGGGCTTTCCACGTATGACACTTTATTGTCCATGTCTAATTCTTCAAAATTTAGCCTGTGGGTCGGGTTAGGCTCATACGTCCTCAACAACGACACGTGAAAGACGTCATGCACTTGCACCAACCTCGGTAGTAATGCAAGACAATACGCTAGGATCCTGATTCTTTCCAGAATCTCAAAGGGACCTATGTATCTCGGACTCAGCTTTCCCTTTTTGCCAAAGCGTGAAGTACCCCTCATTGGCGACGCCTTCTGAAAGGCGTGCTCACCAACTTGGAATTCCCATGACCTTCGATGCTTATCAGCATAACTTTCCTGGCGACTCTGAATAGTCTTTAATCTATCTCTCATAGCGGCACTGCATATACTGACTGCTGAACTAACTCTGGGCTGGTAATCTTCTGCTCTCTAACTTCCTCCCAACAAACTGGAGTTCTACACTCTCTGCCATAGAACACTTCAAACGGTGCCAACTGTGCAGTCTATTGATAACTACTATCGTGAGCTTCTGACAATATCTCTTCCTTAGGTTCCCCATTATCAGTACACACAATTGCCCACAAAGTTTTAGTGTTCCGCCCTTGGTAGCTTGCTAATTAGTCAATCTCCTTTCTATATCTTCCTGTAGAATCTTTTGGATCTCAGGATTTGTCAACTACAACATCTTAATTCTCAGCTGTACTTCCGGTTCAATTTTGAGGATGGCCATAAAACTTGAAAGGCGACCTACCTCAGATTTGAAACCGAATCTCCAATTCCTTCGAGTAAAATCCACTCCTAAATCATCACCTGTGCAATTGATGACTTTCGATCTTACGTAAAAGTAACTTTACTAGCTTTTATGGGGTGACATAGGAGGTCGTAATCACACTCCTTGAGAAATTCCAGCCAACAACATTGTCTCTATGAACGTCCTTGCCTTCTTCGACAATCTAGTTAGAGACATAGCTATTGCTGAAAACCTTCTCACAAATCTATTTGTAAAAACCTATCAACCCCAAGAACTTCTGATCTCTGTTACTGTCGTCGACCTTAGCCAATTGACCACGGCTTCAGTCTTGGTCAGGTTCACGGAAATCCTGTCGATGTCCTTGTAAGGTTTGAAACACTGCCCTTAAATGTCTTTCATATTCCTCTGGACTTCTAGAGTACACTCGGATGTCGTCGATAAACACTATCACGAACTCACTCTTCCTTTCTAGGAGTAAACTGGGTGATTCCTCAAGAAACGTGTTAGAAACTTTCTACAATGGAGATGCTCTCCACTTTCAGTTCCTTAACTGTCATACCCACTACGGTTGCCAAATCACCTTAGCAACCCACATCCAATAACCAAGTTGTCTTAAATGACGACATAAAAATAAACGAGGATCCTCCTCGATTTTCGACAAATTGAAACTTTCTCCCGCTAACGGGTTAAACTAGATTACTGCATAACAACGATTCATTACAACAAGATGCTCCTTGAGCCAATCTTTTTGATTTACAACCTCAAAGTTATGCATATGCAAATTCATCAAGTACAACTCTAGTAGCAATTCGCCTTTCTATGACTTCATTACAACAACTGAGGTCCTATAAGCTTAACCAAATTTCGGTTGCACCACTCTGATAAAATTATCTCAAAAACATTTTTCCTTTGATCGGTGCATGGCTCGGTTCATTCATGTTCCCTTCGCCGTCCTGGTGGTGCCCTATCTATGGTGCATTCTGCGGCGTGTTCCCTATGTTCTGTTCCATCGATGGTGGCGATAGTAGCTGCTGTGGTCCCATCGGCCTATACGGACAATCTTTGACTTAGTGATCGTGCTGGCGACACCCATAGCAAACTCTTGTCCCAAGAAAACACGTGGCCAATCCATGTCGCCTCCCACAGAAACAACATACTCCATTTTAATACGGTGTTGACTTGCCTATCCCACCCTTCTTGTCGAGCGGAATAGAATACCTTTCTCCATTCATCTATTTCTTCCCAAACCAATCTCCATCTCTATTAGATCCAAATCGTGATCTAGATGTGGCGACTCTTTCATTTTGATCCCTCTCGATTATCTGGGCTCTCCCATAAAGGTCATTGTAAATTCTCAAATCCAGATAGACCAATATGCTTCTCAAGTTTGGTCTGAATCCGTCCCTAAACCTTCTTCCTCGATTTGTCAGATTCTCAATCAGTTCAAGAACATATTGCGAAAGTTCAGCGAACTTCGCCTCATATTGGTCGACAGTCAAGGAACCTTGGCGAAGACGTTGAAATTCTACCATCTTCACTTCTCTGGCAGTCTCTGAGAAGTATTTGTCATTAAAGGCCTCTAGGAAGGTGTTCCATTTTGGGACGACACCTTCTGGAAATTTTGCTCCTTGGGTAGTCCTCCACCAAGTATTTGTAACTCCCTCCAGTTGGTAAGTTGCAATGACTACTTTTTCAATTTCATTGCACATTAGTAGTGCAAAAGCTTTCTCCAATTTTTGAATCCATGAATTAGCAGTTTCAGGGTCTCCTGTCCCAGGGAACTGAGGTGGGTTTAATTTTAAGAATTGCTCCACCAGCTTGTGAATTGGTCTTTCAGTGACAACAATTCTGGTGGACCTTCAACGGGTGCGGCAGCAGGTGCGGCTTCAGTAGCGGCGGCAACAGCCGTAGTAGCAGTGGCCTGAGCAACAACTTCAACTGCGGCGGCTTGGTTCATTGCTTGCTGATCCATTCTATTACCCATAACTTCTAGCACCTGCATGATCCCTTCGATTCTGGGATCACCAGGAGCTACTACCCCAACACCAACAGGAGGTGGTGCTTCGCTACTAGCGCTAGCCTGTGCTGGCGCTTTACCGCTGCCTCCTCGAGTACCGACCCTAGTCGGCGACCTAACACAAGCCATAGGCATAACAGCTCTCTTACTCAGAGTTATCTGTTCTGGCTCGCTCATGGTTCAGTCTTTTCTACTACTGAAACATGTCTTCCAAATCCACATGGGATTAGAAGATGAGCAATACACACAACAAGCAATTTTATCACACTACTACTATCAACATGCACCAGCATGAATTTAAAAGTCTTTCTTACAACTATCTCATGACTCATCGCACCTTATCACTCCAATCCCTAACCATTGCTCTGATACCACTAAATAGGGATGTCACACGCCGAAGCCTGAGCGTGCGCACATCCCTCAATGGTCGATAGAAAGCGACGTTACCAAGATGAGTCGCCAACCCATTCATTTTTATTGTATATGCGGAAGCGATTTACTAATCCCCTGACCACAATAAATATTGGATAGAAAAGCAGGAAAACAATTCATTACAAGCCACACTTTCATAAACAAATCAATTTATAAATAGAGGCCATCTCTAAGGTCCAAGTACAAGAGATTTATCTCCAATAAGAACTACTGAGTCATTTATGCTCTTGACCCTTCCGCCTCAAGCTCTAGGTTCTTCACACTAGGGACCTGAAAATGGTTATACAATAACCAATTAAATATAAATCTCAGTGAGTTCTTCCCTTAAGCCCCCGGTTAGTACACCAACTCAACTCGGGGTATCTCTTCAGAACTACCCCACAAACAACCAACAACCCACAACCAGAAACCAACAAACAACAGCCAAATCGCATACAACCTTACCCGGTATGCCATACCCTGCACGTTATAACTTAGCACAATACACGCAATGCACATGGCCATTAGATGATGCAATTCATCAATCACATACGAATCATGTCACAAGCAATCTCACCTGGTCATTGCCACGCCCTGCACATTATCGATCCATGCGTGCGTGTCATAAACGATATTATCCACTCAAGCATTTCAATTACTTTCAACCACATGGGCACGATACTCGACACACAGAAATACGGCCACACAAGCACGACTTATCACGCGTTCTAATTGATTATTGCCACACAAGCATGATTATCCAACACACAGCAATATGGTCACGCAGGCATGATCTATGCCACACAGGCACGTTCTACGCTACATAGGCACAATCCTACGCCACACAGGCACGCTATTTCGCCACACAGGCACAATTAATTATCGTCACACAGGTACGAGCTTTTCGCATGGGAGCATCGCCCACCCGACATAGTGGGGGACAGATTCAACTCAATGATCACGCAAGCACACTACTACATCTCCCTTTCTATCTTTGGGCACTTAGCCAATGCACACACACTTGAATATACACTTACAAATCATTTTCTCCTAAAGGCGGACCATTTTGGTGTCCCTCGAACAAAGCATATTTCCCTTTTGTGAAATTCACTAAATCCATGTAGATGCCCATGCATTTACACACTAATTCACTTCATAGGATTAAAATACATGAATTTAGAACACTTTTCATTCTCGGGTGAACAGTGCTCGTGAACAGTACCGCATGAACAGTAAAATTCCAGAATTTCCATAATTAAATAAATAATAAACTAAACTCAGAAATTAAACAAAACATAAATTAAAACAAACAAACAATTAATTAAGCAAAACAAGCTTAATTAAACACATAAGCACAATTAAGAAATTAAAGCAAGATTAAGCTAAACTAATCTAATCCATCCATCTAACCACCTATCTTCGGGCTAATACAACTTAATTAAATCCCTTAAACTAGAATTAAATCTAACTAAACACTCCTAAGCAAGTTTAGGCACTAATCAAGGGATTAGGAGCTAAACTCACCCTTTAAATGGGCTAGAGACACGCACACGGCGGCAACGACGGAGGCGACGCACCGGACCTCAACCATGGCGATCCAAGGCGGTCCCAAGGATGAAACAGCAGCCACAACCTCGAACTCCCTCTGCAATTCCAAGAAACTAAACAGCAGAGGAGGAAAAGGAGTGAAACGGCTTTGCCGGAGCTCTAGCGAGGGGGATGGCCGGCAACCAACGGCACCAGGGGGTCAAGGGGGAGTGGCTGGTAGCTAGGCTGGGTGAAAGCTCGGTTGAAATGGGAGAAAACGGCCCAAAATCGCAAACCAGGCAGAACTGGGCGGAACCAAGCGGTACCGCGTGCAGCGGCTTCCGACAACCAGATGGGACGGTTGGCAGATCATCCCGGCAAGCGGTGGGGTGCTCCTGTACATATTAGGTGTACTTGTCACGGTGGTGGGTGGAGCGTGGGCTGATTCACAAGGGAAGATAACTTTTAACTCGAGCTTTTGACGAAATGTCAGCTAAAGCAAAACAGTGCCAGGCGATCAGACTACCGTTGGCTTCTGGCCGGCCGGCAGGTCAAACGGCGGCTCCGACTAGCAAACAATGAGGTCCAGGCGGACGGTCTGGGTGTCCTCGACATGGTGGTGGGTGGCACGAGAGTTGATTCGTCTAGGAAACTAACAATCAACTCAGCTAACAATCAACTCAGCTCTTTGGAAAAAGGTTTGCTGGAACAGAAGTAAGAAGAAAGGAAAAACGAGGAGAGAGAGGTTGGTCGAGAGAGGGCCGAAGGAGGGGAGAGAGAGAGTGAGGATAGCTGGTTGTCTTCCTCAACAAGCCTCTTCAATGCTTGCCCAACTCCTCATGCAAGTCCCCTCATCTTCTCTCTCTTTCCTTGCCTTTATCCAAATGCTTTTAGGCGCGAAATGGTAATTTCCACCTTACACAAATTACCAATCTGACCTTGGGCTGAAATTGATGTATGGGCCTAAGAAATGGGCTTGGAAATGAATAGGAATGGACTTGGGAATTGATTGTGCTCAAATGGGCTTGAGGTTTGGTAATGGGCTTAGAAGGAGGAATAGTTGGTTTGGGCCCAATAGGCTCAATTGCTTGGTTTGGGCCCAATATGGTGGCTATCCCACCTTGGGCCTAAGGCCCACACTAGCTCTACTCGGCCCACATCCTCATAGGCTTGCCTTCTCGGTCCTTAAGTCCTTTTTCCCCACACTCGACTTGCTCGACACTACTGACTATCGAAGTCGCATCATCCAAAGTCCATCCCAGACATTCTCGATAATTCAAAGTCCAATCTTTAGTTCTCATGCCATGTCAATTTCGCCCAATACCATTTTGGGTGCAACTTAGACTAACAGGCGGCTTTGAAGATTCACACGTAACCGACTTGTGCCAAACCACATTCAAGACGTCTCGACACATGGACATCTTGACCACATGAATTTGCGGAGGATAAATTCTTATTTCAAAGTACACGATTACTGAGGATCGCTATAGGGTCGTTCGCGGGTTCAATAACAATAAACGGAATCACCCATCGTTCCATTATATTCTGTCCACAATCCACTTCTAGTCGTCTTTAGAATCGATCTGCCTATTTATAGGATCATCCTCATGCAAGTCACATGGTCAAGTCATTTACCCAAGTCAAGTTCTTTAGTCGTACGACTTATGTCCTCATTAACATTTCCCCTCAAGGTCAGTATCTCAAGAGTGATCAATTCCGAGTGAGATCAACCAACAATGCATTGACGAAATTCACATTTATTTATCCCACAGAGGGCTTGAATTTCAGGATGTCACATAAGGTGTGTTTGTTTAAAATTGTTTTTGTTCCCTAGAACACAAATTTTTGTTCTTTTGTTTTAGGGAACAAAAAATGAACAGAAACGTCTTTGTTTATACTTTTGTTCCCAGGAACAAAAAATCTATTTTTTTGTTCTCGAGAACAAATTTGGAACAAAAACAAGAAATTGAAAAAACTTATTTCTTGTTCCTAGGAACACTTCCAAGAAACACTTTTTTTCTTCTCATTTTATTTCTTCTTTATCAAATGTGTTTATGTTCTTTTTCTATTCTAGGAACAGAAATTTTGTGCAGTTATCAAATGCGTTCTTCTGATCAAAAATTGTTCTCCAAAATTAAAATAATTTTTTGAATAATTTTTTAACATAAATGTTACCAATTACGTCCTTAGATAACGCTTAGAATGAGGTATTAAAAATAGGGAAGGCCGGCAAAGTGGAGATAAAAATCTGTTTCCATGTGAATCAAGGGCAGACCTACCCCATACGATTTATAAGGAGCCGGACTATGGCGTTCTTCTGCAATAGACGTCGCCTGACTTCGTTGCTTCTTCTCCATTGGCCATCTCTCTCTCTCTCTCTCTCTCAATGGAAAAGGAGCTCCTGCAGTACTCAGTGGTATCAAGACAGCCTCTTTCTCTTCCATTTCATTCCCCTACCAGAGATGGAGATCTCTTGCGGAAAATTCCTTGAACTTTTCTGCATCGACCATGACATGGGCTCGTGCGAGGTGTTGTTTTTGTAGGTGGACGCATTCACCGACACGGCCTTCAAGGGGAACCCGGCGGCGGTGTGTATCTTGGAAGAAGAGAGGGACGAAGAGTGGCTGCAGGCTGCAGGCAGGGAGTTCAACATCTCACCGACTCCTGGCCTGTGAGATCTACAATATTTTTCAGCGCAGACGACGGTACGGTCGAATTAGTAAAGAGTCTTTCTTATTATGGCAAGAATAGATGTGAGTCTATTGATAGTCTTGCAATCAAACAGAACACAAGAAGAGCTGATGGCAAACGAGGCTCTAAAAGCTCTAAAGGACCTCTATGGCCCCAAAAAGAAGAAGTAGAGCGAAATTAAAGCTGTCTACACCACACGAGTCCAGCCTCTAGTAAGGCGATCGTTAAGCAATGAAATCAACCAGAGATTGCAACAGACATCCTATATAGCATGAGCATCGAAGAAATGACATTCCCAACAACATTTATCTCATTCTTGGTTTTATGTAATTGACGGACAATGCATCAACCACTTTGTCTCGTTTATGTGCTATCTCTGTATTGCTGCTCGTACAGATGCCTGGAAGCTACTTCTGACCTCTTCGGTCTTTCCCTCCTTAGCTTAAAAGAGATAATATCCCTTGTTAGTAGTCGAGTTTCTCTGAGAATGTGCACAGGTCAAAACTCGAGCTGAGGAGGAGTCCCATCTCGAAGAATGACGAGATGGTCGAGTTGCTTATGACCCTCTCATTCCCATTTAGGAACTCGCACGTCGGCCTCTGTAAGCTCTATACCAACCCTCATATGCAGAAGAGATGATCGCGTAATCCTATAGAGGCCCCATACATTTAATACGAAGAACCGATTACTGATATCAGTTTGCTGTTTATCTTGCATTAGGCCGTTCGAATTACGTCAGAGACTTCTAGGAAAGCTCCTGATCCATCATTTATAACAGTTTCGGCTAGGACAACATTTAGCGACGAACCATAGTTGTCAGTTTCCAAACAATACCGTTATTCGGGTGCCAAGAAAGGAACAAGAACACAGGTTGCGGGATCGCTCGATGGCTAAACTATAGCTGGTCCACAACATATGATTCCAAAGTATCAATAACATCACTATTCGTGGTTATCACTGACATGGTAATCTATTGATAAAAGCGTTACGTTCTTTTTCATAAGTTCTCAATTCACAATTTCAAGTCATGTCATGAGTGAATCTATATTCAGTTTGTACTTCAAGTATTTACTATCTCATATGGAAATCTCCAAATTTTCAATACACTAATGAGACCTAGTAACAAGTGATATAATTGTGAGTGAATGGACTCAAGTCGAATATTTAATAACGGATGTGAGACCATAATGAACATTGCAGGTAGGTGTGCTGGTTACTTTTGACTTGTTCAGAAACAACAAAAGAAAAAATAATAATAACTCTGAGATAATGCTTAGGAGATAATGCCTAGGATGAGGTAAAAATAAATAAATAAATAAAAAGAGGATGGCCGGCAAAGTAGAGATAAAAATATGTCCCGTGCAGATCGCGGGCAGTACTGCCCCGAGCGATTTATAGGGAACTGGACTATCGCGTTCTTCTCCAATAGACACATCACCTGGTTTCATTGCCCCTTCTCAATTGGCCATCTCTCTCTCTCTCTCTCTCTCTCTCTCTCTCTCTCGATGGAGAAGAAGCCGGTGCAGTACTCGGTGGTATCAATACACTCTCTTTATCTTCTGTTTCGTTCCCCTGCCCCTCTTTGGCTCATGCTTTTAAGCCCACCGGATATGGAGATCTCTTGTGAACCTTCCTTGAACTTTTACGAATCGACCATGACATGGGCTCGTGGGTGGAAGTGTTTTTTTGTAGGTGGATGCATTCACCGACACGGCCTTCAAGGGGAACCCGGCGGCGGTGTGTGTCTTGGAAGAAGAGAGGGAGGAGGAGTGGTTGCAGGCAGTGGCCAGGGAGTTCAACATCTCGGAGACCTGTTACCTGACCCGGGCCTCGGGCTCGGAACTTGCCGGCTCGGGCGACGGGGGATCGAGCCCGAGGTTCTGGCTCAGGTGGTTCACTCCAGTTGAGGAGGTGAGTGAGTTTCGGAATTCCATGTTCGCGTCGTTGCTTGCTTTGATTCGGAAATCGCAGGATATAGAGCCTGTGGCTAATAAATGACTAAAAGCTCTTTTGTCTGCTCCCCACGCGAATGACTAATATTCGATTTTGTGCATTGCTAAATTTTACTTGCGTGCTTTTGGTAATTTTCTATCTTTATCATAGGCAACAAAAATGGCATTTTTTCAGTTATCGTCGCTGCCACGCAGAGTCAGCTTCTTGGTTTTGTTATGATTCTTTTCATTTGTGATAATTCGTGGCTTCTGAGTTCCACTGCATATAATCAACAATGGACAGCTTGATGAAGAATTCGTCGACAATTCGATTTCTATTTGTCCTTCGCCGTCTGTTGTCTTCTCATTACTTTGGATTACCAGTTGATTCGCTAATTGTCCTTGTATTAGATGAAATTATATCTATCACCTGCGTGGGACTATGAATCATGTTGATGTTGTTTGATAGGCCTCCAAGTCCGACACCGAGTCTCTGATGTACTTGAGAGATGCCTGCTTCGTCGTTATACTAATCCATTTCCACCAGACTAATCTATGTGGTTGCTCTGATGCCTGGTTTTAGATAGTGGCAGTAAACATCAATGTAGATGATCAATCAGTTTGATGAAGTATGTCTCATTTCAGTGTGGAAGAAATGCTACTGGAAACTGGTGATCACATTATCTAATCACAAACTTTACCTTTCAGGTTGAGCTCTGTGGTCATGCAACGCTAGCTGCTGCGCACGCTCTCTTCACATCTGGGATGGTAGATTCTGACACCATCGAGTTTATGACATTATCCGGAATTCTGACTGCTAAAAGGGTTCCTGAAATGAAGTCATCCAACATTTCAAAGATTCAAGACGGTGATGTGCCTGGAATATTGATCGAATTGGATTTTCCTGTAGTCCCGATCGCTGAAGATGATGCTGAGCGGATTTCATGTGTCTCCAAAGTTCTCAATGGCACTTCCATTGTTGAAATCAAGAAGACGGCAACGGGCAACCATTTCGTAATTCCTCAACTGCGACCTGATCATTTTCTTTTCCCCATAAATACTGTTTTGGGTACATTGAACCCCTTGCTTCCTCTTTGAGGCAATCGTTTTCATTCTGTTGATTCCAGGATTTGTACAGCAGCAGCTGGCATTGAGCTGATTTTCATTAGGAAGAGAGTATTTAATTCCTTCATTTCTACTTTCTTCTGCTTATTCTCGCAGATTGTTATCCCATCAGGGAAAGAAGTTGAAGAATTTCAGCCCCAGTTTGATGAGATACAGAGATGTCCTGGGAGGGGTATTATCATCACAGGATCGGCTCAGCCAGACTCAGGATTCGATTTTGTCAGTCGATTCTTCGCCCCAAAACTTGGGGTGAATGAGGTATTAAAGTTCATACCTTGGAATGTTTCTTGAAGAATCAATCATAATTAGTTCATCAATTGTCTGATTAGTTGATCATCTGTCGAAAGCTGTTCTATCAACCAATTTTATGCTCTTACCACAAACCCCTGAATGAATGATCTACTTTCCAGGATCCTGTATGTGGCAGTGCACATTGTGCTTTGGCACCTTATTGGAGTGAAAAGCTGGGGAAAAATGATCTCGTTGCCTATGCTGTAACCTCTCTCTCTCTCTCTCTCTCTCTCTCTCTCTCTCTCTCTCTCTCTCTGTGTTCATCCACACATGCTTGTGCCCATGTCTCTGCCCTTGTGAATGCCCATGTGTTTTGCTTCTCTCGTCTCTCAAATGGTATGTAAATGAATGATTTTCGATGGCCTCATCATTTTCACGTCTTGTAGGCATCGCCCAGAGGTGGAGTAGTGAAGGTGCACTTGGACGAGCAGAACCAGAGAGTGATGCTGCGCGGCAAAGCTGTAACTGTAATGAAGGGCTCTCTTCTTGCTTGAATTTCTAGGCGCTTCTTCTCACTTTTGAACTTACAGCGCGTGAAATTCCTGTATGTGAGAAGGAACTGAAATAAGTGGGCTTATGTGGTGGGTTGGATGTTACCGATTGGAATAGGGTGAACTACCTGAGATCATATTTTCCTTTATGAGAGGTTCTCAATCTGCTTGCGTTGGAGAGTGAACTAAAAATTGTAGAATGAATCACATTGTTTCACGCTTAAAGGACTGTCTGTAGAAGAATGCGCATGTTTGATTGAAATAAGGGTTTATCGGCATGTCGGGGAAAATAAACAAGGGACTTAAAGCCTCCGTCGGATGAAGACATCAGCAGTGGACAGTTTCTGCTCGCATGGAAAACTAACTTCCTGCCAATTTTTCCTTCAAGGAGTAGGATGGCCATTCATTTCCTGTACTTGTTGTGGAGTTGGGTTGTGGATTGCAGCTACGCTATCTGTTATATTTCAATGGTACGTCAATGATGGGATGCGATTAAAATGCACTGATTTGTCTTAATGTGACATAATGGAGAGACATATTTTGAAAGAGTGTGAGAGAAGTTAACATTTGGTAGAAAGAATGTTCTAAAACAAAGGGTTCTCTCTTCTTCTCCTCTCTCCATAAAGAACAAAAGGTGTTTCATTTCTACTTCAAGAAGACAATCGGCATTAACTTTGTAGAACGTAATATTTTTCTTGCGATTGTATTCAGACCATTATGAAGCCATATCATTTGTCGTTCCTTCATGATTCAATATACCTTCTTAGGTAATTCATTTATTGCATATCAAAGAGATAAATTGTTTATTCTACCGACTTTCTTCCAACATTGGTATCAAAGCTTTTGTTATGATCTTTGCCTTATTTTTCCGTCAAATTTTCTCACTTGCTATTTGATATGAGGTTCAAGAGGATAAACTTCACATCGTCTAAATGTTCATTACTCAGAAATTGCAACATAAACCGTCAAAGCAAACCAGAAGTGAAGAACGGGTTTGGAAGTCGCGGACGGCAATACTGTTTTGGCAATTTTTCAGAATATTTTTTTGGTCAAAATCAATTTTTGAATAAATAGGATAAAAGTACTAGTCAAGACCATCACAACGGTTGGTATCACGCTGCTTGAAGACCACATGCTAGGCCAGAAGCTATAGCGCATGAGCGCCACACATGCATTAGCCAATCGACACATGTTGACGTTAGTGATGATGTCAACCAAAGGTCAATAACCGTCCCGCTAACGTCATCAATGACATTATCCACCGACACACATGCATTAGCCAATCGACACATGTTGACATTAGTGATGATGTCAACCAACGCAATAAGACTCGTCATCGATTTATCACAAGAGTTTTATATAATGAAAATTCTTGAACGTTTCAATATACAGCATTGTAATCTTATTGATATCTCTATTATGCAAGGCAAAGGCTACTAAGATGTGTTCACAAGAAAAGAAAGAAATGAAAACTATTTCTTATGCTAGTTTAATTTATTTTTTTCTTTTCTTTTTCCTTTTGTTTCTTCTTTTCCTTCTTTGCTGTTTTATTACTGTGGTCGACGAGAGTCACCCCCACCCTTACTGACCACTAGGCAAGGGCAGCAAAGCCCCTACCAGCCACAGTTGAGATGGTCGAGGTAAGACTAGCCTTGCCAACCACAATAAGAAAATAATGAGGAAGGAAAAGAGAAAAAGATTTTTAAAAAATCGAAATAATATTAAGATAATATTAAAAATTATTCATATCAACGATTTCTAGCCAAAATTGACAAGATTGACTCAATGAGTAAAATGTGAAAAGTTTAAGATTTTTTGGACAATTTTTTAATGTCTGCAAGTTCTTTTGAAGAGTTTCATTACTTATACTAAATTGATTCAAAAGGTATTATACTAATTTGATGAAAGTGATTACGATTGAGAGCTAATGAGTACAAGTCTTGTAACTCTAGCTTAAGCAAATGGTTTGGATAAAGATCTATTTTGAAAATTATTTATTAGAAGAATTTATTTTAGGAAAAAAATATTGTATACTTGTGCAACATGTACTAGCAACAATGCATTAGGATTCAGAAGGTATGCGATTAAAACTTCATGTGATGTCGATGTTGATGCCTTCTTTAATGATCCATCAGCGACTACGCGGTGTGAATTGTGACTCGTGACCGAGTTGGTCCCTAGTTGGTCCAGTCAATATTAAGTGTACTTGCAGGCGAGACTGGACCGGGCCCAGTTATAAATATATCCATGTTTACCTCATTGATGTTCTGAAATTATCTAAACAAACCCAAATGTTAGAATTTCTTCATTCTGTTTTTCTTTTTTTTTTTGGCTAAATTATTATTATTTTTTAAGTTGTCCCTAGCTTGTCGCCAACCCCGAAAAGAAATGAAATAGAATAACAATATAATTAATTTTGCAAACATCAATCGACGTGCATGAGATCGGAGGCCATGTGTGAATCTGCACAGTTCACACTAATGGATGGCATCTGCATAGCATATGATTTTCTATTGCTTTTTCTCACATTCTTTGTCCATTCCTCTTTTGCAATTATCAAGAAAAAGCACCCCACGTTGCTTTTGCAACCGCCTACGTTGGCATCTTAAAGAGAAGAAGTATATATCTCGACCAACATAATTTCGCCAAAACAAATAAAGAAGAAAAAGTAAGATGAAATTCGTAAAATTGATGTCCTAATATTTATACTTACTAGCCAACATTAACATTAATCGGGGTGCTTCTTGAAAAATTTATAAAAAAAAAAAAAAAGGAAAAATAATGGTTGGAACTGCAAGATCAATGTGTGCAAGTGGACCTTTTTATAAATAATAAAGACTTCAAGAAAAACAATTCTCGTGAGATGTGGATGGGTCCGTCAGCCTAAGTTGGCTTAATATGCACAAACTTGTTCTTTAATGTTTCCTTCTTCCATTATTTAATTGACCCATCATGTCTACATTACATTAAGATTTGTCCCATGAAAAAGATGTCCACTTCACAATTGTCTATGCCAACCTTACATTAGCGACAACACCACATGATGTGTGGGGGCAAAAAATTATCGAGACTCAAAATCTCGATCTCCAGAAATTGAAAAAATTGTATTACTTAACTCAAAAGGCAATCGACAGTGTATGAATTCAATCATGTATTTGACAAAATTGCTCCGGAGGACAAAAATGCTGACTGAGCTTGGATTGTCTATCCGGGAAAAATGTATTGAACATTTTTTATTGGTTAACATTTCACGGATTTATAAAGCTGACGTGCATATAAGGCAAAATAAATTACAAGTGCTTTTCTCATGCTTACTTGTTAGTCATTTTATAATTAAAATGAGTATATGTGAAGATTATACCATTTGACAATTGACATGGTAATGCAAACCAATTAAAAATGTGCTAATTAGCGTTATTTGTAATTTTACTATCGATTCTTAATTATCGAAAAACAGTGCATGGTTATAGCACTCCAAAGTTCATAGCGATTTTAACAATGTTACACCGCCCAGTAAACTTCATTGCGTTGTAGTTTTAAAGCATTCATTAGCAATCAAACATGTGGCAAGATTTCAAAACGCGACAATAACATAATTACAACTTCACCAAACGGGCTGTAAATAACTCCTAGATTCTTAATTTCCTTGGAAATACTATTCTTTTTTCAAAGAGCAAACCGGTTTCAGCCGTATATTCCCGTCCATTGGGGCGTTCAATTTGAAAAGGATTTTAGAAATCGTTGTTAGCGAAAATGGACCTCCGTTTTAAAAAATGAACTTTCTGCTCGTCTTTCATCAAATATAATCAAAAGAGACTTTTATTAGGAAGATAAAAAAAGTTCCTTGATTATGCTTGAAAAAAATTTTCATGATATTGTAAAATGCATTTTATAAACGGTTTCCATCTCCAAATGAAAATAAAATCGGAAGTCATGTTAAAAACAATAATCGAAGAGCTAACGCTAAACTCATGACTTCCGCCTTACTTTTAAATTTACGAGCTTTTGATTTTAGTTTTGACATTAAAGTGACTTTATCTACATAAAATATCTTCTTCTTTTTTCCTCAAAAAGGTAAAGGAAAAATGACATATGGTCCTCGAACTTTGGTTAAATATGCAATGGCATCCCAAATTTTGAATTTGCTCAATTTGATCTTAAACTTTAGCTTAATGTATAATGTCGCCATTGAACTTTTTACTTTTGGTACACATTTAATTTAGCTCATAAATTATATGAAATTATTCAATGTTGTCATTCCATTAATTTAAATAAACGAAATTTGTTGATTTGACTTCCAATCTGGTACGTTTTAAACAATGGACAAAAATAAAGTTACATAATTATCCAGACATTCAACTCAAATTGGAATGTAAATTTTAAATTCGTTTAGTTTGGAGAATTAATTATTTAGACTTAATATACTTGATTTGAGTTAAATATCTTACGTGGGTAAATCACATGATTTAAGCTAATCGGATTGAAAGCTAAATTCCCAAATTCCGTTATTTTGAAATATAATGATAATATTGGACATTTTCATATAGTCTAGTGAGTAAATTAAATAGATAGGAACCATATTCATCAAATTAAAAATTCAAAGACAATATAGCATATTGAAACAAAGTTTATGGACCATTTATGTAATTACCTCAATAATAAACCGTAGCATTTAGAATCACCTCACGTTTTTTCATAAATTTTTTTACAAATTAAAATAGTATCTCTATTGTTTGCCAACCAGTTCAACATATATACATTAAAATATAAATATCAGAACCCTCCAAAGAGGCATTTTATCAGTGGTTGACTTTGGAATTGAGCCTCATTCTTGTTGTCTGGCCTTGGAATCCAAAACCTATCTCATGGCCCAAATCTGCCGCGATTGGCATGACCTTATCCGACCTCATGTAGGAAAGGACAATGACAAAAAATTTGAAGTACAAAACGACATCATGTGCGTGTGTAAGCTTGAGTTCAGCACCATGCTTTAGGATTTATCTGCGTAAAAATTTGGCTTGATCGACACGTCTAAAGTACAAGGGAAGAAAGGAGAAGATACAAGTCTTCTCTTTGCTTGAATCACAATCTCGACAATACATGTCGTAATATACATTGTCGGTCTGTTTTTTTTTTTTTTCTTTTTCTTTTTTTTAGGTTCTGGGTTGTGAATATGACGAAGTCGATATCAAAAAACAAGTCGAGAGTTTGATCTTAACAGGCTTGTGCGCCACTTCTTTCGTGATGCTCTATTGTCGCTTGCCCTTCTTGTAATCATATATGGTTCAAATTACACATCAAGAGCACATTCAAAAGTTCTCTAAGTCATGGGTGAAGTCTTACGCTGAGCACATGGAAAAGAAAGGGCACAGTAACTCCCTGAAAATGAAGTTCGGTAAATTCATTTCTCTTTGGCAAATCGAAGGGACAGAAATGAATTTTTACTCGTTTTCCAGGAATGATTCAAACTTTCAAAGAAGCAAGGTGGGGTAACATTAGAATAGTGACAATCGAATGAAACCAAAAGGCGAGTTAGGTGGCACGTAATACAAAAACCAAGACAGTGGCCCTCAACTGTTCCTGCGAACTTATTAACATCGGCCATTAATGTCTGTAGCCCCTCGATGCTTTTGGTGATGACCATGACTCCATTCAATGGCCTCCTCTGCTTTTTGCCAACCCTGCTCTCCCTTCTTTTCATTCGGCAGCTGTTGTAAGCTTTCGAAATCAAGCCCAATTAAGAGCACTTCAATTTGAATTTGAATTCTTCTTCTCCCCATTTATTACGCCACATAACAGTGTGAGTAACTACAAGACCTAACACTTGTTGAGAATTTACTGAAGTTTAGTTCCCGAATGACTCGATTATATCGCGAAATTCGATCATTACTTGCCCACAAACGCGGGGCCAAACATACAGGGGTTGGCTTTGTCTAGTTCGCAATCAAAGCAGCTCGATGATCTCGGGTCAACTCATAAGCAACTTCGAAGAAACGTTTTGCTGCTGTAACATGCTTCTAAGCAAAAATGGAAGAGCTGAAATCGCCCTTTAATAACATTATTAATATCTGAAAGCAATTCTGATTATTCTAGTAAGCACATGGGAGCTCCGAGGTATCAGCCGGTGCTCCACTGATGGGATATATAGTATAGAGATGACGGACCTTTTAACGATATTGATGGGCAGTCTATATTATATATTTTCTACATTATTAAATGTTTCTGCAGATCTAATTACGTATTACGAAGACGGGAAGATGATGGCAACGATGCATAATAATAAAAAGAAGAAGAAGAATATTGTCAGATGCAAAAGGTTTGATTCTTCGTCCAATAGAATATATACCCCGTCTTCTAAAGCAGCTAGCTCCATCGTATGAATTCTCTAATGAATCTGGTTCAGCCTCAGAAAGGTTGATATTGTACACAAAGCTAGAGCAGAGGAATCAAAAAGCAAAGGATTTGAAACGAATCATATAGCCTGACAAACACCCTGTTTGAAGCGAAACTCTAAACTCTGTATTTAGGTTTTTTTAATGGAACGTTCTTCTTCTTCTTCTTCTTCTTCTGTTTAGCTCTTTTGAGACAAATTCCAGTTTTTCAGCCTCCCACAATGAAGAGATCAAAAGTGAAGCAAAGAAAAAAAAGAAAAAGAGCTAAAAGATCAGAAAAGTTTGAATGGGGAATTTGCAAGCAGACTAGACGTCTTGCGAGGAAGATGAGTGTCCAACCTTGTTCTGCCTTCCCATGAGCCAAAGCAGAGTCCTCCTTGTGAAAGATGGTGGATTGTGAGCCAAAGAATCCAAACTGTTGCAGCTCTCGATCTCCTCATCATGGCCCAACTCACTCCCTCCATTTTCCCACCTCCCAATTTCAGCCCCAGTTTCTTTTTTGTCTTTGGCATCACTCCCACCCACCACCACATTCCGGTTAATCGGAAACCGGAAAGAGACTGCCCGCCTCGACGAATCCTCAGCCCCCGGATGGTCCGCCTTCTCCCTCTTCCCTCGTAGCCAAATCTTCGATATGGAGAAGCTCTCTTTCCGGATGCTCGAGCCATCGTTCTCATTCCTCTCTTGAGGATTATTAACTTTGCCATTAGAGTTCAAATTCTTGATCGCTTCAAGGCCAATGAACTCTCTCCTTGACTCGGACCCGCATTCCGACATGGCCATCCGGTGCCCTGGAGTCAGCGGCAAGTGAGACTTCTTGCTGGGCTGCTTCTTCTTCGGGGTCGTGATCGGCACTCGCAATGTGGAAGCCTCATCCATCACGTAAGCAAAGGATCCCATGGAGAAGCACCTCCTAGAGTCCACATTGCTGCTTATGCTACTGCTACTCCCTTCACCACCCTCCACATTCCTGAACTTCCCAAGCTTCACCGGCACGACCCGCTCGCCCGAACCTGCCACCACCGATAGGCCCTCTTCGTCCTTCGAGTCGAATTCGCCCGATTTCTGCGGCAATTCAAAGCGGACCGAGCCCAATTCAGACCCTCCACGAAAACCCAGATGGGAATCGGTCCTCAACGCCGAATTAGCCCTTCCAAGGCCGGAATTCGCACGGCCGAGCTCCCTCGAGCTCTCACTCCCGGATTCAAGAAGGAGAACAATGGGGGAACCAATGTGAGCGGGAGAGAAATCAGACAGCAGATTGCCCCTGCACAGAGGGCAAGTGGAGTGGGACAAGAGCCATGTGTCTATGCACTCCATGTGAAAGGCATGGCTACACTTGGGGAGCAGTCTCAGCTTGTCCTCAGGCTCAAACTCACAGAGGCACACTGCACAGTCGAAGGGGTTCTTGAGCCCGATGATGGCTTTGTAGAAGAAGACAGGGAGGGTGTCGATGAAGGACTGGTCGACCCCTGCGTCGTGGAGGTGGAAGAGCTGCTGGAGCTGGCCTTGAAGGGCGGTGACGTCGTCCGGGTCCTCCGGGTCCCTGAGCGTACTCGGTGGCCGCATGAGGAACCTCACCAGGAGGTGAAGGAGGCCGGACAAGAAGAAGATGACGGCGAGGATGATGATGATCAGGAGGATGCTTGGGCTGACTCTGTTGCTCGAGCTCAGGTCATGAGGCAGCGGCGGTGGCTGCTGGAGAAGAGAGTAGGCCCGTTGAGGGGAAGAAGAAGATGATGATGATGATTCATGGAGTACCCAATCCATGATTTCTTAAGGTAAAACTTTCCAAGAAAATTTCTAGATTCCCATCAAAACTGCTGGGAAAATCTAATGAAAATTGGCAAAGGAAAAAAGGGAGTCTTTTTTCTCTCCCCCTCTATCTCTCTAAAAAAGGGTCTTTGCGCTTGTGTGGACATGGAAGAAATGAGGAGGGCTTGTGAGGCTGACTCTCCGTGATTTACCTCTCCCGGGGGGGAAGACCTGCAAGTCAAATAAGAAAGAGAGAGAGAGAGAGGAGAGAGAGAGAGAGAGAGAAATAAATGTGGGGGAGAAGTGGAAGAAATAAATGGTGACAGGGAGGGGAGATTTCAAAAAGAGTGACCAAAAATCTACAAAAACAGCAGAGAATAAATGAGGGAGATTTTTCTTGGCTGTTGCCCTTTATATAGCTCCTTTTCTAGATGAAATCTTTATAAGCATATTAAATTTCTGGGAAATGACTTTATGGGGATTTTCATCAAATGCAAATGCAAGGGCAAGGGATCTTGCTCAGGGTTGACTTCCAAGGGAAAAACCCTGCTCTGCATCAAGCCCCGGGTCCATTAATTTTATCCATGGATGCTCATCATAATGAACAAAGTTAAAATAAAAAGAAGAGCTGCATATCTGTTTGTGCTTGGAAATGTAAAAAACTTCATGTGGGGGCGATTCTCACCGCTTTTCTTTACGTTTGCCGTCCTCAGCGCTTGGGCGCCTCTGATCAAATCCCAAAGCTCCTTCTATTCCAACTCTGATGTGGTAGTATATTTAGGTAGGACAAGAAACACGGTTGGAAAGTCAAATCTCTCTCTCTCTCTCTGCTTGGGTTCTAGATAGAGAGAGGGAGATCTGGAACTGGTGGGAGTGGAAGCATCGGATGCTTTCTATCAGGAGACACATTTTTAAAAGAAGAGAAAAGCCTCTTTTGCTTTTCATCTTTTTTGGAGTCTTCTTTTCGACCTTTTTCCATAGATTTTTCTGCTTGCTTTTCGTGCTGCTTAAAGCAACGTCATGAACGGGGAGACACCCGCGTAAAGAAAAGGGGGGTCCTTTCTTCACCTTTTCGTGCCTCCCTTGTTCTGTAGAGAATGCTGGGAAAGCAGATGGAGTCAAATTTTCCCTTCAGTCAATGGAATGAGACATGATTAGGTTTCAGCCTCATGCTGCGTTTTCAATGGGGTTGGCGCGGATCCTGGCCTACGTGGGAGGCTTCTGTTTTGACAGAGACGATCTCCTCCAATCATTGCCGATGTCCAAAGGGGAAGTCCCTGGATCCTGTGTAGTCTTGTCAAGGACAAGCGCATGCTTCCTGTGTTGCTGTGGCTACATAGTCAAGAACAGTCTTCATTTTCCCTCGGATGAAGTTTATATCTTTATTTGCTCAATGCTGACATGAAATCTCTTTTTTTCTTAAGAAAATGACAAAAATAATTCTTAAACTTTAATTAAATGTGTGATGTATTATCTGAATTTTTTTATTTTTTTCATTGCGATTCCTGAATTTTAACCAATGTGTAATATTGTCTCTAAAATTTGTTCAATATAATTCTTTAACTTTTTGTACATATTCAATTTAATTTTTAGACTATACGAAAATATTTAATGTTGCTCTTCTATTAATTTAAGTTCAAAAACAACATTAAAAACTTTAACATAGTTCAGTGACTAATTGAACATAAACCAAAAGTTTATAGATAACATTAAATAAATTAAAAGTTCAGAGATAACATTACATGTTAAAATAAAGTTCAGAAACTACGTTGCACATGAACCAAAGTTCAATGACCGTTTATGTCATTTTCCCTTTCCTTTTTCTCTTGGTTACAAGAGATTCTGCTTAAGACTATATGCATATTTAGAGCGACTAATTGACAAAAGCTAAGCTGCTTGTGTATCTACACATTGTTTTAGCTTTGACAGATTACTGTTTGAATGCATGAATTGAGTTATGAATGTGAAATGGAGGGTACTCCGCTTCGACATTCATTTTGTCAAATTTGGGTTGTCTCTAAGACATCTGTACTATATGGCCTTTGCATCAATTTAGGAAAAAAAATCTCAAACCTATTGCAATTTTTCCAATTCAATTATAAATATATATTTTTTCAATTCAATCCTAAATCTTTTATAATTGTCTCAATTCAGTCCATCCGATCAATTTTGATTGGCTAATGCTAACATGGACACCGAGCACAATTGACACTAACATGAACAATATTTTGATAATATTTTTATGTTTTCGAATTTTTTTATTAATTTTTTAACATGGACGTCAAGTAACACTAGCTGTCTAGCTAATGTTGACATGGAAAATATTATAATAATATATTTTTCAATTTTTTTCTAATTTTTCCTTTTTTCTACTTTTCCTTTTCTTTTTTAATTTCCTCCCTTCCTCTGGCCGATGGCAATCAGCCACTAGCAAGGGCAAACCTCACCTAATGACAGCGAGGCCGCCCTCGCCATGGTTGAGCAAGGCTTCACTAGATCTGGCAAGGCTCAACCTTGCCTAGCCATAGTGAAGCTACAACCTACCCATGCTTGATGAGGCTTGCCCAAGCCAGAGATTGTGGGGTCACCTTCGACCTAGCGGCCTTTGGCAAAGTTGGGCATCGCCATGGCCGATGAGACTCAACCCTCGCCAAAGGCAACCCGAGGTTACGGTCTTCAACCTCGTAGCTTTTAGCGAGGTTAGGGCTCACCCATGGCCAGTGAGGCTTCATCCTTGCTAGCCTAGCAGGTGGCTTGGGCGAGGTCGCCCAGCCAGACTAGGCTTCCTCGAGGTTGATGAGGGACCCAACCATGACCAAGCTTCCTCAAGGCCGGCGAGGGACTCAGCCACGACCAAGCTTCCTTAAGGCTGGTGAGGGCCAGTTGGCGGAAGGAGGAGGAAGTGAAGAAAAAAAGAAAGACAAAGACAAAAAAGGAAAAAAGAAATTTTTTTATAAAAAAATAGAAAATTAAAATATTATTAAACTATTGTCCACGTATGCACCAAATAAGCACCGCATCTATAATTAAAAAAAAAAAGTAAGCAAAATATTAAAGAAAACCGTAGAGGGAAAAGGGAGGGACCGCCCCCTTAGCCCTAGCAAGAGTCCGGCGACCCTCATTAAGTGAAGAAGATGTATGACAACCACTGTCATGAGAGAGAGTACCAGCACGCCCACGGCAGAGGCGTCACCATTCATATAGCCCTCGACCAGAGTCCCCTGACCCTTGCTGGGGCGAGCAATGCCAATGTCCTGGGCGACCTTCACCTGCAAAAAGCGAGGATCTCGCGACCTTTGCCTTTTGTAAGCAGAGTTATGTGACCCTTGCTGAGCCATTGCCCATTTGTTGCGAGGGTCAAGCAATGCCAATCAACAATTGTGGGGGAAGCGACACTCTCCCTCCCTCCCTCCCCATCTTTTTTCTTTTTGCGCACTCCATCTTTTATACGCGGCATCACAGAGAATAACGCGTCCATTTTGTGTCACCTCCATGATGTTTCATCACCACTTCAGTAATGCTAGTAAAGATAATTGACGTGAGAACTTACTTGCACAAACAAAAGATATTGAGGATTTAAGTACATAGAAAAAAGAAGTTAAAAGGATCAAATTCCACCAATAATGAAACGCAGAGGGTAAAACTGTTCTTAGCCCCATTCTTTATTTCTACAACTACAACTTTGCCATCTCAAATTCTATATTGGTTTTTCATTTCATAAAAACCACATAAAATTTATAATCCAAAATCACCCATAACCTCCTGCAGCAATCAAACCTTAAGCTATCTTTGGTTGTCTACATTTCTAGTTGAGACAAGATTAGTGTGTCCCATCAATTGCCCGATGAATCACAATAATAAAGCAATATATCTTCATTGCTATTATGTCAATTATTTGGTATGAACTATATATATATAAATGCCCTTATATGCTACCCATGAAACAATACCATCATTATCATCATTACCTCCCAGATTCAATAAAAAGAAAAAATCAATGTTTCTTTTTTCTTTAAACTTCATTCTTGACATTAATAAGAAAACTATTTAAAAAGTCATAAACCTATTGTACGTTAGTCAATTAAGCCCTAAATTTTTCATTGTGCTACTTTTTTCCTAAACCTTTTAATAATTTACCAATTCAATCATAAGCCTTTTAATTGTATCAATTTAGTCTTAAGCTTTTTTAGGGATTGCTAATTTAGTTCTAAATTGTCCCAATAATAGTAATTCTCCCAATTAGTTAACTAAAATGATGGCCTAATTTTGTAAGAAAGAAAATTATCAGCTTTAGGTCCAATTCTAATTCTACGTTGAACTTTTTTTGTCTAAAAGAATCTCAAACTTCCATTGCAATGCCAAATCTGCTCATGTGTCCAAAAATCTTCACTAATTTCTTTAAGATTATCACCATCGGGAGGTTGTTGTTAGTCCATACAAAAGCGACGGCATGATGAAGATGCGGGTTCTGATAATGAACATCTAATTATCCCCGATGTTGATAATTTTGAAGAACTAGTGACTATTTTTATAAGCATTGACATGTTTGGGATTATAGTGAAGGTTAAGGATTTTTTTTAGATAAAAAAAGTTTGGGCCAAAATTGAAATTGGATATAAAATTGGGAGGGTTTTTAAGGAATTAGCCCCCATAATGATTAGAAAGAATAGTGTCCTTGAGAATGTAGTGAAGTTGTATTCTGTCCTTCTGAGAAACTGGCCGTTATTTAAGGCTATGGCAGTTAAATTCCCAAGTTCAGGGATAAAAGTGAAACTCCACTTTTATGATGGCGCAAACAGTATGGTCTTTTAAATTTGGTTTGAACATGAACCCCAAATTCAAAACTTGGAATAGAAAAGGGGGTCGGGAGACACCAAATACAAACTCCACAAAATTGATGCAAAAGGGAGGCAAGGCAATGGGGAACCCGCCTTCCTAGCGGTAATGTCTGAATGTTGGGCAACTTTCTCGATTCGAGGCGCAATTTCATGGACCATCAAGACCAAGAAAAGTTTCGATTGTTGAGATGTGGAGGATAACGTTAAGAGGCATTCATCAGCTAGACAACAGATGACATGAATCCCCACGCTCCAACTTTTTAAAATACCTTGGAGGACTTCTCCTGGATTTGACTTGAAGAGCTCATTGCTCGGGGAAGTAGAACTAGACATTCACACATGACTTCCCTTCCCAAATTTGAAAATGAAAAAAAAAAAAAAAAATGGTAGATTGTGAAAAACTATGAAACAAATTATACACAATTCTTCATGTTGACTTTAACGACTTTCTAAAGATTTTCCGATGTTTCGTATTTAATAAAAGTCAAAGTGGGTTTGCCACAAAATTTATAGAGAAATCTAAAGTAAAGAGAGAAGTTGTACCAAATAGTATGAATAAAAGTGTCTTGACTCGTGCACTTATCTAGCCGAGACCATTAGTCGATTCAAGTAGAGCCAGAAGTGGTCAGAATTATTGACAAATTTGCTTTGAAGTGGTCGGAGTTGCTGACATTGTTCTGGTCCTATAGCTGACGAGGAGGATTTTGGGGTCGTCGGCAGTGTAGAGATGTCAACAATTGCTTGTGTTGTTTATGTTGTTCTTGGCTAAAAGGTTTGAGACTTGAGTGTTGTTTGAATAAAGTAACTTGGACAAAAATCCTCTAGAGCAGGCCTAGTTGGTTGAGGAACGAGAGAATTCCTTACTCACAAACTGAATGTCTATTCAAATCCCTGTCAATTGTGCGCAAATTATACAGGGCAAAGTGACATTTATAGGCTAAAGAACTGGACTTAAATGATTATGAGGTTTGTGAGATCATGAACTTCCAAGTAATTTATTTTTTACGATCGCGTCCCTAGATTATAGGGGAAAAAAAATCACTCTAACCAATATAGGCCTTCTGTCTATGGGAAGTAGTTTGTTCAATTGATAGCAATTTCTTATCTTATTCTCGAGGTTGACTAGTTTTGCTAAGATGTGTATTATGCTAGGTGAAGTGTATCGGTGTGAGTTTTAGCCGGTTCTAAGATGAAAGAATTAATTTTTTTGATTGATTCTCTGATTTTTGTAATTAGCGCAAACTCAGTCTTTTAATATCTTAGTAGAGCACCGACACATGATTAATCGATATTCGCTTTAACCAATGGCAATGCCCGCATCTCTTAGTCCATCCGATTCGCATTACAAAATGCCTGTAATCACGGATCTAGTCAACATTTATCATAACAAAAAAAAATTGGCATGTTTATTTCTCCAAGACGAAGCTATTTTGACTTTTAACCATTAATTCTCCCATGCATTAGGGATCCGTGCGTCTTCTTCATCCCCCACATTTATGGTCACATTTCCCCAACAGTTTATCAAGTAAAATGCAAAGGGCTTTCTTAAAAAAATTAGATATTTAACAATCAATTAAATAAAGAAGTATTGTAATCTGTAGCACTGCATTGTTCTTGTAATATGTCCATCAATACTTTGAAAATAGAATATTTACTCTTTAAAGTATGCTTGATAAGTGACCTAGAATGCATGTTAACAAGACCCGATGCAAAAAGAACAGACCGATATCTTACTTTTGATCCTTTAACCAAACGCATCTCTGAATATATTTGGTCACAAAGAAAATCTTAAGAAACAGGAACGACTAATCAGCTTTTACGTTTGTGTTCTAACCTCTTAGATATGTAAAGCTTAGGCAAAACGAGCTAGGGTTTGACAATCTTGTGCCCTGGCTCAGTAACCGAGAAGAGTGTACGTTTCAAGTACCTAACCACGACCTCCAGTCTTGTCTTTGCCAAAACACGTGGAAATTTCAAGGTATGAGGTGGTGTAGACGACGACCCAACAAAGAGCTGTCGTCGGTAGCGGTGGGAACAGTATTTGCCAACCAAGACTTCAGGATCCGGCGGGACATTAGAGACAATATATGGTTTTTCAAAGGGGCAAAGTCTTGATTAGTGCATGCAAGAGATTGACTAGCGTGATTTCTTTCTTTGAAAAAGAGCGTGGACGATTGAGATCTCCAATGCCCCTTTTTGATCCGGATTTACTTGCAAAATATTATTAAAAAACTTTAGGACTACTACTTACAAGGGACACTACATTTAAGGAAGGATAATAGTGTCATAACTTTACCATCAAATAGTTCACTAAACCTTATCGTTGTTAACACAAGAGTTGGCCACCATTGACGTCCTCGAGCCTCCAAATTAGGGGAGAGCATGATTTCAAAGCAGAACCAAAAACCCAACGATCGAACTTGTGGGAACTGGTCTGGTTCCCTGTTCTAGGAACCTATGGGAACTAATTCAGTTCCCTGTTCCAAATTCCAAAAACTGGAGAACTTGGATCTAGGTGGAATCGGAAACCTGAAACCTATAATCTAAAACAAGTCTTTGTATTTTTCTTGTTCTAGGTCTTTGCGCGATCCTGCACATTTCATGGGTTCAATGATTGAGTATATAATTTATAACCACTAGTTTAAACTGCAATTTTCAATAATATTCATAACTGAGATTTTTACTATTTTTGTATGTCTAAATATGAGCTGTGATTAGTGAATTAGATTGTAGCAAATTGTAGTCATTAGATGTAATGATACACTGCAATTGTTCAATTATAATTATACGTAGAACCTAAATAGATCCTAAAATTAATCTTGGAACCTGTGACAAAATAGATTTTAAATTCTAAAAATTAAAGAACTTGCTCCAATTGGTATGTTTTAGATTTCAAACGAAATATAAGACCGCTCTCCTCTGCTCCAATCCCAATCCCATCTCTTTGAGTTGATGTAAAATGAGTTATTTTAGGAAGAACGGAATATGGAGAGGCCGGCGTAGGCCCAGATCAACACAAATGAGTCGTCCAATTAAAGCTAAGAAAGTAGGTAATAGTGAATAAGTTTTAATAAAGCGACACCTGCCATCATGGTACAAAGGAGAGAGGCATGATTTGACATGTTTTGAAAGTGTCGTATGTAGTGTGAATTTGAGCTATTCGGAAGTCGCAATCTTCAATACACTTATAAGAGGAATGAGGAAACGCCTCCTAACAGGAAAAATGAAAATGAAGGCAAACAAGAAATGTAAACTCATCTCCTAAGTTCAGATGATAGTCCCATGAAAATTCGTTTATAATTCGTCAGAACTCAGAGTTCGATGTTGCGCTACCAAAGAAAAAGAGAGTAATTTAACAATTCAAATTGATTTTGATTTCTTTTTACTTTTATTATGCTTTGGTTTTTGCTCGAGTGACCCAAGAGGATTAGAAATTTCTATGCCTTCGGCCGTATTACTTAGTGGATCTAAACCTAGTAACCTACGAATTTAAGTAGCCAATAAAATCTTGTCCACGCATGTTCTACTTGTAGACAGACAAAAGTAATTAATTTGGCCAGATATTATATCTTTAAGGAGATGGTCACAAAATAAATTATTAGGAAATTATAATCTTCTGTTTATAATTTATAATTGTATTATTGGAACAAATCTTGGATCCTTCCACTAAACATACTGCATGTAATTAATTATTTGCTATTGCATGATAGTTGTCTACATCTCATCGCCTCTTTGTGTAGAAAGCTAAAGAAGATTTTAGACAGACCCTAAGTTTTAAACTTACGTGCAGGTTAAATAAGCAAATAAATTGAAATGAAAAGCATATTATAATAAGAATATTTTAAAAATCTTGTAAATTTTGAAATGAATAAAATGGGAGGGTTATATTATAATAAGAATATAAAATCTTTAACAAACAATTTTTTACCGAAAGATGCATTTGATTTTTCCGGAAATAAAAAATGAATAGAAACATGTTTGGTAAATTTTATTCTTTTTTGTTTCTTTTAATTTTTTAATATTCTAATTTTATTTTTCTTTATTTTTTTATAAAATGGAGGGTGAGGTTCGTGTACTTTGGACCCTAAATGAATTGGACAAAAAAACAAAAAAAGAACAAAAACGCAACCAAACGCGTTTCTATTCTTTTTTTTGTTGCACTTTACTCTTTACTCTCTCATATTTTGAATTGTTTGGAATGCAGCTCCTCCTGATAATACAATTTTCAGTTAAATTAGGAAGATGGGTAACATTTTTCCCTGTGAACTTTCCAATTTGCAAGGCATTTTGATGAGAAACCTGAATGTTACACAATGGGAAAGTTGAGGGGAGTGAAGCGCAAGATCTTAAAAGTTTATGGAGAGAAGAGTATTCGCATTCCCATTAAAAAGTCTAGCTAATTAGACATTATTATTACCATTTTAGAGGTAGAGATAATTATACAAATAGTATATAAACTTTGATACAATGTGCAATTTTGCTTCTAAAGTATTTGTAAATGTTCAATCTAGTCTCTAAAATATATAAAAATATTCAATATCTTCTTTTGTTAATTTAAGTTAATGAAATTTGTTGATGTGAGTTTCAATTCATTAAATTTGTATGTTGGACAACAAAATAAGTGAATTACATGTGGATTATTAAATGAGATATTCATCTCAAATCAATACATGATAATCCATGACATCAAAAATAACAATGGACAAAAAGATGACACATTAACTCATCAATTTTAAAATCCACTTTGGCATATAATAATTTACATCATCAAATAATATTTAATTTGTCATTTAAGCAAATAGAATAATTACATTGAATTTTTACCAATAGTTAAGATGGGTTCTTGTTGTAAAATTAAGGGAAAAGACCACCAAAAACTCCAAACTTTGTCTAAAGTGACAAATGTACCAAAAACTTTTTTTTTGTGAGATGAAAAACCCCAAATTTTGCCAACCGTGACACATTTACCCTAAAAATTTTCTCATAATACAAAAAACCCTAAGCTTGTATCCGTGTGATATATTTATCCTAAACTATAGGGCATTTTTTTCTTTTACTTTTTCTTTTTTTTCTTCTTCTTTCTTTCCTCCGCCAACCATGGCAGAGGGAAGCCGGACTCAGGTGAGGGCTGCCCTTGCCGACATCGGGCAAAGGTCGCCCTTGCCTGGGTTGGCTAGGATCGCCCTCGCTAGCATCGGGTGAGGGCTACCCTCGGTTGGGTCGGGCGAGGCACCCGCCCAACCGTTGAGCAAGGGTAGTCCTTGCGAGGGCAACCCTCCCTCCGCCATGGCCAACGGAGGAAAGAGAGAAGAAGAAAAAATGAAAAAAAAAAAAAAAAAAAAAATGACAAAAATATTTTAATGGTGTAAATGTGTCACAGTTAGCAAAGTTTGGAGTTTTTCATATCACAAAAAAAGGTTTGGGACAAATTTGCACTTTGAGCAAAAGTTTGGGTTTTTGGTGGTTTTTCCCTAAAATTAAAAGTGTTTTTGGTTTTATGATCGGCGGCTTATCTATCTCCAAATACTCTAGGACTTACATTAAATTAATTAAAAATTTAGGGGCAACATTGCACATTAGGCTAAGTTCAAGGACCGTTTGTGTCATTTTCCCTCAAATGTACACATGAATTAATCACACATGTGCATGTACATATATTAGTATGATTATTCTAACGAGCTAAACAAAAGCCAAGAAACTAACAAATTTGAAAGAAGCAAGGGTGGCCTACTCTAATGATCTTTGTACATATTTATGGGATGGAACATACAAGCACATATCTCAATTTAGTGGCAATCTTATGCTTCCAACAAAAATACATTCTAGGCAAAATTTTACTAGGCTTTTATACTAGGTGTAAATCACCAGGCAAAAGGCCAAGCTATTTAAGCCAAAGATGCAAATCCATTTTCATTGCTAAAAAAGAAAGGGCACCAAGGCAGCTTTATTCACCAGACATATGTCAGATTACCCATCATGATGTAGACCTGCATCTATCGACCGTAGTGGCACCCCATCTCTTCCAACAGGCCCTTCCAATAACGTTCAGACGGTCATACATACATCCTTACGCATGCATGCATGAATACATACATACATTGAGATGTGTAGATTTAAAGAATATATTGCAAACTCATAACTTACATTCCTTCACAACACAGCTACTGTTCAGCCTCAATCATACTAAATAGGCTTGTAATCTGCATGGTTTATCGTGCAAAATACGTGCTATTATACGAATTACACAAAGATCGCTATGAATTCATATTATGTATCTAATCCTCTTATGATCTTCATTTACTACGTTTCCATACATATATACACATTGACATAAACTAGAAAAGGAGCGTAACATCAATTGTGAAGATAATAGTGAAAAAATTAACCTAAAAAAAAAAAGAGATATGAAATATTTTGGTTTATTTATTTTAATATAGTTTCACTTAGCAGAAAAGGAAAAACGAGAAATTTATGGGGTACTTGACAATCATCATAACTATTGTGAAATATGACTTTGTCCATTTATGTTAAGTGGATAAAAAAAACTGTGATCAAGGGTTATCTCAAAAATATGTACCAACCATTTATGAATTTTATTTATATGAGCTCGAAATTGAGGTGTCCACTGAGTTTGCTTAAATAATAATATAGATAAAAAAAAAAATGGAAGTTTCATTCTAGTTCTCTATATATGGTAATTTACATAAACTAAGAAGCTGATAAAAAAGAGCACTTCCAGTTTCAAGCCCAAAAGAACAGTGTGAAAGGAAAGCAACACATCCTACCCACGAGTCAAAAGCAAACCCCAAGTTAATCGTCCAGGCACGCAAGGATTAGGTAAAACAACCCAATTTGAACGAGAAATATTGACTTAAACTTAAAGTACTTTGTCTCTAATCAACCCCCTTGACAGAAACCCTGAGAGAAGTTCAAACGAACTGTTTCCAAGACAAGAATAATCGAGACAGATCAAGCCCCGCCAACGGCTCCTTTTGTCCCTTCTGTTCACATGATTGGAAACTATCCAGGGGGACCCGCGCCGTAACTTCGACGAGAGGCAAAAAGACAGGAACCTGATCACCAGCAGCGGACTCTGACAATGCGGTGGAGCGAAGACAGGTGGAATGGGGATGAGGAGGTTAGTACAGGCGACGACTTTCAATGATGCCCCCATGTGCGGGGTGCAGCTGTGGAGGTTGACTTGTTCCTGGGCCAGCGGTTTGCGGGTCGAGGAGAGATCTGTCAACCCCCCCGACGCCTTCGATCATTCCAATGACATGACGGTTGAGGCACCAAACCCTTTCCAAAGTTTTGGCCTTTTCACGAACTCCCCGCATTGTCTGTATCTCAAGAGGGGAGAGTCTGCAGTCTTCTAGCTAGCAACAAGAACGAGATGAAGTCAACCCAGGACCCACGTTTCAGCTTAGGAAAAGGAGCTCACATGTTTAAATCAGTTATATGATCGATGGAACGAGTCTGTTTTGTAAAGATTAGTTTATTTTTACTAGAGCATTTGGATGTTTGTCGACTTCTTATGCCGCTAACTATATAGTTTTTGGCTTTTTCTCCATTTTTCTTATGTGTGAGTTTTTATCAAATATCTGATAACGTTAGGATATGGGTAAAATGTATTGCGATCTCTAGTGATTAATAGATGAGCTTGTGCACAGAAGTGGCGATTTTTTATCCATCCAAGTCGCTCACCCAATCCACCCACCCTAACCAACCTGAGCGTCTAAAAATAAATGAGCAATCCGAAACTAATCTAATTCAAATTCAAACCAATCTATATCGCAAAGGACATAAGATTGGTCTAACTCAAAGAGAAGGTGACTGAATGTGATATCAACCCAGACCAAAAGCATCCAACGCACCCAATGGTGTAGCGAAAGGAAAGCAATTGGAACAAAAAGCATATCCGTCTCAAAGCTCGGTAGCAAAGCGGTTGGATTGAATCCTATAAAAAGAAAGAAAATTAAAATAGAAAATTATATATGTAAATGAGTAATTGGCCATGAAACGTTGACTAATAAAAGTCTTTTCATAGCTAATCATTGTGTTTCGAAAGATCTGTTCGTCAGCCCTATGTAAGAAAAACATAGCTATTGATACAAAAGTGTGTTTAGATCAGGGGTCGTGCTATCTCAAAGGATAGAATCTAGCCATTGACAGACTCTCAACTCCTTTCAATGTAAGGATACACTTAGATTCGATTTTGCTTCAACTAGAGCTGAGATCAATCGATCCTGAGTTATTTGGAATTCGAGTTAATCCGCAATTGAGCACTATCCGAAGTGGATCTAACTTGCATTCGACTAGAGCAGACAGAACACAAACGCAGCTCACGAACGTGAATTGAAGTTCACATGATTTAATCCAAGATCCACCGAGATACCCCGTGAATTTGAGATTTATCTATCTAAGAGGGAAAATAGAAGATGAAAGATTAATGATATGTATGGAGGGAGATGCACGTGTTTAACCGCCGTCACAAGTTGGGTTATGTCTTAGAACAAGGCCCAGTGGCCATGTGGAGAAGAGATCTTCTCCACACTTAGCTGGGTGCTATCTGGGCTATATTATAGACTTGGCCCAAGGAAGTACCGACTGTCTATCATGTAAATCCAGAGCTAAATCTGAGAGAATGTTGGTCCATATGTTCGTCATGTAACACTTCACTTTACCTCTAGATTCGATAAGTGGCCTCATATTTGCCTGATAATAAGTAATCTGTCGATTTGTCATCCCTATACTGCTATCTTTATTGAGCTAAATTTAACAAAAAGAAGGATGATAAATTTACCAAATGTTTAATCCGAAATCGAGGGAATGTTTGTTCTCGTGCTGATCACGTGGCACTTTACTTTGCCTCTGAAACTGCCATTCAGCAAAGCACGTGTTATAGCTTTGCCACCTATTGGTCTAGTAACTTTTCATCCACAAACTTTTGTCTGTAAATAGGTTCAAATTAAGGAAAAAGCGATGAGGATAAAATATTTTTAATTTCTAATTATATTTCCAAACGATATACTTTGTTAGTTAAAATGATATCCGTCGAATGGCATAGCTTATTCATTCTTATTTCCACCCCTATATAACTAAATTCACTCAATTTTCACTAAAAGATAAAGTTGCCCTCAATAATTCAATTGCAATTTAAGTGGTGGCCCCAAATTTATTAGCTTTCATTTTTTTTTTAGTTTTTTTTTTATGTAGGATCTAGTTACCATAATTAAGAATTCCACATGTTTATTTTTATTTATTTATTTTAGGTATCTCAAATATATTAAAGACACTATATTCTTTTTTCATTGTTAAATTTACTTCCATAAAAATTCGTATATCGAAAAAAGAAATTTTCAAGAAACCTAGTACTAACCAAAATTAGGAACCCTTTTCTATTATATAGGGCTGATACGCCTAAACTTAGTTCGAGGACTTGGACGGTTTGTCCATATCGCTAAGATTTGGGTTCGGGTTGTTGAACCTGCGGAGAGGTCCTATCCACATGTACTCATATCACCTATACTAGGCTTTGAAATGCATTGGGACAAGCTCACCCGGCCCCTTTTCTATCCATACAATGGATGACACTTTACATAAGTAATATCGGTTTCTACATCTATCACGTCTGCTGTAGTAGTATCTATCTTTACAGGGCAACCAAAATGCATAGTAGCCATGATTCTAAGTACTTGTAAAAGAAACAGGGGTGAGTACTTGGAATACTCGGTAAGTATACCCTTTGGCCTTCGAATAGAACATCGATCCATCATCAATACTAGTCAATCATTTCATGCAAACCGTATCGAAAGCAAATCAATTGCAAGATGCAATCGGGCTTTAAGCACAAATGAATGATAATTCTCGCAATCATTCGTGCACATAATGCATGCCTTGAGCTTATGCACTCTAGCCTTTCTTTCTTGCTCATGCATGTCGTGCTTATTTAGCTTTTCTCTTGTGCTCGGGACTCAAATCCAAGTCTTTCTGGAGCCATCTTGGGACTCGAACCCAATTCAATTCAGGTTTATCGGAGTCATCTTGGGACTTGAACCCACTTCAATTTAGGTTTCTTGACCAGGCTTCCGGGACTCAAATCCAGTAATATGCTCAAGACTCGAACCCAAGTCTTATGCCAGCCTCTAGGACTTGAATCCAGTTCTTGCTAGGAATTTGAGGACTCAAACCCCATTCTTATCTTTTCTTATCTTGCTCAAGCACTAATCCCTTCTCGAGGGTGTACTCAAGCCTTGTACTCAAGCCTTATACACGTGCCATGAACCATGCACTTTATGCTCAAACATGATGCACGTGCCATGAAAGCATGAATTTCTTCATCAATAATAGCACGAACGAGCTTAAGCCCAAAGCTTCGCTCGAGTAGCAAGCAAAGGAACCTTGCACCAATCCAAGACATGAACTCGGTACGTCTCAATACCAAATCACATCTTATGGTTATGGGCAAATCTCGACTTGTACGGAACAAAAACTATGAACCATGACTTCGTTCTAGTCATACAAGAAATTCAAGTAGATGAACAAGTCATAGAAATACATCAAACATCCAAGAATCAATTGACCTACCCTCGGCTTGTTTGCAAGAGGATTTCCTAGGGTCGAAGACGTCTCGAACATTACTAAAGAAGGGAGAAACTACACTTACCTGGATGAACCTCGAACTAAAGCTTGAACTACACTAGATGGGGCGGCTCGTTTTGATCATCGAAAGAGAGAGCGACGTAAGAGGAGGAGGGAGGAGGAAATGGGAGCAAGGTGGTGGAAATGAAGAGGGCTCCTCCTATTTATAGCCTTTGATGTCATCATTACTAAGCCAAGCGGTCCATTCCGGTGATCCCAAGTGTCCCGCCTAATTTCCTTAGGTGGCAAGTCTACTTTGCCTCATGATTATACCTAGAAAGTGAGTTGGCATGGCTAAAAACCTTACTTGGCAATCTAAGCTCCTAGGCGTCATCAACGATGACCCACTTTTTGCCCTTCCATTGGTCCACCTATATGCCGCATTTAATGGATATTTAATGAAATTTTATAATAATTGTACCAGAGTTGCCAACTTGGCAATTCTAGAACATTCGATCATTAATGATGGCTCATGTATCGTTCTCTTATTGGTTCACTTGTGTGCCGCATTTTTAGAATCTTCAAAGATATTTTGGTTGCCATTATGATTTTTGACTATTTCAAGAACAACTCACCCCTTCATTTAATGAGGGTTTCTAGAATTTTCCATACTTTTGTCTTTTTCTTCATTAATAAGGTGGTTTAAAGAATTCTATCATCCAAGTTGGTTCCGGGGCTAAAGAATGGATCATTAGATACACCTCAAAAAATTGTATCACGGACACCCGAGATTTGGCCATCATGCCCCATATTCGCTCAAATTGGTTCAATTGGTTGGTTGGTTGACCAATAGGGTCAGTTGCCCTTTGATCAGTCCGAAACCAATTCTAAGGATACCCATGGCTTAGGACTAAGCTAAAGGCACTTATAGATCTTAGAATTAGTGATGGAATAGCCGGGTCTACCCTTGAACTCATTCTGGTCGGCACCCGATCCACCGGTAGGGTTCATGGTCGGTGCATTACCGATCCATGATTGGACATCACAAATTCGAGATTCCATTTTGATCACTAAGAATTAAATAGGGGATGATGCAATTTTGGTCGGAAGATGGCCACATTTGATCAATTTGGATCGTCCGTGTATTGGTGCATAACCGGGTGGAATCACTTGCGACTAGAAACTACGACTGGTTGGATCGACCCATGACCATCCACCTATCTAAAATCATCCCGTGACCAATTCTTGTGATAAAAAAAGTCATCATATGAGCTGGTGATCCTATCCTATCGGTATTGTCAATAGAAATTCATGGTCAACACCTCAACAAATTCATGATAGGTCGTTCGATCAGTCGATCGATCGGTCATGACCAATCCGTGATTTATTACCGATCGATCCATGGCCAATGGCCTATGATTGATCCTTTTAGGACCTTATGGCCAATCCTTACGGAATCGGAATTGAGAATGTTACAAAGAGAGAGGGAGAGAGAGGGAGATGATGATTGGACGAAGGGAAAAAAAAAAAACTCTTTAAAGATTTTCCAAAACAAAATCACAATTTTTATTTTCCAATAAAAGATTTAAATGATGAAATTTAATTAAATAAAAAATTGCATATAATAAGAAAAGTTTCAGAAATACTAACGAAATTTGATTGAGAGAGGGGGGAGATGATTGGACGAACGAAAAAAACTTCTTTAAAGATTTTCCAAAACAAAATCACAATTTTAATTTTCCAATGAAAGATTTGATTGACGAAATCTAATTAAATAAAAAAAATGCATATAATAAGAAACGTTTTAGAAATACTAACAAAATTTGATTGTTGAATTGACAGTGATTAATATTACTCACGTAGTGTGTATGAAAAAATGTCAAGATCCTTCATTGTGTATAATGTTTCTCGTTTATTTCTAGATATTCAGTAATGCTTTACATCTGTATAAAGCATATCACCAATGTAAGGGCAAAATAAGTATTATGAGAAAATTAAAAGATAGTCAATTTATCACAGATACATTAGTTTGAGATATTTAATAGTCAAAAAATTAATTTGGAATAAATTTATTATAGATATATCGATTTTAGTTTCTTCATAATATTAACCCAGATCGAATTATCTAGATTTCGCACCACTCGAGTTTTAGTCCGGCCCCAAATTCCCGAGTTCAACTCAAGACTTTTTAGTCACGAGCTTGTCAACCTCATATCTTCTCACCCGTCTCTCAAAAAAGAGAAAAACAGATGGAAGCAAAAGATTCAAATCGAACAGCCTAAATATGGAACTGCCTAACTTCGTATAATTAGGGGATGGAAGAATGTGAGGGTGACAATGAAACTGTCGATGGGGACGAGAGAAAGGAAGCAAGCGCCGAAGTTGACCGGCCGGCCTATCAATGCACAATCGTCATGGCTGCACGCTTTTCCCCGCACAACTATTGTTGCCCGCTCATGGACCTGCAGTCCAAATGTCGCTGTCCCCCTTTTCTCATAAAATACTCACCGCCCTCCATCTTTTTCCTTCGAATTTCCCATTTTCTTTCCGTTCTTTTGGCACCATAATTTCGTTTTCCTGTTTCTGATGACGCATTTCCCGATTCGAGCACGTTCATCCCATTAATCCCGACATTATTTTGTTGCCCAGATCCTTCTTTTTATTGTTAGGTCAGGTGCCCTGTAAAGTTAATCTTTCCTCCTCTTTTTCCGGGAAGAAGAATGTCTGGGCTCGGTGTCGGAGAATGTTTCGGCTGTTTCTGGGTTTTGACTTCTGGCTAAGAACCGTTCTGAGGGATCGTCTGCGAACTTTTCAGTCGTGGGTTTGAAGAAGGATGGAGGCATTTGGGTGGTGATGTGATCAATTCGTGAACTTGGGGGGCGTCTGGATCAAGAATCGTGCTCTGAGAGAGAGACAGAGAGAGAGGTATTTGGGTGGTGATGTGATCAATTCGTGAACTTGGGGGGCGTCTGGATCAAGAAGCGTGCTCTGAGAGAGAGAGAGAGAGAGAGAGAGAGAGAGAGAGAGCAATTTGGAGCTTTTTATTTGGTTGCTAATCGGGTGGGTGTTCACGAATTCCTGATGTGATTGTCAAGAGGCTCACATCAAAGCTCAATTTTGCTTTTCTTGTTTTCAATCTCTTGTTTTGTGTAAAGTAGTAGGTTGAGCTTCATTCGCCCAGAATTAAGGTTGTCCCCAATCGGAACCAACCCTTTGATCTCTCGCTTTCTCTCTCGTGGGAATCACCACCAAGTGAGATTCTTTCGTTACAACCAATTCTCGCCTTTGATTGTGATCTCTGTGAGAGGCTCTGTCGTTGGTGGTTGTTAGTTTGGTGAAGTTGAAGGGATTTTTCTTTTTCGCTTTTCTTTAACCCGGTAAGCACGGTTTTCCCATTTCTCCGAGTACTTTTAACTTTTTATCAGCTCACTTGTACAGACCATTTATGATCATCAGACCTCTTTCGGTAGTATCCTTCTCTAAGTGAAATTCTTGGTAAAATCAAGAAAGAGTTCACCCTTAACAAAGACCCTTTGTCTTTGGGGGGTTTGCTCAATCTAAAACGATCATGAGGCTATTGAACCTCGTGGGCAATTCCTTTGGATGCTCGGCATCGGGGGAACGCCTAGTTTCGGCAGCAAGAGATGGCGATCTCCAAGAAGCGAAGGCTCTATTGGAGTATAATCCTCGTCTCGTGAGATATTCAACTTTCGGGGTTCGTAATTCACCTCTCCATTATTCTGCAGCCCAAGGCCACCATGAGGTATTATCCTGTCTAATTACCGGGTCAATCCTTGGTGTCATCATTAATGTCATCTGTCCTTATCTAGATTTGACAATTGACAGACTTCGGGGTGTCTTTTTCCTGTATTCAGATAGTTTCATTGCTGCTTGAGTCTGGAGTGGATATCAATCTCAGGAATTACCGTGGTCAGGTGCTGAATTACTTGTTGCTCGAAGCATGTGATTTTTAATTGTCTATCAGATGTATTTTGTTTTGAGGAATTGTTTTCATTCTTGTGTAACAGACTGCTTTGATGCAAGCTTGTCAGCATGGCCACTGGGAAGTTGTTCAGACTCTTATTCTTTTTAAAGCTAATGTAAGATTGTTGTGCTACTGCTTCTGAGCTTAATAAAGTGGTCAGTAATTTTGCATACATGAATGGTGATGTTATATGTTGGAATATAGATTCACAGATCAGACTATCTAAATGGGGGTACTGCCCTTCACTTGGCTGCTTTGAATGGCCATACCCGGTGCATCCGACTCCTCCTAGCTGATTATATTCCTAGCAAACCTGATGTGTGGAATATTCTAAGAAGAAGAAGCAACAGTGAGGAGCCTATTGCAGAATTTGATGAACGGTATGCTCAGCTTTCTCTGGGTCTCTGTAATCTTCCTGTGCTCTTTCTTCTACTTGGCATTTAATATCTCGTGTATACAATGTCTATTTGCATGCATCAGTGCTCTTTCTCAGGTAATTAACAGACCTTCTGATGGAGGCATTACTGCACTTCACATGGCTGCACTGAATGGGCATGTTGAGAGTGTGCAGTTACTCTTGAACCTGGGAGCATCTGTTTCTGAGGTTACTGTGGAAGATGGGACTACAATTGATCTGATAGGTTTGCTGGATGCACTCTATTCATTGTTTGATCACTAGTAAATTTACTGTCTTGTTCATCTGGGAATTAGGCAGCTTCTGCTGAAATTATCTCTGGTTTTATCATGTTTGCTTTAACCTCCTTTGCTTTTGTTGTCTCTGTTTTTTCTCTCTTTTGCCTATTCTCCTTTTGGCTCTGCTATAGCTTGTAGCATCCGAATATATTTTACTCGTATTCCTACAAATGAAAAGAGTCAACAAATGCTTAGGTCTGCGTTTGGTAACTTTTCTGTTCCCAATAACATTTTCTATTATGAAATAGTTTTTTCCATTTCCGTTCTTGGGAACAAAGGAGTAGATCTTTTTCACTTACTGTTTCTGTTCTAAATTTATTCCCTGGCCATTTTTTTATTCCAGGGAACGGAAAATTAACTGTTTTTACCAAACAGATTTTTGTTCTTTTTCTATTCTGGGAAACAAAAGAGTAGAGAAATAGAAAAACAAGATGGTACCAATAGGCCCTTAGAAGCAAATATGATTGATATCTTAAGCTATATTGGTATATTGTACTGAGATACATAGCATATAGCTGGGTCATAGCTAATGTGATTGGTTCAATCTTTTTCCTTTCCTTGCTTTTAGTCATGGGGCTTGGGTTTTTGAGTATGGGAATGAATGGGCGATCAAGAGTCCAGAACCCCTCTTTTGTCTTCTGGTCTTGGGAGTTGCACTCGGTATTATTTTCTTTTTTTACAATATACCTGGGTTGAATTCTGCTGTTATGTGAAAAACGTGAAGTTTTTTCCGATTAATAGCTACGTTATCCTTTTCCTTCTATCGCTTCATTTCCTGAGAAGAGATTGTAATGTCTGCAGAGGTGTGTTTTCTGAGAAATTATAGCTTTATTCAAAATGATGGATTGTTTGAATGCAGTGATACCTGCTTAGAATTGTGCGATTGTGAAAAGTCATGCAATTCTTTGCACGTTGCAGGTGCTGGAAGCACTCCACTTCATTATGCTGCTTGTGGTGGAAGTGCGCAGTGTTGTCAGGTATTTTGTGGTAGCTAAAAGATAAAAAGCATCTAATATCATTCTAATTTTGTTCATTTGACTTACAAAAATGTTCTCTTTATACTTCAGATTCTGATTGCCAATGGTGCAAGTCTGTCTGTCGAAAATGTCAATGGGTATGTGTCATATGATCCGTTTCTCCTAATCAATGTTGGGATTGAAAAAAGAGAAGTTGTGCATGAAATATCAAAGCATAACAAATGGTTCTTTGCTAAATGATCTTGATGCTAATTTCTGAGAGTTCAATGAAATATGCGTTGCACCTTTTGTTTTTGGAAGTTGTGGTAACTCTTTTCTCGTTATGGTAATCTGAAGTGAAAGCTTTTTCCCTCCAGGTCACAAGGTTAGTCTGGTGGAGCATTTTTCTGTCTGTTACATTAGTGAATTGACTTGTGACTCTGGATGCACATTCTATGGTTAATTTGGGGCTCTGCATCTAAACTTTTCTGTCCTAGAGAGTAAATTGTTGGGCTTATTTAAATGTTTTGAGAATCTCTGTCTTGTTGAGCCATGAAGGATCTTGTTGTACGTTCAAGTGATATAAGCCCAACATCATCACTTTATTATCATTGGAAAATCTCCCAAAAGACAGTTGAATTATGAACATGAGTGGAAGTTTACTGTTTGGTCAACAGAGAGATCTTGATGGGGGGTGAAACTTAGCCTTTCAAGTTATATGTGATCTAATACAGTTCTCTGGAAAAGGACTCGTGACTGCCAAATGATGATGTCTTCAGGCAGTACATTAAGTTAAAAAGTTACATGCTGAGTCAAGAAACAGGCAACTCTGTCTGAACCTTATCTATTAGTTTGTAATGGAGAACTTCTGCAGTTATTTGTTTTTCTTTTTGTTCCTAAAATGAGGTTCAGTATTAATTAAGGAGGAAGTAAAAGCAAGTTTAATTGGACAAGTCTGGAGCAGTAGTAACATTTATGCAGCTAACACTTCTTTCATTGGAGGAGACTGTGGAGCACTACAATTTGGGTTGTAGATTTTAGTTTCTGTGTTCTCTAGTTGTTTTTTATTTCTTTCTGGCTCTCAGCACCTCCTTTATTTTATTTTCAATATTAAATAATATGAGGAAACTGTATTGTTGTCCTTATCTCCTATAACTCTATGCAGGTGGACCCCCTTAATGGTTGCTCGTTCATGGCACAGAAATTGGCTTGAGGAGATTCTCAGCACACCACCAGAGGGCCGGATTCGAATTCTTCCCTCTCCATATATATCCCTTCCTCTTATGAGTATTGTTAGAATTGCCAGGTGAGCAGTGTTCAGTTTAGCTAACATTATTGCAGACAGTTTCTTTACACTGGTGAGCCTCGACCAATAATTTTGTGTTGGCTTCTTTGTGTTTCTTGTGCTTATCCCCTCTGTTTCTCCATTTTTTTTTTTTTGTTTGTTAAATTCAAGGATCTTGTTATGCTTCAAGTAAAATAGTGTTTTATTGCATCCATAAGGGGTACGGCTGTCAATTGTGTCATCTTCATTTTGGATATCTGCATCATTTCCTGTTGCGACAGAAATTTTTGATGTGATGAGAAAAGAATGGGTCAAGACATATAAATCATGTCAATTTCAAGTTGATCACGTTCATATCAAGTTTAATTCTAGTTCGCTAGTGTTGTATTTGAGTCATGTTTTCTTGTTGTGTCAAGAATCGATAACTCTAATTGTGGCAGCTATTGGTTTCGGCTTTAGTTGTAGCTTTACTTCATGATTCACTGTGACTTAGTATTAATAGTTTTACAAGTTTGCTTCCTTAATGGCAGTTTACACTATGTTAAAGCAATGCTTTCTTTGTCCTTGATGGCATTTCACCCACTAGGAAATAATGTATGGAACATAACTATAATTGGTTGGAAAAATACTGTTAAATTGTGACTCAGAATGACATTGACATATGAGAACAGAGGTTAGACTTATGTTGCTGTTGCCTTCCCTTTTTCGAGTTTTAAGAAAAGATTCTGTAACTACTAAATGTGAGAAATCAAATTTCCCTCTGCATTTGGGACTTGTACAGCATCTGGCTCCTTTTGCCGATGCTCGTACCTAGAAACACATTTCGGCCTTCTATACTCGTCTTGCATAACTATTTAGAGTAATGTACAAAAGAGGTGGTAATTGCAAATTTTTCTTCGTAAACCCATTAAATGTAGAGCATGGTGCCACAAAACCATCCATATGGAATAACTATTTGGAGTAATGTACAAATGAGGTTAGACTTATTGGCTTTGAGCTGTGTTGAAGACTAGAAATATGATATTTAGAGCAAAATGATGTTTTGTAATGAATGGTCCCTGCCAACAATATCATCATTCACACTAAATCAAGATGAAAATTTCACTCAAAACAGAAAAAAAGTTGAAAATATTCAGAAGGAAAAAACTATGGTGCCTAATACAATGCACCCAAGAACTGGGTATCAGAGACAAAAGAAAGGCATAGCACACTCATATTTGAGACGTCAGCTTCTCTTCTATTTTGTTTACTTGGATGTATATCTGCATATTTGTGTTTTTCATTGTGGCTAGTATAATTTTCTGTATGAGTTTGCCTGTATGTGGGTCTGCCGGCATTGGGGTGATTTGTGTTGTGGTAGAAAACAGGTCCGCTATTGATGATAAATATCCAGTTACTGTTGTGACTGAATTCAAACCCTTAATTCTTTTTGATTCTTTGGCAGAGAATGTGGATGGAGAGGCAGTGACCTATCGCCGGCATGCCAAGATCCGTGTGTTGTTTGTTTAGAAAGGAAATGCACTGTGGCGGCAAAAGGTACACTCAGAAACTATGATTTCCAATGGAACGCACTTTTTTAATTTCACTTTTTGAGCAACAGATAGTATCAGAATGGGAAATTTCAAGCCCATGAGCAATATGATTCGAACTTGACTTGTTCTTTCACCTGATTAAGTGACAAGCATGGACCAAATCCTGCATGTTGTAGCTGACGTCAATATATAAATTCTTACTAAAAACCAATCTACTTTGTTGTGAACATTCACTTAAAATGATGGTTTTAGGCCCTGTGAAGACTTCTCCGGATTCCAAGGCTACATAATTATCTAGACACCCACTAGCAACAACTCTTCTGTGCTGATTTATATTTGAACTTCCTCTTAAAATTCATTAATCCCCAAAGTGCCTAAACCTGCTTTATTTGCTTATGCATGGAAATGATTCTGCGGCAGGTTGTGAGCACGAGTTCTGCACAAGATGTGCCCTATACCTCTGTTCCACTTCTAGTTCCTCGACGGTTCATGGTCCTCCTGGCTCTATTGCATGCCCTCTTTGTCGGCACGGCATTGTCTCATTTGCGAAGCTTCCTGGGACAAGACCAGTGGTTAATAAGGAGATTGCACGGACGAGTCTTTCCCTTACGTTCTGCACATGCTCTGGGGAAGCTTCGGAGACTGCCCCTTTGACAACCCCATTGTGCAAGCCTGCATTCCAGTGCACGCGGATTTCGCCGTTAGGATCGTCCTTCCGGAGCTTGAGCTGCCAGAAATTTCCATCAATGAAAATTAACACCAGCCTCTGCATGGGGACCCCGGACACGAGTCCCTCTCTGGTTCCTTGCAGTGTCAAACGGAACTTGAGGACCCAACTGGTTCGATGCTCAAGATCTGGCTTAAGACGGTCGGTGTCTCACTCCGAGAGCAGAGGATCATGGTTCTCAGCGCTCAATCAGTATGTAACGACGGGAAGCGGATGCTGAAAGGTGCATTATTCTTGTTCTCTCTCCATGTACATTTGGAGTATCATCACTTTGCCCTTCCATTCTTTTGTCATCATTTTGATCTGTATGTATAGAATCTGTCGAAATTTCTGTCCTTTTGGTTTGATAATGTTTTACCCAGCATTCTGGGTACCCCAAGTTTCGAACCCGGGTCTTGTATATACTGAAGCCGATACACTGATATCATGCCTATAGTATACCCTTTTTCTCCTCACCCAAGATTTTGGTTGATTACAATGTGGAGTTGGCGACTTGGTTGACCTAAGACGCCTCCGAGCTTTCATATGTTAACTTGCAAGCATCTGTTGTCGTCATGTCATATCATATGAGATGATTAGTGGGTTTGGGGAAGCAGGACTGGTCGGGGTCAATTGTTAACAAACTTCTCAAAGTACTTACAAAAATTTGTGACCACTCAGGACCAGATGAAGTATAACATAACACCTTTCAACAGCGGCCACGATCACAAGCCTAGCTTGATGCTTTTAGATCATAGACTTTTATGATCACTGACATTAAATTCTTTCAGTCTTATGTTTTGGGACTCCGAAAATATCTAATTGCAAATTCACATTGCATGATCTTCGAATAAATAATCATGTTTGCAAGTTTGAGGTTGTTTATCATCATACATTTTACATAAGAATATTGTTCATTAATAATAGGCACGGCCTCAAACCCATCTGGCTTCCATCCCTAAATTCAATCCTAGTTATTTCGACCGAACTCGCTACAAAGCGACTTTACACAAAAGTCAATGCTTAGTTTGGATGGGGTGGTTAGGATGGGATGGTAAGTATTCGGATGGTAATCATAGGCTACATTTGGTAGTCGGGATAAAATTTGGGATATAATATAATTTATCATATCCTATATTTGGTGCTTATTCAGGACAGAATATAGTCGGATATAAAAGGATATAGACAGGATAAAATTATCCTATGGAGAAGGTGGGGTAAATGTGGATAGGATTTCTAATATCCATAACAGAAAGTTATTTTTCTCGAATAACAAACTTATTAAATTAACAAAATTGAAATTATATTACAAAATAAATAATGTTTGAATTCTAATTTAAGAAATTTAAAATAAAAAATAAAATAAAAATAATTTTTAATTAATCCTATTTTAATTTATATATTCAACTTTAATTCTATCTTATAACAAATATTCAATCTATAAGTCAAATATTTATATTTATTATATATTTTAGGTATTTTTGTATTTTAGGTATGTTAGTACGGTTTAGTATTTGATAAAATTGTATTAAAGAATGATGAAAGGATAAAAAATAAATAATATAAAAAAGAGGATAAATAAAATAAAAATAAATTAAGGAATAGTGTTCCAAGAGATTTTCACCATCTCTATTTATGAATTTAGGTTCATTTATAATGATATGCCGTTTATATAAAAAAAAATGTACATGATATGATGTGAGCATATCCGACTTTAATATTATGATTCACCAAACAATTGATAGGATATAAAAAAAAATCATAGGATTTTATATCCTATTCTATCAAGACCTATCCCGATTAGAAATTCGGACGACCGAACGTAGCCTTAGAGAGAAAAAAGAAAAGAAGGGAAAGAATTTGACTTTATTATTGTTTTCAACGAAAATTAGCTTTTAAAAAGAGGCCTTTAAGCTTGTTAAAGGTTCAGTGTCATTTCTTGGCAGGATGGCCCAGCCCTCTTGGGCTTGTGCTAGGTTGGGCCCGTTAGCACAAATGGGGCGTACCTAATGGGGGTAAGTATGGTTTGAATGGATGGTTTTCACTCTAGAACTAAAAACTGTCCACTAAAGACCAATTCCAAAAAATTAGAACCGAAAACTGCCCGTTAGTTTCATGGATCTGCCTAAGAACCGAACCGATCCTACCAAATTTCACGCACTTAGTGCACTATTTTTTAGTAACCTAAAGTAAAGTAAAAAACCAAGAACTTTCATATTTTTAATTGCAATATCAATAAAAAGATTGAACTCATATCAAAAGTTATGAGTCAAGGCCATGAGTCGATGGGTCTTAAAATTGAGAGTGACGGCCGTGAGTGAGAGATAGTAAGATAACTCAAACAAAGTAAGAGTGAGATGAGACGAACACTCAGTTAATGGGTGTTGAGCTCCAAGTCAAGGGTTTTAGAATTTTCATTTTTCTTAAATTGCTTTTTGGTCAGAAATTATTTTTAAATTAAATATATTTTTATATATTGCCGATCTAGTCCAAATGGGTGGGTGGATACTTCCACACCTAGAACTGAGAACAAGACCAGTACCCATAAGTTCCAATAAATTAGAATCAAGAACTAGACTCGCTCCCTTGGGAACCGTGGTTCCGGTCAATCCAATTCTAGGCGGTCTGGGCGATTCCTAATTCTTTTGCACACCCACAGTACCTACGCTGACCTAGGCCTAAATCCATTTTAGCTTTTAACCACATGGGCCCAGTCTATTAGTAAATGGGTCTCAAAGGTCGATAAATTGTAATTGTCGCCCAGCGGTGGTCGACCATTGGGTTGAAAAGAGAACTCACAAGTTTCGCCTGTCATTGCTCTCTCGTAAATTCTCACTGACTACATACAAATCACTTGCTTTTTTCCAACTCGTGACAGACCCCAACCGCTTCCCCCACCCACTTCCTAAATGGCGAAGAAGTACCTCCAGGCTGGGAGGTGGCACTTCATATCATTCGTAGATCTCAAGAACACATCATACTCCCTATGTGCCTGATCCACCAGAGCAACAAGAATTCCATGACAACAACAACGACGAGCAAGCAGATGATTATGCAAAAATGTAGAGTGACATGGGAAAATCATTTTCCTCGACAACAACCCTCCCCTATGTGAATCCCCTATCCTTGTCCAGAAGATCAACAGACCGTGATCGATATCATGCAATCTTCATGGCGAAGAACGCTCGATATCTAGGGGATGTTCAAAATCAAGGTCGGGCATGATGGTAAGAAGAAGGCTGTGTGCACGTATGTCACAAGCACTGATCCCTCTAAGAACTTGAGGTAGGACGAGCCATTTGAAGAGGCACGGAGTGAAATTATAAGGTTAAAATGGTGGAGGTTGCAAAAATGTAAAACCGTATTGTATTTTTTTAGATGATTTTTTCTCTATTTACAACTTCTATTTATAAGAAATGATACAATATTCCTAGGGCTCTTGATATGGAAGGCATATACAAAAATAAGAGTAGCTAAAGGTAGGGATATAAATAAATCAAGAATAAATCAGAACAAATCAAGGAGTGATTGCTAGAGATCTACTAAATATCAAGAGTGATTGCAAGAGGTTTGTTGAATATCAAGTTCCAGTCAAGGAATGATTGTTAGAGATTTACTGAATATCATGTCCCAAATTTGGTATCCGTTGACATCCCCCCGCAAGCTAATGTGAGGGATCTCACAGTAAGCTTGTGCTGCAGTAGATGAAAGCGAGTGGTAGATAAGGCTATGGTGAAGATGTCTGCAGGTTGATCCATGGAAGAGATGTATTGAATATGGAGTTGCTTTTGGCCCACCCGTTCTCAAATAAAATGGTAGTCAATCTCAACATGCTTCATTCGGGTGTGAGAAACAAGATTACTAGTGAGGTAAATGGCCAAAATATTGTTGAAATGGCTAGTATGAACACCTAGAGGGGGGTGAATAGGTATGAAGACAATTTTTCACAACTAACAGTAGAAATAACTTGCTTTTGGAAAATGACAAACTATGAACAAATTTAGATTATAGCAGTTAGCTAAAAATATGAACAAAATAAAAGAGTTCATGGAAGATAATAAGAACACAAGGTTTATAATGGTTCGGCTTAGATTAAGCCTACGTCTACTCTCCTGTGCTGATAGCTCACTGGCTAGATTTCACTAAGAAACAAAAGAGATTTTACAGTCTTGCTATTTCAACTTCACAGTAAAGAGTATTTATTGATCTCTCACAAAGTCTCACTATGAGTTTCTCTCTTTTATATACAACTTTGAGCTTAGTGAATGAAATAATAAGGAACTAGGAAGTTTCAAACTTTGAAATTTTTTCTTTCATGCACTCTATCGAACAACAAGAGAGTTCACCTTAAATACCCCATCATGCCTTCTCAACCATTGGTACCTTTCAAAGGAATTTTTCCAATCTATCCGTTGGACAAAATTAATCAAGGGGATCTTAAGTCGTTTGAAGATTGTGATGAAAGCCTGTTAGTCATGTTCGCCCATACAATTAGGATATTGGTTTTCATAAGTAGATACTTTCCAAGTTTACTTGCAATCCAAAAAGATTGAAGTATCTAATTGATTCATTTAAAGATAGCCAATCATGTGGGTGCTAAATCCAACCAGAAGGTCATCCATACGCCATATGAATCGAATCATTGAAGAAATAAAGATAATCTTGCATCTGGATAAGTCTTCATTCTTCAGCATCTGGAATCAATCAATGTGGGCAGACTTTGAACCTAAAGTTTGGTGGTCTTTAGACTTTGAAACTAAAGTTTGGAAGTCTTCAGACTAGATTTTGGATAAGTTTTGTCAACTTCAAACAATTTAGAAGTTTTCTCCAACAATTGTCACGCCATAAGACAGGAGGACTCGGCAAGGAGACATGGAGGTTGCATAATAAGGCTTCTATACATATGAACTCGGATGTTATGCCAGCTAGACACTTGAATTCTGCTTTGCTGCTAGAGTGAGCTATAGTCCGTTACTTATGGGAGCTCTAGGAAATGAAATTACATCCAAGAAGGACACTATAATCATAAACAAACCTTCCAGTGTCATGGTCACCAACCTAACCTACGTTGGAGAAAGCATGTAGTTGACAAGTAGAGCTACAAATAAGTAGAATGCCGTAATTAGTAGTATTGTGTAGAATATGCAAAATACGCTTGACAAACTACCAATGTACATTTGTGGGAGCATGCATAAATTGACACACGGTATTGACCACATAGGCAAGATCCACCGAGTGACGGTAAGATACTGGAAGGCGCCGACAGTACTACGATACAAGGTAGGATCATGAAACAAAGCTCCCTGCTAAATTGAAGGTGGGTCGGTACCGGTAACACAAGGAATAGTGATTGGTCATGCATCTTGCATATTGGCATGCTGAAGAATGTTGTGAGCATACTTACCTTGATGGTGTGGTAGACCTTTGTTAGTTCTTTGTAATTCAATAACGAGAAAATAATGGAGCTCGTCGAGATCTTTAATAGCCAATTCCTGCTACAGGGATTTGATGAGAGCAGATAAAGGAGTCGAGGGTGACCTAGTTAAAATCATATCACCCACATATACTAAGAGGAAGACACTATATGCTGCCGAGTGTAGCACAAATAAAGAGTCAGCATGAGATACTTGAAACCCGAGAGAGAGAGAGAAAAAAAGAACTTAGTTTTTGGTGTCATGCACGCGGTGCCTGCTTCAACCCATAAAGCGAAATTTGACGATGACATACATAGTGAGTATGAGCAGAGTCGATGATGCCTAGAGGCTATTGCATATAAATTTCCTATTGAAGATGACCACGAAGAAAAATGTTCTTGACGTCCAGTTGTCGAAGCTACCATCCCTAACTAAAGGCAAGAGAAATAATGGTAAGTTGATGAGGTGTAGAGATAATAAATGAGTGATTGTCAGAGACTTGCTAAATATCAAGTTCCAAATTTGATATCATTTGACAGAGGTTGTGGAGAAGAGTTATGCTAGCGCAAGAGAGAAAAAATTATGCATTTTCCCAAAATCCCTCAAAAAAATCCCCTCAAATCACTCAATATTTTTTAAAAAAGGGCAAATTTAAGATTATAATTGCTTCAAATTTCCTACTACCAAAATAAAATTATATATATATATATATATATATATATATATTTTTTTTTTTTTTTTTTTGGTGAACCTCTCTTTGACTCATCCCACGGGGATGCCTTTAGACACAGAATCCAAAGACCGAGCGCCTCTCCTCTTTCAGATTCTCCGACAATGGCCACGACTTCCGCTGCGCTCCCGTCCATGGCCGCCCTGTCTCTCTCTCCTCCTCCTTTGCTATCTGCTTCTTCCTCCTCCTGCTCTCGTCAATGCTTACACCCGCCTCGCCCGCGTCGAAACCTCGTCTGGGTCCTCAACCCCGGCGCCCCCGGCGGTCCCGTATGTTCCACCCAAGTCCTGAAAGAAGGGACTCGCGACGACAGGGTCGTCGTCGACAGATCGCTCCTCGAGTTCGAAGAAGCGTCCTCCGATGACGAGCTCTGGGCCGCCTCCTGCCTCCGCGTTCGTACCTTCAATCAGTTCAACCCCTCCACCTATGCCGTCGAGGTGAGCAAGTGTACGCTTAATCTGCTAGCTTTTTCTCTCTTTCATTTTCTTTTTTTTTGGGTTGATGGTTTTTACGTATGTGGGTTTACTGGGAATTAGGAAATGTGGGTTTACTTTTGTTTCTTGAAAGTGTCATTTGCGTTGCTTCGTCGCTGCCGGTGGAGGAGTTTGTTGGGTTTTTGAACTTGCGTGAGCACTGATGGAATGCGCTTTGTGTGAATGAGTGCTCAAATTTTTGCCTTATGAACTGGCATTTTTTCTGATGTTGTATAGACTGGAGCTTAATTCACATTTTTGCCTTCATTGTTCGTTCATGTTTGATAAAACTTTTAATTTCTTGTTTCAATTGGCAAATTCTGATGAAGACACATGGTAATTGTGAGGGATGCCTTGTGTGGCTTATGTTCGTGGGTTGGAACTTGCGCATTGGGCTATGGAAGCATCGCACGACAATCACAAAAAGAGTCTTAACCTTGGTTATGATAGTGCTTCTTCATGTCAAGGACATGCATATAAGTTACTTGAAAACTCATTCATGATATTGGGGAAAAAGAGCATGGGTTTAGTTACCTTGGATGTTGGTTCTGGAACCACTTACTGAAGAAGCGGAGGAATTGAATTTCTATAATGATGATGTGAATAAGCTATTGTTTAGTTTCTCCCATGTCAATTTGTGTAACTATGCCAGAATCATCTCAGGTCCAGCTACATAGTTACTCTTTTAGTCTTTGTGAAAGGATGCATTGTTCTTTCCATTCTTCTTAAATCACTGATCTTTGTCATGTGTGACTGGTCTAGTGCTGTTACCTCTTATTTTATTCAACTTGTACAAAGATATGAGGCAGTGGACTACTCTATTCAATTTTCCTTCTTAAATACGCAAGACATTTTCGGCAGTTTGTGTTGGGGGAAATAGCACTAATAATGGCTAAACAATTTGTTTACTGCTTTGTGGCAAAAGTTCAAGGTTAGTGCAATTATTCTGGAAGAGATATGTTGCAAGACATTCGATGCTTTTACAGTTCGTGCGGTGTGCTTGCTTTTGACCCTTTTTATAGAAATTGCCATGTGATGGGTTTGTGTCCTTGAGAGATTATATCCTGTCATGGATTGGTTGTTATATAAAATGTCAGATAAGGATAGTTTGGCTATTGGGAGGATTTGTTGTAGCCATCTGTGAATTGAGGAAAAGCACCATGTGAAATCAAACTACTGTAAGATTGCCTGACGTCAGAAGACAATGCTAATTTTCTAATGTTTACATGAATGCCTATTTCTGTTTTGCATGACATTGAGCTTTCACTGGCATTGTTGTAGGTTTTACCTTCACGTTGGATGAACTTGCATCTTGAACATTGTAAAATATAATCTAATGGCTTCTTACCTCCCTTTGTCTTTTTTTCCTTTCTCTCCTGTTTTCTGAAGTCTGTTTTTCTTGTCAAGTTCTGTTAGGATCTTAAAAGAAGCTTGGCTGAGCGTGAATTCGAAGCATTGAAGGAGCGTATTGCTGGGAAGAGGGAGAGCTTTAGGAGAGTTTCTTGCATTAATGCCACCCTCCCAATGTCACAAATTATGATTGGTTCAAATGATTTATTATCAACATGTAAGGTTTGTGTCGCTCTCTCCTTTACTTAATTCTGCATTGTAGGTTCTTAATGATGTGTTGATTTAATTCTTCCAAATGCTTTCAGGCTCTCTTATTTTTCTTTTGATGATGTCTAAACTCACGATTGATTTCTAAGTCTCAATTAATAGAACTGCACTCTTTCCAAAAGAGTTCACTCTTTCTTAATTCTTTGTTTTTGTCCCCTTTGGCAGTGCACCATCTCCCAGTTGGATGTCGTTTTTCTGTATATGTAGGGGCATCCACAATGCTATTTCTGCCCATGGAGATGGAAAAGCAAAGAACTAATTAGAACGAACAGTGCCCTTAGTTGTTGATTAATAGGGTTCTATCTCTAATGATGTACTACTATACAAATCATGATGTGCATTAACAGAAATGGGGTTCCATTGCTGTCGTCCTTAATGCACAAGTGTGTCAAAAGGGTGACGTATGCGGTATAGGATTTTGAGGCATGGACCTATAATCTAGTGGCTATGACCTTGTCATCTTATGCTTCACGAGAGATATGCTTGATTAGGCAGCTTAAGCTGCCACAGGTCAATGCCTCAGATGTCATGGCTCGGCTAATACCATTTGGATTGTGAAAATGAACTGCTCGAGTGTGTCCGTTTGGGTGAATATAGCAACCTGTATTATGTATACAGAACACCATATGTTCATGCAGAAAAGAAATTGAATCTTCGACAAATTCTAGATAATACTCAAGACAACAACTTTAAATAGTATATCAAAATGTAAAAGAGATAATGAGATCTCTTAATCTTGAGATAAACATAGCCCTCTTTAGGTGAAAACAACTCTCAAGGGACTCTTAGGTGTTGATTGAATAAGTGTTGAAAATCAAAGTTTTCAGAACTTAGTGACATCATGCATGTAATAAGTCTCAAACTTTTTGCAACTTACATTAGCAAGTTAAGTGACAAAAAATTGACAGCACATTTGGTTACACTAGTGACTATTACTTTACAAGCCAGGTATGTTACACATTATATTGTTTATTTGCAATAGAAAAGCAATTATGACTTAATTTCCGACGCAATAGTAACAGCTGTTTCACAACCCCTAGGTAATAGCTACAACAACCAACACTATAATATGTATTGTCAAAGTTTCCTCTGTTTTCTCTCTGACTTTATCATTGTTGAAGGATAGACCTTAGGTAACTTAATTTTAATGTTAATTATGTTCCCCATCTGAAAAAAAATATTAATTAATGTTGATGAAAGAGTTAAAGAATTAAAACTACAAATGGAGGATTACAAATTAAGCACAAGTTGAAACGTCAAAGTGAAGTATGTTTCAGCCAAAATCAAGTTTATGAAGTTCATCCCCCACAACAAATGCCTGACTATGTGTGTAACTAATGGATTCATGGAATGCTTGGTATGTGCTAAAATAACAAAACCAAAAAAGGGTAGTAAAAATGCACTAGTGGATTCATGCATGTGGTGTGGTGTTGGATTTGCATAATGCTCAACTAGAAATGTAAGTGGACATGAAATGACGCAAGGTTTCAAGATCTTTGCTTCTGCAGTTGCAGTTTACAAAAAGAAATATAAATAACACTTTTCTGATGATCTATGAGAGTCAGAAAAATATGCAAAACAAATGATTATAATCAGAAAATTCTATTCAAGTATTGGCAATCAGTCTATGCCAACAAAACAATCAAACTGCCGACAGCAAGTTTAAGGAACGAAAGAATTCTTTACTGATGATCCACGAGAGTTGGAAAAAAATGCAACCACTTACAAAAGTCCAATTCTAGACCTTGAAAACCTGATTCGTACTTTCCAACAAACAGATTATGATACTGATTTGGTGCATGTTGTGTCCCATTGAGAGTTTTTAGAACTTCGCAGTGTTTAAGGATTTAATGAGCAGCGCATTCAACAGACAGTGCAGAGAGAGCTGATAAAGAAGTTCAGGTTGTTTTTAGATAAAATGGCAGTTGAACTGTTTTTTGTCTTTTGAGGCAAGGGCTTTTCTGTCATACTACTGAAATAGCTCTATCTGCAGCCAAAATCGCTGTTGAAATAAAGCCAACTATATCAAGAGTTTTAACTCTATTTTTATCAACCAAGTATTAGGGTTCAACTCTGAATTAGTTCATGCCATGTCTAGCTTACCTTTTTGTTAACCAAGTGCTAGTGAAGAAGGCTATGTACTTTTCCTCTTGAATGCCCCTTATGCGTACATTTTTGTTATTTTAAAAGCATAATAAAGAAAAGCAAATTAGTACTTTCAGCTATTCACGAAGTAGATATAGTTGGCATTGGACGGAATTATTGTACTCGCATGACTTCAATTGGTGAATTTTGGACATTTGAGGGGTGTCTAGCTTTTCTCTTTACTGCTATTATTGGCTTCTGATTTTGTTCATTCCTGTTTTTCACTAAACACTACATATACATTATACATGCTTGCTATGGCCTACCGACAAGAAGTGCAACAGTTTTCTCCAATTTTCTGTTACCTTTTGTAGTTCTCAAAAAGTGGAAAAGATCGAGTAGTTGTGGCTACCCTTGATCTTAATCAGTGCCTCTGGCTTCCAGATGAAATTGTTGGAACAAAACCGCAGGTATCTGTCGTATCTCTATACCTTTCCTGGTGACTTGTGTACTTATACTCATCTTTAAATAGCAGGCAAAATTGCGTTATGAATTCTTAATCAATTTATATGTTTTCTGCATTGTTGCATTATGGAAGGATAAAAAAATATAAGTCACTCAGCTGATCCATGAGACCATTGGAAATAGAAGTAGAAAATGGAATCCCGATACTGAAGGCTGCAAGTTGGCCCTTAAATCACTCGAACCTGAGTTGGTTCCAGGTTAAATTTTATGGATTGGCCATTCTATGTATATATAGTTGCAACAATTCTTTGAATTGATTTCACAGCCATTCAGGGGAAATGAAGTTTTGACTCAAAATACAAACCTTCTGGTGCTTGTGTGACTCGTCTAGTCTGGGACTCAATCTATTTAGCTAGCTCTGTGTTCTTTGAGATGCAACTTAATGAACATTTTGTCATGGATTCGTTTTTCCCCAGTTTGGCTTGAATGAGATAGTTGCTTGAATCCTTTTCTATAGCAGGACATTGGAGCAGATTTTGCTAGGGCATACCTGAGCAATGTATGTGTTGCTGAGGAACTACAAAGAAATGGACTGGGTTATGCACTCATTGCAAAGTCAAAGATTGTTGCTCAAGAATGGGGTAACAAATTCAGATACTTCACATACTGAATGTATAAATGCTGTTATTGTATAACTGCCATTCGGAATGTGCCAACATTGAAATAGACCTTTCTGTTTTCAGGCATAACTGATTTGTATGTCCATGTTGCTGTTGACAATGAAGCAGCAAAGAAATTGTACATGAAAAGTGGGTTCGAGTACGAAAGCGAGGAACCTGCATGGCAAGCCAGATTTCTTGACCGTCCTCGAAGGATTCTTTTGTGGACCAGCATCGCTGCCTCCTGCGATTTGTGATGTTACAATGTTCCCCATTATTGCATGTTGTGGTCTTGCATTATAGGGCTGACCCAATAGACTAGATAATGGATTTGATTTTTTTTTTTTTTTTTTTTTGGGTGTAAATGTTGAAGTCTCAGCTTCTTTGTTCATAGTTTATTGCCTGCATTACCTTAGTGCATCATTTTTTCATGCACGATTCTTTGCGAATTGAAGACAGTGCTATTTTGAAAATGAAGACTCGAACATCCCCATGCTCTGTCCGAAAGCTACGCTTTGCCGCTTCCTCTTTTAGCAGTGCAGGAAGAAAGGAGAGCCCCATTTACATGTGGTGGAGAACTGCATATATATCTTCTCTATTGGGTCATTTATACTTGTAATCCACGTATCTTGTGTTGCTTTCAACTCAGTCCATGATGCATTCAGCTTGTGCAGCACTTGGCCCCTACACTTCAATTTCTTCGTGCTATGCAGACTTCCTGGGTAATTCTGCTGCCGTGCCTACGATAATTGCCCAATTTGCACAAGAACTTACTGATTGTTGTTGACATGGATGTTCGGCCTGATGAAAACTTATGAAATGTGTTAGTTCTGTTTTGGGGAGTCAAATCGCTTGGTGTAAACCGTGTATTTTAGGAGTTGAGGTAAAACATCGGCATGATTTGTCTCTGATTCAAGACGTAGTAGGAAACAGAGGTAAGTTGTAACGATTGTGCATGCTTGCTTTGACAGTTTGGCATACATGGCCAAGATTTTAAATAGGAGGGATGTCATCGTCAAAATTAAAAGTACAATGACAATGCTAGAACAAATTGGCCCCAAAATTCAGGCACTATGCGTTTAATTAGAATATATTTATTTCGTGAAAAATGAATTATTTAAAAATATTTTCTTAAAAATGATCAACAAAAAGTTATGTCTAAATATTTTTATAGAAAATAAAAATATCTTTTGTTAATTCATTTTGGTGTATGATATAAGTGATTATTTTTTATAAAAAAAAATATTTTCTAAATAATTCATTTTTCAGGAAATAAATGTAACTTAAGTCTTTCTTTTTTTGTTTTCATTTCTTATGATATCATATTTCAGTTAGACTAAGTCAAGTTTCGATCCATTTATGTTTTTTCAAAATCTAATGCGGCGTATTTCTCTAAGTCCTCCTGGAACGAATTCTCAAGCTCTTGAACATGAGCAAATATTGAGTGGTTTGGCCGCCACGTCAACGGCCGACGTGGCATGCACTTATTTACTATTAACCAATTACAAGTTGACACACGACATATCCACCTGGACTCTCCTTTCCCCTAATCAAGTAAGACTTGCGGCTGAGCAACCACGTTTCTTTCACGCGTTTTAGAAGTTAACAGTAACATGGACATGACAATTCATTGCGTAGATGGGATGATGGTAATACAACCCGACGCAGGGCTCGAATTCGGTTGCAAGGGCTCGGCGTGCGTGAGTGGACCCTTTCCCCCGTCTCTCTTGGATGGTGTTCGACGGTGTGCTGCTGCTGCGGTTGCTGCTGTTGTCCTCGCGGTCCTAGCAAGTGACCCTCTCGTCCTGTCTCAAGCATTCATTCTTCATGACCAGTCACCAATGAAAACAAATTCATGCCGTGATTTTGCCGCCTTTTCTTTCTGGTTGTCCACAACCGTTTACAATAATGTCTCGGCAGGCATTGTGGTGGTGGTTGCACTATCTGTAGTGTCAATCTTTTGCCCATGCCCTTTTAAGCGTGAAGACAAGAGGTATTGGTATATCCATGCTTTTGTCATGTGGGATTATGATTTTCTAGCTTATGCTCGAAATGGCGTAGTTTTTCCTAAATTATCAACAGTGTATTAAGATTGAATGCATCGGTCTTCCATGGGACTTTCACTAAGTAATTTTTTAGGGTCTAGTTAGCAAGTGTCCCTAAGGCTGGTTAACCTAACTGGAAGACAGGACTCACACTTTTCAAGACATTTTGAGATGAATGTACACATTTTAACAAACCGCTTCCTTAAAAGTTGCAAAGCATATTTAATAGTGGTTGACAAGTGCCTAAGGAACATGCTTTAATATTTTCTGATTTCGAATGCATCACTCTTCCATGGTAATTTCACTGACTGAAAAAGACTTCATGGTGAAAGAATCTCTACGACAAGCAGTTGAATGAAGTCTAAGCCTGCATTAAGTTAGGGCTCCACAAAATGATCCTGTAACACTTGAGAAAGCAAAAACATTGCACCGGTCCGTGCCTTATGTCTTATTGTCATTCATAGCCCAAGGAACTTCTTGTCCTCTCCCTTGGTTACTGCTTTTAACATGTACAAGTTTATGATTATGACTGAAGTAATGGATTTTCATTTGTGATTGGTAATTTTTAAGAAGCAATGGCAATTTGTCAAAAGTGTTAGTAAACTCTGAAGGAAAAAGTGAGTTCCGTATACTTATGAGATGTATATGGAACTTCCTGATTGCCTTCAAACGTTCTGTTGCTTTTGTAGTTTCTACTTGCAGGCTTCTCCCCATTGCCTTCAAACATTCTGTTGCTTTTATAGTCTCTACTAACAGGCTATTCTACACTACTAAGTAGACTCGAGTCAATTTGGAGTCCCTTCGAACGCTAGCATATGAATTGTTATATAGCTTTGGTTAAAAGTTTAATTCTGTTGTAGAAGCTCATCCAAAAGAAAAAGAAACCGAGCCAAATTGTTTTCTCTAGTACTTCCATTACTTAGTTGACAAGTTGCACTCTGTTTGGTTTACCAGGAATGGACGTTGCACATTTCTACCTAGACAGAAACACAGATGCAGTTGAATTTTGTCCACACAATCCCTACAGCCATGTTCTAGCGGCTTCACCTTACATGCTGCAAGAAGGCGATAATCCTTCTCGATCTGGCAGCATAGTACTCTTCACCGTTGATGCTGGTTCATGCCAACTTGATTTATTTCACTGTCTGGAATCCAATGGTATATTTGATATCAAATGGAGACCTGTTGAAGCTAATATAGGACGTCCCTTGTTAGCACAAGCTGACTCGGATGGTTGTGTCAAAGTTCATGGCCTGGAGTGTTCTTCGGATGGACAGCAAGAAAAAGGTACCCGCTATCTTCCCTTCCCTTTGCTTTTGCTCTGGTATCAGAAGTGTTCTTAACCCGTACAAGAACAGGCACACAATTATTTGATAGCATTCGCGTACTTATTATTAGTCCAGCAAAGGAGTACTAGTGCAATAATATATGAATGTGTGCCATTGTCCTGCCAGAGTAAATGCTCTTCTAAATAATGATGATATCGAGGATTGTTAAAATTTAGTATGGTTGTACTTCTCTTTTGCAAGTGATAGATGTGTTTGACACAATTTCTCAGTGTCTTTGATGTTCCTACTGTATTAATTACTTGGAGATGGCTGGAGGTAGGTCTTGTGTTGAGAGAGGGCAACAGTGAAAAAGTCAGTTCATCTATGTGCCTGTCCCTTGAATAGAGTCCTTCAGCTTCATCGATCATAGTGGGGCTTTCTGATGGCTCTGTCTCAGTATTATCTCGCTCTGAGAGTGAACTTGAAATCGAGCAAGAATGGAAAGCACATGATTTCGAGACGTGGGCAGCTTCCTTCGATGTGCACCAACCCCACTTGTTATACAGGGGCTCTGATGATTGTAAATTCAGTTGTTGGGATGTTTGCAACTGTCCCTCAAAATCAGTGTTCCGTAATGCCAAGGAACATAAAATGGGTGTTTGCTGCATCATGAAGAGTATAACTGACCCTAATGTCGTCCTCACTGGTAGCTATGATGACCACATTAGAGTTTGGGATATCAGATCAATCTCAAAACCTGTAAATCAGAGTTCAATCTGCTTGTGGGGAGGAGTTTGGAGAATCAAGCAACATCCTCATGTACCCAGTTTAGTCTTGGCAGCTTGTATGCACAATGGATTTGCCCTTGTTGATCTACGGGGCGAGGAGATTAAAATTGTAGAGACATACAATAGGCACAGCTCACTTGCATATGTGTGGATTGGCAAAAAGGTATGCTGATAGAGGGAAAAAGGGAGAATATGGTGATCGCTACTTGTTCCTTTTATGATAGACTTGTCCGGATATGGACACCACAGAGTAATATATTTGCATGACTTCATACATTCTTGAGAATTTAGGATGATAATTGAAGGGTTTTTCTCTTCCTAATCTATTGTGGGGAGGCTTTGAAATTTAATTTTGGTAGGTCATTACTGGACAAACTAGAAGTTGGCAATGATGCTTGTCTTCAGCTTTAATATGTCGTCGCTTGATGTTTCTGCCTTTCTTTTTGTTCAACTTCATATGCTTGAGCCCTAAAGAAATGTTCCCTCAATTAATTATATGGGGGTGGAAACTCTGCACGTTTTCTTTTCGCTTATTTAGGACAAAATGGAAGGCTTTTTATGGTTCGCTCATGGTTTCTGAGGCACAGATCAAGATGTAATCAAGTGCAAAGTTATTTGCAGTTTGAGCATATGTGACTGAGCCGGGAAAAGAGGATTGTCCAAAGCCCGCCAAAATCTCATTCTTGCTTCGAAATTTGCGAGAACCTCGTCAAAGCCTTGTCATCGATCACCTACCCAACTTAAATGAGTGGAATTGAATTCAATTATTCGAAACTGTTCGACTCAAATCAGTTCTCGATGCATTTTTGAATCTCCATCGTGACAGGGAGAGGGAGAGGGAGAGAGAGGGCTCATTGCAGTGCTTTTGCATCAATTGGGCTGAGGAAATAGACACAGCCTGAGAGGATCTCTCAAGATCAGAAGTCAAAACTGCAACTTAAAAAGGAATGATACCATCTCTGTTGCTGTAGGGCCAAAACTCAAAAGCTCCTTATGGTCCGTTTTCCCAGCACTTCGAACCCTTTTATGCTATTGGTTTGGCATTGGTCCATTTCAAATTGGGATAGCAACGGTAAGAGTCCTAAAACCTGTGCAAGTTCTGCACTTTACTTACGAAACTCTATTTCAGTGCGATTCAGTACGAAAAGTTGTTATGGTTGGCACGTTAGTCATTCCGTTAACTCGATTCATTTTTTGTGGATGAAAAATTTACATGGCATTTTCTTTTTAAGATATCGCAATGAAAAATCATAGTAACTAGTTTTCAATTAAACACCAAAAAAATATAAAGGTGGCGCTGATGTGACAAATGAAGAAAAACTACAAAAATGGTCCCCATACCATTGACAATATCTAATTTTACTCCTTGCACATTTGACTGGTGATAGATTTGGTTGGTAACTAATTTTCGATCCCGATTTCAGATATTTCTGTTTGAATGCAGATAGGAATTGCTGAGTAAGTGCCAAAGATCAACATATTGCGTCAATGAACAACAATGGAAAACTGATGAAAACGATCTCTCTCACAAAGCCAAGGACCTATTGAGAAGTGGAAGTTATCGATAGAAACTTAGCTAGATCCAGGTTGGGAGAATGGCGCTCATTACTAACCAGTTCCAAAATGATTCGGGAGCATCGTCGCTTAGTTATAGGTTTGCTAGTTCATGCAAACGCAAAGGGAAAGTTGCACGTATGGTTCTAGTCGGTTTTTTTTTAGGTATCAATTGTTTCTACTTTGTTGTTTAGTGCACCTATCCTTACTATTGACCATGTATTACGGAATATCTATTTTAGGAAGGACAATTTGGCCTAGAGTTGGATGCTTCCAACGGTTCCCTTGGGCAAAATTCCTCAAAATGATACTCGAGTGGTGAACATTTAGAGACAACCGAGATTGAATCAACCCCTATTTGGTAAAGTACAAGAAGAGGGCGAGAATGACCAACTACAACATCAAATATAAAAAAAAAATCAATATCGATCCAACTAACTATTATATGTGCTTGTACAGTCACATAATTTAATTGTAAGTATGTACATTTTTGGATAAATTTAATATAGGGGTAACGAAATTGTTACTTAAGTATGTAAAAAGTTTGTTTATATACACTATATAAAGGAAGATTGTTTCCTCCTAAAGTAAGCTTGGAGAGCAATTAATTTTTCGGACTGTTTGTGAATGATGTTGACCATTCGTCCATCTTGGAGCAACCAATCCCATCTCGGAGAGCCCCAAAATATAAAAATTCCCTTGAGCGCACGCTCACACACGCACAGATATAAATTTAATTGTTCATTTTTCATCCTGATCATGAAAAAAAACAAGTACGAGCTCGAGTGAAAATACACAACACATCAAGAGAGATCTAATAAGATTGACCTGTACATGGGATTATTCTCACTCTCTCTTTATTCATGCTCTTTCACTACGACTGCCTCTTCTTCCTCCACAGAGAGAGAGAGAGAGAGAGAGAGAGAGAGAGAGTTTTGCGAGAATTACAAGAGCACTGGCGGTTCTTCTTCGTCTTTCTTGTTAGACTCCATTTAGACTCCATAGGAGGAGGAGACAGTGGTGAGGATGTTTACTTTGAGCTCCAGAAGGAGGATATAAGTGGCGATTGTGTGGAACAAGTTTTGGGGGTGAGTTTGATGGCAGCCTGGGACGATGGAGAGGAGCTGGTGAAGCTTCCTTCTTGTGGACATCATGCTCTTCACTCTTATCTTCCTCCTTCTCACTTGTCTCCGTGGTGAAGAAGATGCAGAAGAAGACATTGATCTCATTATTCACAGAGAGAGAGAGAGAGAGAGAGAGAGAGAGAGAGAGAGAGGGTTTCTCAATCTTTGCGAGCGAGGGTAATAAGAGAGGCTTGAGCTTCCCCTTTTATAGGAAGATTGAATAGCTTTTATATTATTTTATGGATCTTTTGTTTTGTTTTTAGGAGAATAGTTTCCACCAACAGTACTAGATGCAAGATGCTACTTTTCTCTTTTTAAATAATGCCAAGTACCCAAAAAAAAAAACTCATATTTTTTCTACCCTAAATTGCAAAATTTCTAAAACAATGCACCTACATCATGGGATTTTTAGTCGTAACCTTTAATATCCGGAAAAGAAAAGGCACTTACGCGCGCCATTTTATGTGTAGGATCATCGATGAATGAATATTAAAACATTTGGCTCACCAGAAATTGATTCCGGCTTATGCTATTGACAAGTATAATTAACAGAACTCCATTTTATTCATTGTGAGTTCTTCTCTGATAGATAGATAAATAATTTAAATGCCATTTATGAAAAACCCAGAAAAAAGCATGCCAAAATTGTCTTACGAGCTAAGATAATTTAATATGTGCCTTGTTTTTGGGATCTTTAATGTTTGAGCTAAGATTATTTTATTCTTTATCCTTTTTCGGTATTTTGTACTCTTTTTAATATCTACTTAATACCTAAAATAAGTCATTAGGGTCGAATAAGATTAGACAATCAAGGCAATAATTACATAAAAGAATATGGTCCACGTGCTAGGAACTAAAAGAGAATCTGGAGCCGCACTATTGCTATAATCTAAGGTTAAATCTAGCACATGCTGCCGGGGGATGGATAACATTCTTATAACTAGCATTTAAAATTTTCTTTTAGCTAAGGTTATTGAAGCACTAACAGAAAAGTAAAAGCCACGGGTTTTCTAAATGAAATTTCTCAGTTAGGTTAGATAAAGCATGAATATAATGATGCACTTCAACATCTTAAGGAACAAAAATAAGAGATGGCCATCGATAATGGTGGGGTCAAGTTAAATTAATAGCTAAAGAACAAAAATTTCAAAACGTTTGGCAATTTGATACATGTGACGGCTAAATAAAATAAAATAAAATGTGCACCTGAAATATTTTTTTATTAAAGAAATAAGAATGGGAAAATAAATTTCAAAGAAAGAAAAGGATAGAAATGATTGATGCTTAGGGAATCATCCTCACGTGGAAGCGCCTCTAACCACCAATTGGGTAGTCATATAGCCAATTGTTGCACGACTTTGGCCACTTGAATTAGTTTGTGTCTTTATTCTGTTGTCCACCATTTATCGCAGGTGGACTAGAGAGGAAGTGGAGAAGGTATTGAATAAATTTAGTTTAGTGATGCTAAGATAGTAGAAGGTTTAACACAAAAAGGACATAATTTTTTTTTTTTTTTTTTTTTTTTTTTTTATGTTTTTCGGTAGGATCTATAGTAGATTTCCCAAAATTTTGAAATATATATCATTTAAGATGCTCAAAATTATGTCAAAGTCTGATTTTTTGGGGGGCAACCCACTTAAAATCGATCAAAGCAGATTTCGAGAGGATATGGAATTTTTTTGATATAAAGTAAATTGTATTCATTACTCAAAATGATTAATGAGAAGTACATAAAATTTCATAATAAAGAAAAAAATAAGAAAAAAATAAGAAAATTAAAAAAATAAATAAAAAGAGAGGGAGGGGAGGGTGAGATTAGCTCAAAATCGAACCCTCCCCATTGCTCAAAGTTGGAGAAGCCAATGGAGAGAAAAGAGTGAAGGAGAGAAAGACTTTTCGACAAATTGTTGAATTGTGAAGGTACGTTTGTGAGGGTATAAAGCATAGGAAAATGGAGTATAGAGTAAAACGGCAAAAGAGTGGTCCACAATATTTTTGTTAGGCCTTTGCAAAAAATCATGGACAAATAATGTTCAATTTTGGTAATTGTCCAAAAAGTTATAAATCTATTATATGACTACTCATACAATCCAAAACATTTCAATTTTGCTAATTTAATCATAGACATTTTGACTATGTTTCAACGTAGTTCATTTAGTTAATTTTTAGTCAAAAATCGCTGATATGATAGTCCAATCAATATTGACCATTTATGTGGCATGGTTAGTATTGACAGGACAGCAAACACTAATATATACGATCATTGCATTTTTTTTTTAATCCATTTTCATGTTTCTCCACCAGTCAGTTGCCACATGCTAAGGCCATGACACCATGGCATAGATATGACGACAGCCACAACTCCCTCGCATAGATACGGCAAGGGCCACACACCTTAGCCCCTGCCCTCGCCCATATCTCTATTGGGAACATTCGGCAAGGGCATCATGTCCCTTGCCTATGGTTGGCGACCATCATAGAAACACGTAAAAAGGAAGAAAAGAAAAGACAAAAAAAAATTGAGAATATTTAAAAAGGATTGCAAATATCATGCACGTAATTGATTTTTAGTCAAAATTGATCAAATGTGTTACATTAGAAAATTGTCAAAAGATTTAAAATTAAATTGGCAAAATTGAAAAGTTTAGGAGTGAATTGGCTATTATTTGATAGGTTTAGAAATTTTTTGACAAATTTCCATTTCCACTTCCTTTATGATTTTTCGTAAATTGAATCTACTCGCTGTTGGCACTCTCCCAATAAGTCATTAAAGCAACTTAAAAATGCAATCAATGTTAATATATAGAATTTTTTTCCCTTTTTTTGGTCGGTGAGAACATTTTCCCATTTATTCCCTACAAATTCAACCTATTTGTTTACAAAAAAGATATCATACAATTAAGGAAAAAGCTCAATCTAATATATAAGTTGATCGACACGGTTCAAAATTGTAAAAAGTTCAATCAGCTACAGAGTGCTAGTTTGTAGAGAAGATACATTCAATAGCATACTATTGAAAGTACAATGAATTTTACTAAAACTGCAAGAGGAAGCTTGATGTCAAAATGGGGAAATCTTCACACTCGCCTTTCAACCACTAAGGGAATTCTTCCCATTATACTTTTTAGAGAAGAAAATTGCACATTCAATTTTATCTAGCTATATTATTTCATCTGTAAATACATTGGTCAGATTCGATCCCTTAGGGGTGTCTTCATAACCTAAAATCATTTCATAATAAGCTCAAGAACTACATTGGAGTTTTGCATAAAAATTTATGACTAAATTGATAATATTGGAAAATTTAGTATTATATTAGAGTTTCAAATAAAAATTTACAACTAAATTGGTAATATTGAAAAATTTAATATTATATTGCCATCCGTACAATTTGTTTATAATTGATTGGACAATTTTCTTAGACGTACTTCCATACGAACTTATACAATGCCTTGATCCAATTTCTTGGTAATAAAAATTAGGGGTGTGCAACGGAACCCCCCGAACCGAGAACCGGCCGGTTTTGGGCTGTTCCCACGGTCGGTGGTCCGGTCCCCAGTTCCTAATCTTGGAACCGGTGGCCGGTTGGTCCGATTCTTGGTTCCAAGGTGGGAACCAGATCGAACTGAACCGATCGGACCGAACCAAATTTTTTTATATATAATTTATATACATATAATTAATAAAATATATAAACATGATAACTTATTGCAACCAAAATTGCAATTTGAGGTAGCAACCTCCTATGTGACCAAGAGACCATTAAAACCTTTTTTGTTACTCTTTTATTTATAGAAAAAGTCTCATTATTAGTTTCATCTTCTACTCGATGTGGGACTAAGGCTCCAAGAGACCCACAAGGCACTTCAAGCCTCCAAGAGTCCCATATCGACCAAACATTCAAAGAGTAGAAGATAGATTGTCTATTAAATCTAAGCCAAGCACAACCTTTAGCCAAATTGTTCATGACCTTCATGGTTAAAGATAAGTGTGAAACACACGAAGTGTGAATCACACACGTGAAGTTTGAATATTTTGCACGTGGAAACATGTGTGATTAGTTTTGTTGAATAGCCTGAGAACTGAATTAAATTGATCGGTCTGGAGTGCAGTTACTCTTTAGTGCAAAAAAATAGAGCCGATTTTGTTGGACGGACCAGACCAAAACTGATGGTCCTATCGGTTCGCAATTTTGGGAACCAGTGCTCCCAGTCTAGTTCCCAATTCCAAGGTGGAATCGGACTAAACCGTGGGAACTAGTGCTCCCAATCCAGTTCCTAGTTCCAAGATGGAACCGGACCAAACCGGGAACCGATCACCCCTAATAAAAATAGGGTTGTGATGTTCGACTATTCATAGGATGTGTTGGGCATTGAAAACCACTTTCTTGAGAAAATTGAGAAAAAAAAAAAAGAGGCCATTTTCATACATGCACCCACGTGACGCTGGCCTTATCAGTCACTCAAATTAATCAAGTTGTGTCCGAACATACAAACAACATGACAGCTTCGCCGAAAAATGCATGTACATATGGACACACAACATGACAAATGAAACCCTAACTATCCCACGTTCTTTGTACTTCATGATCCTCCATTTTCTTACGAGATAAATGCATTGAAAATCTAAAAACTTATTATAAAAGTGTAAATAAATTTTAAAACTTCCAAAAAATGCAATCAAATCCTAACATTTATCACGAAATTACAATCAAATCCTAAAACTTATCACGAAAATATAATCCAACTCTAAAACTTTTTATGGAAGTGTAAATAAGTCATAAAACTTTCAAAAAGAACATTTAATAAAGTGTAGTCAATAAAAGAACTTAATTTGAGACTTAATTGCAGATTTTGAAAGTTTTAAGACTCAGTTGTATTTTCATGATAAGTTTTCATAACTTCTAATGCACTTATTTCTTTTCTTATTTGCATTAAATTATTCTTTGTTTAAGTGCTCTCTCAAATCTAGAGGTGTTAAATGGGTTGTGCAACCCATTTATAAACCAATTTATGGTTAAAGGGGTCATTAATGGGTTAAGCTTTATTTCATAAAACATCCATAATGGGTTTTAATGGGTCAAGACTAAGATATATGGGTTTTAAGTGGGTCTCCCGTTTATGACCCATTTATCAACCCATTAAAAATGAATCCATTTATTTTCACTCAAAACCTTACTATCTCTCTCTCTTCTCTTTAACTTTACAATTTTTTTATTTATAAAAACCGAAATTATAATTTTTTTTCTTTCTTTTTTTTTTTTTTTTTTCCTCCTAGGTTTGCCAAAGACGGCAATAGCCGGCAACCGGCCAAGCGAGCCTCGAGCTCGAGCTCATCGAATCTAGCGAGGTGGAGGCCTCACCGACGCTCGGTGAGGCTCGAGCCTCGTCGATCTGGCGAGACGCGAACTCGCCGGCGTTGGGCAAGGCTCCAGCCTCGCCAGATTTGGCGAGGGGCGAGCTCAAGCTCGCCCGACACCGGCAAGCCTCAAGCTCACCAGATCTGGCGAGGCGGAGGCCTCGCCGACATCCGGCGAGGCTCGAGCCTCAAGCTCACCGACGTCCGCTAGGCCCGAGCCTCGCCGATCAAGTGAGACTCGAACTCGCCGGTGTCGGGTGAGGCTCCGCCCTCGCCGATCCGGTGAGGGGCGAGCTCGGCGTCGGCGAGCCGGGCGAGCTAGCTCACTTGTGGCCGCTGCCGGCCGTCGTCGTGGCCGGCGGCCGGCCAAAGAAGAGGAAGAAGAAAGAAAAAGAAAAAAAAAAATTTTAAAAAAATAATTATTTTAAAATTATAAAAATTATCCATTAAATTTGTATCGTATAAAATCATGTTATAAATACCATTTTAATATATATATATATAAGCTTTTTTAGGTTTTGTCAAATGGGTCGGATATGAATTGGGTATGGGTCGAGTCGGGTATGGGTCAAAAAATTTACGCTACAATAAATGGGTCATAAACGGGTTAAATGGATCGATTTAGATCGGACCATTTATGACCCAACCCAAACCCGACCCGACCCACCCGTTTAATGGGTCTACTCAAATCTTACATTAATTGAGGGTGATATTTGGGAGGCTAAGTTCTCATCCGTAGTAGAAGCAGTGGATAGTGCGCCCTTGAATTGGGGGGATGCATGTCCTTAAACAGTGAATTTCGGTACCGAATATCCAGCCCGCCGGATTCCACGGAAGCTGTTTCAGCAATTATGGTGGAAAAGAGATGAACCTAATATCTGCTTGGACCTTTGCAGCATGATCAATTTGGCGAATCTGACCCGGCGGAGATTAGACGGGAGGGCGCTTCTGTTTGAGAGGACACATCAAGGTGGTCACAAGAAATGAGATAATTGGAACTGACAAGTTCAATGCATATTTCATGACTATCTTGTTTTTCCTATTCTTTCATTTTTTTTTTTTTTTTTTTTTTTTTTGGTAAAATCTATTCTTTCATTATTTTGTTCTTTCGAAACAAAGAAAGAACAAAAATCAATTTAATAATGTTGATTAATATATCTATTTTCTGGAATAGAAAATTGGTTAGTGAATAGATTTAGAACATAAATAAAAAGTAAAAATATATACACTTCTTTTTCAGGGATTAGAAATGAAAAAAAAAAGTATTTTTGAACAAAAATTATTCATAGGAAAAGAATATTATCAAACACACCCTTAATTGCAACCGAGCAATAATGTTCATGATGTTGTCTAAACACCTATGGTCGGAAAATTTTGATGATAACAAAACTTAATTCAAGTATTTTGATGGGTTCATTTAAGTGTTTAGAGGCTCGTATTTAAATCATGCAGAAGTTAGGATAGTATATCAAAGTCTGAAAGCCGCAAAAGGAGGGTGGGTATAATCAAAATCTCGATTTTGCAAAACAATCAGACTAAATCCTTGGGTACTTTTCATGTATAAATTTGGTGCCGTTGGAGTTAAACTGAAGACCTTGCTCATTGTATAAAAGTATGTTATTCCAAGAATATTTATGCCAAAACTCACGGACTACTCCACTAGAAAGATTGGTGAGATGGCATGATCAAAACTTGCCCTCAATAGAAGATAACTAACCAATAAAAAATCTGATTGGCAGGTAAGATTGAGGAAAGGTTCCATACGTAATTTTTCGAGCAATTTTGTTGAGATTTTTGTTCACAAAGAATTGGATAGACAAAACATCTACATGATCCGAGTGCAATGTTTGAATTTGGAGCTGTATAAATTGGAGAAAACTCGGCTAGACATCACACGGTCGGAAAGGGCAAAAAAGAAAAGAAATTGAGCATTCTTAAGATGTTTTTTCAGTCTCTCTTTTGTAAGCTTGTAATACTCATTTGAGTGTTGTTTCTCAAATTTAGCAAGAGTGAAGAACCTATATGCAAACACACGAAAGAAGTATTTGTATTTAAAGTGAAGGCATATGGCTATAGGACAGACCAAGCGTGTGAGGGACTTTTTGTAAAAATTTAGAAGTCTGGGGTATGATTATAATTAAGGGAGAAGATTCGTTGTGGCTGTGTACACCGGGTGTGACAATGACCATCGGAGGGCCAAGATTCACTTAATCTACAGTTTAGGTGTCGTCAAAAAAGTCACGTTCTGCACAACATCAGATTGTACTACACTTATAACATGGTAGTATTTGACTCCCGGGGTAACTAGTGGAATTCAGCCTATCTTGACTGATGGAACAGGAAGAGATGATTAAGCCCACCCAAGCCGAGTCTCTATAAAGTCTTATTTGCAAATTCCTTTTTCTTTAAAGCCGTTCTTTCCCGCTGCTTACTTCGCGCATAGAAATGATGTTTTTCTTGGGGTTGATTCTACAAAATCAGTTTATGTGTTATTCAAAAATCAATTTACCCCTATCTCGGTTGCTCATTTGAACCTAACACTTATCACCCATTTGTTGACTCTTTGTTCATCCAAATGTTCACTTCACATCCAAAGAAAAATTGTCACCAAAGAAACCCTATCAGTTTCACTGTCGACTTTCCCATTGATGGGGACAAGCTCTACAGGAGGTGCCTCCAAATTTGGAGGGCGCACCCCCTAGATTTGGGCAATGGGGGAAGAGAGAGAGAGAGAGATAGAGAGAGAGGACTATGCTGAAGATTAGGAGTGACTTGGAGGTGCAGCCTGTGGATAGCACTGTAGCGCGATTGATGGCATCTTTGTGGGAAGCGTAGGAGGTTGAGGGCCTAGATAATTACATAAATTTCACATAAACTTTTCAAACTTTCTAACTTATGATGTGTTGTCCGACTAAAAATATTTTCCACATATTTACTTAACAAACATTCACTATTTTAGTTTACTGAAAATGATTAGTCAACGAAAGACCATTTACACTATGTTTAATAGTCAGGATAAAAGTTGAGATATGACAAAATATATATATCCTATCCTATTTCTGAGTTCTACCCAAGATATAATAAATTTAGATATAAATAGGATAAGCCAAAATAAAAATGTCCCATGTGGGAGGTGAGATAAAGGTTAATAGGATTTTTTACATTTATGTTATGAAAGTTATTTTTCTTTAATAACAAGTTTCTTAAAGTAAAATAATATTTGGATTCTAATATATAAAATTTCAAAAAAAAAAAAAAAAGTAATGGACAATTTTTTTCTTTTATTTCTTCCAATTTTTATTTATACATTTGAATTTCTTTCTATTCTATAATATAAATCTAATATATATACATATTTAGTATCTATGTTTATTACATAAATAATTTTTAAAATAATTTTTTTATTGAGGAATGATGTAATCGAATTAAAAAGAACCAAAACAAAGAGAGGAAAAGCAATTAAAAAAAGAATAAAAAAGAAGTAGAAGAACTCTAATTTTAAATAAACAAATTCAAACTTGAAACGAATATTTCTAATCGTCTCCATCTCCTTCTCCTTTGTATCTCTGGCTTATGTTGAAGCTTCACAACTCCTTTGTAATTCTTTATATATGTCAAAGCTTCAAGAAAACAATAGTAGGCAAAGCTTCTCCTCCTCTATAGCTATCTAGTTCATGTCAAAAGTTCACAAAAACAACAAAAGAGCCGAAACTCCTTTAATGTAACTTTGTGGTTTATGTTGAAATTTCACAATAGTAGTAAGAGAGTCAAAGTATCATACTTTTTGGAAACGTGAAGGTAAATAATTATGTTTTCTCCCATTTACTATATTTGACGTTCGTTGGTTGATCTAACTTATGATGTTGTAATCCAATCATATTTCTTGTCACAGTCAAACCTATGGCTCCAGAATTCTGCAGTGAGTTTCTTTTCTATTTAAGACGTGATTCATATAATAAATATGAAATGATTGATGAAGGTTATCTTCATTTTTACATTTGTGATTTCTTTAACAGCAAATCATGAGAGATCCTTTCAATTTTTGTTTGTGCATTTTATGTTCATTTACATTAATATGCTATTCTAACCAAACAATGCTTATGATAGGATGTGAAAATATTCGGTTTTATCATTGCGATTCACTAAATAGTGGAAATGATATAACAAAATCTATAAAATTCATATCTTGATTATAAAACCAGACAACCAAACGTGGCCTTATATTAAAAAAGAAAATATTTATGTTCAAAATTGAGAAAATGAATTTGCTAATTTGAAAGCGAGAATACATTATTCGAAACGTCTTAACAAAAGCTCTTTTTCACTTTCTTCACTTTTCTTCCCGTCACTTTTGCACCTTCTTCAATGTGCGCTCTTCTTCCGTTCTTCTTTCCTTTCTTCAAGGTTCGCTCTTCTTCACCAACACCCTACCATTTTCCCTAAAGGTTCAGCTCTTCTTCATCGATGCTCGGCGGTTCCCCATCTACAGCTTTCCATCTCTATCTCCGGAACCTCGCAAGAAGTCCAATGAATGTCTCAAAAATCACGAACCCTAGTTAGTTCCAAATCAAACGGGATTGATATCGAGCCATAATCAACTGCCCGCTCTCACGGCGGCTTAACCACATCAATTCAAGGTGGCGTTAGACTTATGTACTCATCCTAACGCAGTAATTCATTCATGCGCGATGCGAAGCGGAGAGAAACATCCGACCCCAACACAATCAAAACCATGAGCAAAACCATGAGCGAGCCGCTCGCACCAGCAGGCAGCAGCCACAATGTTTGACTAGTACATGTCCAAGACATGGGCATCGATAATTGATGCACTGCGTAGGGACGTAATTGTCTCGTTTGTTTAGAGTTCCGAAAGCGCCAGGCGCGCGGGCTTGCAATATCGACGCTTGAGGTCTATATCTTGAATCGCGAAACGTGGGAGCGAATGGCAAAAGAGGCCAAATCAGCAACTGCTCACAGACGAAAATTGAGGTGACAATGCATCATTGTCGACTGTTCCATTTCGAGACAAGCATCGACACAGCAATCGTCGTACAATTATTCCGCACGAGACATGTTATCGAGCATCCTCGAAGAGAAAAGTGTTTCGGGGAGTTGTCACATGTCGTCGAGTGTCTTCAAAGAGGTGATTTCTTATGTTTCAACTATTAGAAAACCTATGCATATTCACTTCTGGAGGGGGACCCCAAAGCTTATATATCATTCCCTTTCTTCCATACTTTATGGGGCACTGGCCCCCTTCATCCTCACACGTTTCTTGCTACACGTGTATACAACAGTGAGCATAGAAATCACAACGCAATTATTTTATTTTACAGGGGTCATGCCCTGAGGGCACGAATCGTGTAGTTACGGAAAAGAAAATAACATTTGTTGTTTTCAGGAACTTAATTTACATGTCACGAGAATAATAGCACAATTAGAATTGCGAAGTGTTTTATTTAATATTTTTACGTGAGGAGTTTAACATGATTTGAAAATCCTACAAAAGCTGATGTCAAATTGACAAACCATGTTTTCGTCAAATCTTGCTATTTCTTGATCTATTTGCTTCCTACCTAAGTTAGGATATGAAGGTCCATTTTCACAGGGGAAATTTTTTTGAACGTGCCAGATTTATATAAATTAATTGCATCATAATTATTCACTTTAGTATATCCCGCAGGAATTCACATGAAGAGTAGATAAATTAAAGGCGTTTGTAATAAAAATAAACAAAAGAGATTGCAAGGCAAATGCAATGCAAGGTCAAACGATGACGGTGGTGCCCTTGGCCACCCATACCCAAATTTATGCAGATTATAGGTTATATTGCATTGATATTTATGATCCATGCACATATAATATGTCATCCCTTCTATCAATAAGCAAGCTGGATCCAGTGCATCATAAGAGCTTTTACTTGTCTATGGATTCTTATGTAGTGGATCAAAAACAATTCTTCAATAAGGTATTCAAAGATTGTTTTAGGGATTTTGATCTACGTTAGGAGTGCGCAATTTTAAGATGAGGGGTCCTCACTTTTGGAATTGAGAACTGTCGATTAGTTCCGTGGACCCACTAGGGAACCCGACCGTTGGTCCGGTTCAATTCATTAGTGGATCCATGAAACCCATCCACTTCACAGTAGGAATTATTCGGTGATTTTTTAGAGGTGTTTTATACCGAAAAGGTCGGCTAAATCAGCCCATCTTCTATTCTCTGAAACATTAGCTTTAATACAATCCACATCAGCTTTGTCTTGTATTTCTAGAATATGCTCAACATGATCGACAATATAAATCAAGGAGCAACATAACATCAATGAGGGCTGACCTTAAACTGAAATTAAAAGGAACTCCCAATCAACCAAACAAAGACAAACAACAATGAGAATTACGAGAAAGAAAAACATCAAGCAACAGGAGGGAGGCGAGAGACTTGTGAGTCTGGGCGAGATTGTTAGAGGGAGGTGAGGTCGACTACAAGGGCCGAAAGTGAGATTGAGAGCTTAGCTAACTCATTGAGAGACAAGGCGGCCGATGGACAGTGAGGCAAGAGCGAGAAAGTTGAGAGGGCTAGGGTTTCTTTCTTTTGTCAGAGAGATCATGCGTGAAGAGGTGGAGGACTAAGGTGAGGAGTATGAGGATCCAACATTCAAAGAACTAAGTGTTGAGGGCCTGGGTTTCTTTTACTAAAAGGTGTGACAGAGCTAAAATTAAATATATATATACGCACACAATTGATCCCTTCCGGGTGGACAATTTCACATTTGAAATCAAAAATCTAACTGGTACTCGCTAATTTTAATTTATTGAAAGGGAACCGTTTGAGTCGATCTTGGACGGCACGTTCCTGATCCACACAAATGATTCTGTTGTGATTTGACCGCAAGGACGGTACAAACAGCAGAAAAAACGCAATACGACAGTCATTGACGTTACAAGCAGATAATTTCTTATCCTGAGAGTCTCTCAAGCTAAATGCACAATCCCGTTCACGAGGGTCTATCGTCGAGTCAAATCCATCATATCAAGTTGGCTTCTCAGTCGGATCACACGTCCCTCATGATCAAAACCCAACTTTTCGCCCGCATTAAAAAGCTATGATTCCCCCACGAGTGGCTTTTCATGTCAAGTTCGCTGCTCAGTCGAATCGCACGTCCTTCATTATCAAAACTCAACTTCTCGTCCTCAATAAAAAGAAATGATTCCCCCACGGGTGGTTGTCAACGCATGCGTATACTGAATTGATTGAAATGGACTACATGTACATCCACCGTGATACTGACACACACTTTCGTGAGATTCATGCTGGTTGAAACATCTACAGCACATTAGACAGTATCAACCGACGGATCCGGGATGACAAACTTTGGACAACATCACATGGTTTCCCATACCAACGCGAGAGTGTTACAATCACAATAGGAACAAGTGAACTCGGCTTATGAATTCGATACATAGAAAAAAGGAAGAAATAAAAAAGAAAAGAAAAGGTCAACAAGTGTTGCTTTATATGGATATATAAAAACATCTCTAGCCCATCCAAATAAATTGGGGGTTTATTAGTGAATATGTTTGATAAGCTGTGGGCTCTCTTGCACATCTGAACTTGAAAACTTCCAATGGGCTCATGAGGGGATTTGAAATTTTCAATTAGCATCAAAAACATAAAATGGGCTCTTACGGGCTTTTGGGTTTTTATTACATAGAAGAGAAAATAGAAAATGGGAGAAAATTAAAAATAATTAAAGATTGCAAAATTAGTCAACGTTAGTTATTTTCGGCCATAATTGGCTAAAAAAACTACATTGAAAATTCATCAAAATGTTAAGAATTAAATTGATCAAATTGAAAATTTTAGGATTGAATTAGCTTCCATATAATAAATTTATGGCTCTTTAGACATTTCTCCTCACTCGAAAGCTATCATCGTCACCAAGCTCACTCACCATTAGCACCAACACCCGAGTCAGCACCACCGCCATCCTCTTGTAGGGCCTTTTATTTGAGGCGACACAACTTCGACCTAATCTTGTGCCTCAAATCTGAGGTCGTCCCTTAGACTTAGGTCCTCTCTTGTCATTGAGTTTCACATAATTCAACTAGAAGGGAAAATTAAAGGCCTTTCTAGATCTTCATGTGAACTCAACAAGCATGTTATACATGTCAAGACTAAATTGATGTACATTGAGTTTGTGAGAATGTTGAACATGCTAAATTTGTACGAGGGAAATTGACTTTGGAAAAGAAAAGTTCACCACTAAGGCATAAAAGAATATTTTACTAATGAAGGATGAAAAGGTTAAGATTCACCACCACTGAATAGGATTAAAAAATCGAAGGACTTTGAGGCTCATATAAACAAATTTGATAAAGAACCAAAGAAATCACCCCTTGAAAGGAATTCTCATAAATTGTCTATTATATTTTTATGATACGTCCATGATGGGATGCGATTAAGGCACTGGTACATCTTGATGTGATGTGATTAAGAAGACATCCTTTGAAGGGATATGAGTAGTTATCTTTTAAAAAAGTATAAATAAGATAAATTCATAAGATGATGGCGTATTTAGTAACATTTCTGTTTCGGTAAACAATTTTTTAACATAAATAGTTTTTTTTTTCTATTCTAGGGAACAATATCCGAATATAAGAACACGCTTGGTAACTCCAAAAAATTTATACTCTAGGAACAAAAATGTGTTTGGTAAACTTATATAATTTTTTTGTTTCTTTTAACTTTTCAATATTTTTATTATATTTTTTTCTTCCTTTTGGCCAGTCGCCAGCCATGGCCGAGGCTAAGCGACTGACCAAAAGGAAGAAGAAGAAAAAAAGTGTTTCTTGGAATTGTTTCTGGAATAAGAAACAATTTTTTTTTTTTAAATTTCTTGTTTCTATTCCAAATTTGTTCTTAAGAACAAAAAATAGATTTTTTGTTCCTGAGAATAAAAATGTAAACAAACGTGTTTTTATTCTTTTTTTGTTCCTCAAACAAAAGAACAAAATTTGTGTTCAGGGAACAAAAACAAAAATAAACAAACAGGCCCTAATCGACTAATGATAATAGAACGTTTCAGAAAAATAACACTCTTCCTTTCTATCTCTCGCTCCATCAAAGATGAACAAACAAAAGTTTTATATTTCTACTTTGAGAAGACAATTGACATTAATGTTGTAAAACGTGAATACTTTCCTTGTGATTGTATTTGGACCATTGTGAAGTCGTATTGTCTATTGTTCGCTCATAGTTCAACATACATTCTTGGGTAATTCGTTTATTGCATATGAAGAGATTAGTTGTTTCTTCTGTCGACTTTCTTCCAACATTAGTACCAAGGCCTTTATTATGATCTCCATTTTGTTTTTCCATCAATTTTTTTTTTGTTTGCTATTCGATATGGGGATTAAGAGGATGAACTTCATATCGTCTAGATATTCATTGCTTGGAAATTGCAACTTGAATGTTGAAAAATGAACCAAAGCAAAAACAAGTTTGGAGGTCGCGAACAATTGTTTGGTTTTGGCCATTTTCGAAATATTTTTTTGGCCAAAATTAATTTTTGAATATATGTGGCAAAAGTACTAGTCAAGATGGCACGTTGCCAGATGACGCTAGATGAGCCCACACGAGTGCCCAAAAGCTGCTGCGTGTGAGTGCCAGGCGCCCCACGCACTGGGACGAACCAACACGTGCTAATATCATCGATTATGTCAACAATGGTCGGTAATTCCCTGTGTGACTCATCAATGATGTCACCCACCGGCCATTCGTCGATTAGTAACTAACCGGCGACCCGACCTAACTGCCAACCTAACCTAGTTGATTGGTCAACTGGCTAAACCGGTTGATTGATTGGGCAGTAGAACAGGTTAGATTGGTTGCTGGTTGGACTGGTAGGATTAATCAAACCCGCTAGGAGCTTTGTGGCTCACTTGCGCGTGCAGCACACACGTTGCGCTCATAGGCGGCATGTGTGGGAGCATGTGGGCTCCGACAGATGCGTGGTTGATGGCATTTGATTCATGAACGTGTTCTACATTGTGGTATGATTATTTTACATGTTTGAGGCTTTCAAAAGTATAAAAATGCATACGGAACCTTAATTATGTGTATTTTTGGGATACAAATGCATTGTTTATTCCCTTTAACCTATATTTCACTACGGTTTTGGAAATACATAAGCTAGCCTATCTATAAATGACCACATATATATTGTATAGAGTTTATTGTAATGATCACATGAACATGATTTAATGTGCTAACAATTCCCTGATTCCAAGCGAGTTTGAACAATGACTAGAGATCCTTGATTTTTTTACTATGTTATGAATTCTCTTTTAATTATAGTTGCTACAGGAATGTTTTGTACGTTGGTTCATATCATGCTATGCATTTTGATATTAATAGAAAATGTAGAAATTACATGAGGTCATAAAATTATTTTTTTAGTGGGAGTTCGTAAGTTGGTAGAATTCGAAGAAGTTCTCACCTAGAACTTGAAATTTGTACAAATTAAACTAATTAATGATAATAAAATGATCGTACACAAAAGCTGATTGGGAACATAGTGAACTTTTGTTTTGATTTTTTTTTTAATTATCATTAATTTAATTTGTCTTTACTGTAAATTAAATAGGTGTGTTAATGTGAAAAATGTGCTATTATTGATTCTACATTTATTATATCAATGTGACTATTGCAATTGATTATAACTTTGACATCCAAGACCATTGTGTCTAACTTCAATAATGGTGAAAACTAACTGGTGATAATTATGATATTTGATATCAAAGGTTCCGTACATCATTGAGGAGTAAGAGGTTTTGAAAACCTTCAACCACACCATGGATAAACTTGAGTATGGGACCTCAACTCAACAAGAAAAAATCAAGAAATTTATCAAGTTTGGAAAAAATAAATAGCATTCTCGCATCACGTTGCTAAGTTGTACGAAAGATGATCTCATATGTGAGTTTAAATGTTATAATTGTTGGAAAAAAACTCCTTTATTGTTTTGAAGTTGACAAAATCTTTCCAAGATCTAGTCTGAAGACTTCTAGACTTTAGTGTCAAAGTTTAAAGACCGCTAGACTTTAGGTTCAAAATTTTCCCACACTAACAAATTCTAGACTGAACGCTACTAAAGAATGAAGAATTATCTAGACACAAGATTATCTTTATTTCTTCAAGAGTTCGATTCTTATCACTTATGGATGGCTTTCTAATTGAATATAGCACCTACGTGTTTGACTATCTTTATTGGAATCAATTATGATAATCAAATCTTTTGGAAGGCAAGCAAACTTGGAAAGTTCTACTTATGGAAACCAAGATCCTAATTATATGGGCGAACATGATTGACGGGTTTTCATCACAAATCATCAAGCGACCTGAGATCTCCTTGATTGATTCTGTCCAAAGGGTAGATTGGAAGAACTCCTTTGGAAAGTGCCAACGATTGAGAAATCATGAAGGAGTATTTAAGGCGAACTCTCCAGTTGTTCGATAGAGTGCGTGAAAGAAAATTTTCAAAGTCTGAAGTTTCCTTGTGCCTTACTATTTCATTCATTGAGCTCAAATTTTTACTCAAAAGAGAGAAAAACTTATAATGTGACTTCATGAAAGAGAAGCAAACTCTTCACTGAGAAGTTAAAATCATCAAGTTGTAAAATCTCTTTCGTTTCTTAGTGAAATCCAGCCAATGGGCTGTCAACGTGAGAGAGTGGGTGTAGACTTGATTTAAGCCGAACCACTATAACTTATGTGTTCTTATTCTCTTCCCTAAACTCATTTACTTTGTTTGTAATTTTATTTAACTGCTAAAGGACTGAATTTGCTCAAAGTCTGTTGTTCTTAAAACTTTGTTTTAGTAGCAAAATATTTCTACTATTTCTTGCAAGAAATTTTCTTCACACCTATTCACCCCCCTTCTAAGTGTTCATACTAGCACTAATAACAATAAAACTTAAGTAATGTGGGTTGCCTTGAAAGATAAGTTTGGGGATACGTCTGTCACTAAGTTGATGAGACTCATCATCAAGTTTGGTACATATTAAAACGTCCAAATTAACGATGAGGCAATATTTTCAGAGATATCAAATATGATTCGTAAGCTAAAGTCGGCATGTCACACTCTTACTGATAAACAGCAAGTTCAAACTATTATAATGTATCTTTTTAACAGTTTGGAGCATATGAAAATTATTGTCACTTTTAACGATATAAAATGTCATTTGGAATCAGAGAACAAGTGCCTAGAGGCTGCAAGATCTTCTACCCATGCTTATATTACTGAATTGAGTTCGTGCAAAATTTTGGGCTTCAAGCACAAAAACCATAAATTCAAAGGGAATGAGACCGATCAGAAATCTAAGAGAGTTAAAACCCTCCGACATAAGAAGTGTGATGAGAAGAAGGATAATATCAATATGAAGTGCTATAATTGTGGTAAATTATGTCACTTCGCTTGTAAGTGTATTAAGCCGAAAGAAGTACCCCATTACTCTATTACTTTAAGTAATGCTTTTATTTCTTTTGCTGAATTTTATCCAATGTGGACTATAGGCTTATGAGCAATAGACCACGTAACTAGAAACCAATGAGCATTTGTGGAGTATCGTCGAATACAATTTGAAAGAATATGGATATATATTAAGAATAACTCAAAAATTGAAGTGAATGATATCGGCATGTGTAAATTAATCTTACGTGATGGTCAAAGCCTATTCCTCCACATATTTGATGGAACTTGATTTCCGTAGTTATTCTTCTTAACTTAGGTTATGTATTTAATTTTCATAGTAATTGTGTTGACATTTTATTTGGAACAATATAGTTCTGGTCATGTATTGAAAGGTTATAGTGTTAGACATTAGCTATGATGTGTATAATGTTAACGTCGAGCTTTTTTTTTTTTTATTACATCTTCTAGTAATATTGATATTGATGCAAATACTTAGCATACTAGACTAGATCACATTGGATTACAAAGAATGCAAATATTAGTTAGAAAATGCATTTTAGGGTTACTTGCTAATATTAATCATTGTCTAGCAGGAAAAGCAATTAAAAAATCATTTGGTAAAAGAATTGGAGCTGAAACTTCCATTGCAGCTCATACATTTTGACATTTGTGGTCCATTGAACATAAAAGTGAGGCATGAAGCCTCATATTTTATCACATTTATAGATGACTTTATGCATTTCGGTTATGTTTTTCTGATTTCCCATAAGTCAGAAGCATTAGACTGCTTTAGACAATATATAGCACTGGTTTAGAATCAATTGAATAAAATAATAAATGTATTGAGAACTGATTGTGGACATGAGTATCTATCTAGTAATTTAAGACTCTTTGTGACAAAAATGGAATCATAAAACAATTGACTATATCTGGTACTTCGCAACAAAATGAGGTTGTTGAAAGAATGAATAAAAATTTATTGGAAATGGTTAGATTTATGATAGCGCAAACAAATCTACCTATCTCATATTAGGGAGATGTGTTAATGATTATTGCTTATATACTTAACCGTATGCCCTCTAAGTCAGTTACTTACACCTTTTATGAATTATGGACTAATAAGAAACTAGATATAAGTAATCTACGACCTTGGGGTGTGTAATTAATGTTTATGATTTTTCCTATAAATATGGTAAATTAGGTTATTGATGGAAGAAATATATTTTTATAAGATATTCTAAACACTCCAAATGGTATGTGTTCATATGTGAACAAGCTAATAGAAATGTGACTGAAATAGAGTCATGAGATGTCATATTTTTGGAGAACAATTTTTCTAATATAGGTAAGATTAACAAGGATTTCCAATAAATGAGATGGAAGATCTTGATAGCATATTCATTAATGTTGCCTGGGGAGATGAAGATTTACCTTAACATGCAAGATTTAGTGAGAGTGTTGCACACCTAATGAAGTAACTTTAGAAGAAATTTAGTTACGTAAAATCATAAAAGTATTCATCGTCATTGTTTTAAGATTGAAGAGAAAGCATTTATAATTGCTCCATAGGACAATACGGAGTTTACGACTATTCAAGAGACTTTCTCATCTTCTGACAAAAAGAATGGAGAAAAGATTTGGAAAATGAAATTGAGTCAATTAGGGCAAACTACGTTTGAAACTTAATTGATCTACCATCCAATCACAAAATTATTAGAAACAAATGAGTTTTTAGGATTAAGTGAATGGCAGGATCAATTTAAAAGTATAAAACTCATCTTGCGACGAAAGGCTATACTCAATAAGAGGGTATAAACTATGAGGAAACATTTTCACTAGTTATAAGGTTTCTTTATATGCTTTATTCTAGTCATTATCGCACATTTGAACCTAGAATTACATCAAATAGATGTAAAGACAACATTTATCAATGGAGAACTAGATTAGGAAATTTATATGAAACAACTAATATGTTTTATAACCGAAGGTTAAGAGTGTAAAGTTTGCAAACTTCATCGCTCAATATATGGCATTGAACAATCATTTAGACAGTGATACCTTCATTTTCATTAAGCCATAACATCTTTTTGGTTCACGATGATCGAAAAAGATCACCGTGTATATGTCAAATGGTCTGAAAATAAATTTGTGATTTTATTACTTTATGTGAACAATATACTATTGGGTAAAAATGACAATGATTGGTTATCACCATAAAAGAATGGTTGTCCTCTAATTTTAAAATGAATGATATGGGAGAAGCAACTTATATATTGAGAGTTAAGATTGAAAGGATGAATTAAAAAAAACTCCTTACTTTGTCACAAGAGTCTAATATAACAAAAATTCATGAGTATTTCAGTATGAAATATTATAATCCTATTGATACCCCTGTCGTGCAAGGCAAAGGCTTGAGTACTAAAATATGTCCTAAAACTCTAAAAGAAAAAAAAAGAAATGGAAATTGTTCCTTACGCTAGTGCAATCAGAAGTTTGATAAATGTTATGATGTATAGTCAACCTGACATATGTCATGCCATGGAATTGGTAAGTCAATATTAATTAAATCATAATCAAGCACACTAGAAAGTAATGAATATGATTTTAAGATACTTGAAAGGCACCATAGACTATCGACTTTATTATTAAGGGAATGATTTACGCTTATCAAATTACTGAAATGGTGATTGGGGAGGAGACCTAGATGAGCATAAATCGGCTTTTGGGAATACATTCTTGCTCAATGAATGTGTAGTTTCTTGAAATAGTAAGAAACAAACATGTACGATTTTATCTACGATGAAGGTAAAATTTATTGCATGCTCTATCGCAGTGTAAGAAATGGTATAGCTAAAATAATTCTTGGAAAATTTAACAATTGTCATTGAGGATCCAAGACTAGTGTGGTTTATCATGATAGTTAAGTAGCCATTACTTATGTGAAAGATCCCAAGTAATATCGTAAGACAAAACACATTGACATAAAAAACAACTTTGTTAAAGATATAATAGTGCAGAAAGAAATGATCATTCAATATATTTCAACCAATATAATGGTTGCTGATCCATTTACAAAGACTATTTCTAGAGATGTGTTTTTGACCCACAGGAGATCTCAAAGGTTACGTAGAATATGATATGTAATATTGTTGAGGATCATTAGTTTATATATATATATATATATATATATATATATATGTATGTATGTATGAACATATGTATTGTACTTGTTTATCTTTAGTGACTTGATGTTTCATTAATAAGTAAAAATCTATTATGAGACTAGCACAAACACGCATATTGCAGGCAATGATTTGCTCATTCACACAAGCATTCATCTCAAGTGCAATAGTTAGCACATTGAGATGAGACGTTATATACTATAAATGTTGAAAGAGATTAAATAAATAATATGTCACATTGATTGGAATCAAGATGAGATTTATGATTAGTATATGATAAGACCATACATGACAGTCCCACAATCATGTATGCCTATAGGATGCCAGATGCAAGTACTTAATTGGGCGATGTAGAAAGTGAGCGAATGTAGCACTTGAGCTAAACATGAGTATGTGAGAAGCACGTGACTATGTTTAGACTACGATCTGTATAGTGGATGTATTTAATAAATTACATATGCTCTCATAGAAAGAGAAATCCACTATAACATGATCCATAATAATGTGCATTGTAAGACCAACAAAGGAAAGCGAGTGAAATTATTCCTATTTACTTCATCATGTGAGTCATTGAGGTAATTTATAATTTATCTCATTTTGTGCTATATATTACTTCTGACTATATTTTCGAAATGAAAGATCAATGTTGCTACTTTAGCAAGTTACTAGCGGACATGAAAAGATATGGTTTTATAAGACATGTCTAGGAGAGAGACATGAGTATAAAGGAAGACTATTATTATTTTATATTTGTCACATGTATTTATTGGTCAACCAATTATATCGTCTTTTATGATTTTGGATATAATTATAAATACATGATATTATGATAATAGTCAAGTATAGGCCCCCCCTTTTTGGTAAGGTAAGCAATATATAAAAGGAGAGATCAAAAAGCACAAATGAATCGGCTTCAAAAACTTGCACTCAAGATGAATAAGCTCATTATGAGTGGAAGTGGAAGGAAGCCGAGAAAGAGGCCAAGCGACAAGAGCAAGAAAAGAAAAGAAGGAGGTCCAAACGGCATGAACAATCGCCAGGGGATGCATGACAATCACCTATTTCGTTCTAGGACCAATTTTTTTATTCCAAGCTTGTTTCTGGAATAGAAATCCGTTTGATAAACGTATTCCGTTTTTCTATTTCTGAAATAAATTTATGTTCCATAAATATGTTTGGAATATAAATCATAAGTAGAAATTTCTACTTCTCTATTTCTGGAACAGAAATCAGAAATAATTTCTCCCACAAAACTCTTAACCCTAATTTTGGTGACTTCCTCATCTCCTCTATGACATCTCTGCCTCCTCCTCCTCTTTTGCCTCTCTTCATCTCCTCGATGTCGTCTCCTCCACTGGATGTTCTCTACTTCTCCTCATCTCATCGACGTCTAGCGTCAGCTACTCGCAAATTTGCCTCCTCGCTGTGAACCACTGTCCCCGCTTGTCGTTCGAGCACCCCTCGGCAGCAGATCTCACGCTTGCACCCCCGCCGCTCGTTCCATTGTGACACCAGATCGCCTAGCATCTGAAGCTCGGTCCTTGCTCCACCGCATTGACGCCAAAGTCCTTACAGCAGATCCCAAGCATAGATGCCTGAGCTGCTCATGCTCTACTCCGTCTCACCAAAAGCTGCCATCGCCCCGCGACTTGACATCAGGAATGTCGTGCGACGCCCTCTCCTCATCTCCTCGACGTCGTCTCCTCCATTGGTTAGCTCTGCCTCTCCTCATCTCCTCGACATTACCTCTCCTCATCTCATTGACATCGTCTCCTCCACTGGATAGCTTGTGAATCCGCGACGAGCTGCTCGAGAATCCACCCCCTCGCCGCGACCCACTATCCTAGCTTGTCGTCCGAGCACCCCTCGGCAATAGATCTCATGCCTGCACTCCCGCTGCTTATTCCCCCGCGACGCCAGACCGCCCAGCATCTGAAGCTCGGTCCCTGCTCAACCGCGCTGACGCTAGAAGCCCTCTGCAGCAGATCCCGAGCATCAACGCTTGAGCCGCTCCTACTTTGCTTCGTCTCACCAAAAGCTACCACCACCTCACGACCTGACATCAGCAATGCCACGTGACACCCTCTCTTCATCTCCTTGACATCGTCTCCTCCATTAGTTAGCTCTACCTCTCCCCATCTCCTCGATGTTGCCTCTCCTCATCTCCTCGGTGTTGCCTCTCCTCATCTCATCGATGTCATCTCCTCCATCGGATAGCTTGCGAATCCGCGACGAGCTGCTCACGAATCTGCCCCCTTGCCGCGACCCACTGTCCCCGCTTGTCGTTTGAGCACCCCTCGGCAACAGATCTAGCGCTTGCACCCCCGCCACTCGTTCCCCTGCGACGCGCACCGCCCAAAGATCCGGCTCGGTCCCTGCTCCACCGAGCTGACGCCAGAAGCCCTCTGCAGCAAATCCCAGCACCGACACCTGAGCCGCTCCTGCTCTACTTCATCTCACCAAAAGCTGCCACCACCTCGCAACCTAACATCAGCAACGCCACGCAACGCCATCTTCTCATCTCCTCGACGTCATCTCCTCCACTGGTTAGCTCTTCCTCTCCCTCATCTCTCCCTTATTTGAAAATTCTAGGAGCTCTACTGGATTAAATGTTGCAGTTTTATATGAGTATATGCAATACTCAACATCTTTGAACTAGGAACGTATATTTGTGTTCTTGTTTATTCCGTTAAATGAAACTTTTGTGTGGTGGTTGTATTTTGTTATATTTTGTGATGGATTATTTGACATTATTTCAAGTTTGGCTCTTTAGAATGCCGATGATATCGGCGAATGAATTAATTTTTAGTGGGAATGTTCACTGTTGTAGCTGGGGCATTGGTTGGTGGGAATGTTCCTTTTGCTTGCAATATATGGTTGCTTGTAAAATTTTATATGAGGATGATTCTCTTTTAATTTTCTTTGTGCATTTTGTTTTTTGATAGTCATAGAACATTATATTGATGTGATATCGACATCAAAGTCTATGCGCTTGAACTGGTACACCAATTGATACAGCTTATTTGATGCTCAACTAGTTAAGGTTAATGGCTTCCCAAAAAGAGGTTTGTATGGCAAAGTGGACTGAGCCTTTGACCAATGAGCTTGTAACTTTGTTGGTAACAAAGGTAAAAAAGAGAAATCACACCACTTCTACCTACAACAAAGCAGGATGGAATAATATACATGTCAAATTCAATAAACGGACAAGACTCCACTTTAGTATAGTTCAGTTGAAAAACAAGGTCAACAAACTGAAGAGACGGTATAGTAGTTTCAAGAAACTTTTGTCACAATCTGGATTTAGATGGGATAATATAAATAATAAGGTTGTTGTGGAGGATCAAAGTGTGTGAGAGTCTCACATCAAGGTATCAATTTACCTGGTTCATTTTGTTTATATTATATTGCAAGCTTTGATTATATTGCTGACATCTGTCATTATTGTATAAATTCCAGAATAATAGCGAATGGGCTAAATTCAGAAATGATAGGTTTCCTCAATATCCCGATTTGTATATCGTGTTTGGTGATACATATGCTATTAGGAAGTATGTAGCAAGAAATGCAGAAGAAGTGGTAGTGTTCTCGCAGAGAGATGACAATGGTGGTGACAATGGTGATAGTGGTGGTGGTTATGCAATAGGTGATCCAGAGGAATTTGATGATCAGCATATTGATGAGGAAGTCTTTATACCTGATATGACTATTACCTCAAATCGTAAGAAACACAAGTAGGATAGGACTCCAAATTCTAATAGAAGGAGGAAGAGTAACAAATATGATGTTAGTGACACTTGCAAAGCCATTCAAGAAATAATTAAAATCAAGATTGGTCAATCAACAAGTGGCTTTGTGACCTTAGATGCCCCATCAACTGTAGACCCCTACTCTAGAACAGCCGTGGTTACCGTCCTAAATGGCATGCTTGATTTAGAGAAAATCTTTACAACAAAGCTGTGAACCAATCATGCCTTAATGCCACTTGGAGAGAGGCTTTCATCATATCGCTACTTGAAAGGAGACGTGAACTTTTTGAATCTCTTTAAACAGATGTTCAGTAGTATGCTATGGATTTGTATATTTTGTTTAATTTCACTCTATGACTTATGTATTTGAGATACTTTGGTCTTTTTTATGATGCAATTATGAAAAATTTGTGGCTATTGTTGATTATTATTAGATTCCTTAATTATATATTGTGTTTGTCTTCTTTTTTTCATATGATGGCATAGATAATATGGAGGGGGATGAAAGTAACATGTATAGTGATCAAGTAGCAATAGGTGAATCAGTTGAACTAGACTTTGATGATTTTGATAACGATATTGTGATAGCATGGTTGTGCATGATTGCGATGGATATGTCTATGCATTCGAGAGAACCTATTAGGGATAGCATTTTATCAGGACCCGAATGGATGAGGGAGGTTCTTTAAGGACATTCAGATATAATATATAAATCTTTTAGAATGGAGAGACATCTTTCTCAACCTTTGTGATTTGATGAAGGCAAAAGGTTGGTTGGAAGATAGTCGATATATAAAGGTAGATGAATAAATTGGGATATTCTTATTTATGATTTGTCACAAGAACTCAAATAGAAATTTATGCGAAAGATTCCAACGTTCGGGATAAACTATTAGCAAATACTTCACTATAGTGTTGAAAATAGTTTTCAAACTTGCAAAAGAGATTATCGTACCACATTCCTCCGATGTGGTCCCAAATGAGATTCTTATGGATCTCAATCATAAACTTTACTTCAAAGTAGGATTTTCATACATTTATTTACAATATCGGTTTCATTTTGTTGCTAATCTTATATAACACTAGTCTTTGATAAAATGATAGGATTTTGTGGACGCTATTGATGGTACTCATGTTCATGCTTTTATACCTATGTCGAAGCAAATTCCATTTAGAGGCAAAAAAGGAATTACCACTCAAAATGTGATGTGTGTATGTTCATTTGATATGAAATTTACTTTTGTGTATGCTGGTTGGGAATGATCTACCAACGATTGCCGAGTGCTATCAGCAGCACTCAAGACTCCTCGCTTGAAATTTCTTCGACCACCACTAGGTATTTACTTGTTCTAGAATTATCAATTTTTTTTAAAGATTGTATTGTATTTACAAATCACGATTAATATATGAATACCTTCTTATAGGTAAATACTATGTTGTAGATTCTGGTTATGCATCAATTCCGGGATTCTTAACTCCTTTTAGACGTGAACGGTATCATCTAAATGATTATAGAGGTAGAGCAAGATGACCAAGAACAGCAAAAGAGTTGTTCAATTATAGGCATTCTTCAATAAGGAATGTCATTGAGATATCATTTGCAGCATTAAAGAACCGCTTCCTTATTTTAAAATGCATGCCTGTATTTGCAATTCGAAAGTAAGCACATGTTGTAATTGTATATTGTGGTATTCATAATTACATCCATAATCAAGATAGGAGGGATAGAAACTTTTCCTTATAGGGAGATCCAAAGTACTCATTTGAACCTACACAAGATGAAGTTATAGGCGATACATCGACCAATGAGGAAACTGAGATGAATATGCTTAGAAAAAGTATTGCCAATAAGATAGCAATGGATCATAATGTGCTGGAGATTCGAAATCGTGTTTTCAACTTTTGTAATGTATTTCTATTATTTTTTATTTGGGGATTTCCAATCTTTGCTTTTGTAATGTGATACTGTATTTGATGATTCCTATCTCAATTATTATAATGTGATGTTGTACTTGAGGATTTCCATTATTTGTAGTGGTCCTTTATGACAAGCTCTATTACACTTTGTAAGATTTGCAGATTTTGTAAAATTTGCCGCAAATTGCTCAATACACTTCTTTGTGTTTCTTTCTAAAACGATTGCTCAATATCGTAAACCGTGGCGGCGATCGACATGACAAACTAGCATGAATGGGATAAGAATATTTGCAAGAGAATGTTCAACCTTCTATAATACATGCTCAAGATTTTAGGTCTACCAATATGCTTATTTTTTAAAAATTCAAAGCCAAAATTCAGGCACCTAACATGGTTACCCACCTTCATTCTACTAGAGTTTTGGGAACCTTCTATCATGCTCAAGAGTAATGCATATGAATTTCTTTTTTCTATTGTGTGGAGACTATTGATAAGTATATTGTTTGATCGTAATTGCCTATCTATGTGGATGCTAACGAATTTTGTGTGAAAATTTAGAAAATTTGATAGAACAACTCTTACTTTGTATTTTTTTTTCAGTAAAAGGGGGACTTTACCGAAAAAAAAAAACTCTTTGTATTTGGGTCAATGGGTTCATAAGCATATGAAATTTGTAAGAATGGACATCTCACTTACTCCAAAAGGAAAATTTTGTTTTAAGGAATAGAAATTTTATACTGTTGTTAAACAAATTTCTATTTCTGAAACAGAAATTTTGTATTGTTATTAAACATATTTTTTTGCTCAAAAACTTGTCCAGAAATAGAAATAGAAAAATATATTTCTCTTACATAAATCAATTTCTAGCCAGAATGGTTATCATTCACGCCTCAGACAACCACAACAACACGAAGACTAGTATCGGTCGATCTAGAGATAGCTAATCACCCGAGAGGGAAATGCGCGGAGCAAAGATACTCAGATCCAGGTCCTAGCTACGCTGTAGTCTTCTATTCCTGAAAGAATCTTCCACATTCCTGAAAGAGAGTGCCTTATCTTTGACCACTTTGAGGAGATGATTCTTCATGGCCAAAATGGAAAGCGGCTCATCTTTGAAGAGAATATTGTTCCTCTTCCTCCAAATGATATGACAGAAAGTGCCAAAAGAAAACTGTGCCAAGCTTTTGAAGAAGTCCTTGCCTACAAGAAAGGTTGTGGCCTAAAGGAGGTTTTCATCCCAAGATCGGTTCTGCCATGGAAGGTTACGCCTAGTTGCCCAAAAGAAAACCAAACTAGTCGTGACCCAACACTCAAAAAATAGATTACAATAGAGTCAGGCACCTCCTTGCAGAAGGGGCAAAAAGAAGTATCAATCTTGCCATAAGAATGAAGGAAAGCTTGGGTGGGAAGCCTACGCTTGGCGACCAGCCAAATGTGAAACTGATATCTGGGTGTAATGGCATTGTTCCAAATGAAACGATGCCATAAAACTCTAGGCTTCTTCCTCCTAAAGACGTCCCACGCCATGGCCACCGTGAACCCTGCCGGATTATTCTTTTAGCAAAAGCAATGTTGGTTAAGAAAGAGGGAGGGGAGGGGAATCTCCCATGACTCCAAAACTAACCTTAAAACCTGCCCATCCTTTGAATAGAGGTATGCAACTGAAGCCTCTCTAGAAAGGCCAGAGTTACAGATAAATACATCCGAGAAAACCAAATTCAGCGGCCCCCTAGGATGCTAGTTATCGAACCAAAGTGACGTAGAAAGGCCATCCCCAATTCTCCACCAGAAACCGAGTCGGACTTCTACTCTGAGTTGTAAAATTTTCTTCCAAGCCCAAGAGCAAAAGGACGGCTTCTTAATCACCTAGAAGTTCTTCCTTTTAAGAAATGTGGAGTGGATCAACTTGCACCAAAGCGACTCCTTATCCGTGAACAAAGTCCAGATGTGCTTTACCATAGAAGCCTTGTTGCAATCACACAATCTCCATATCCCCAGACCCCCCTCCTATTTTGGGAGGCAAACATCGTCCTAAGCAACCTTGGCTCCTCCTCTGCCCATCTCCAGACCCTTCTAGAGGAATTGTTTGAGTATTCATTCAATCTAGTCTAGCACTCCTGCAGGTAGAACAAACACACTCGTCCAATAAGCCTGGATAGAATGTAGTACTAGGGGTGAGCGTGGTTCCCGAGTAGAACCGGGAACCGGGGAACTGTACCGAAGGGTCCGATTCGATTCCCAGTTTTAAAGGGACTGGTTCCGGTTCCCGATTCCCTTTTTCTTGGAACCAAAACTAGTTAGGTTAGGGTTCCTAAAATTTAAAAGCCCCCAAAATCATTAACCCTCAGTTTAGTTGTCCTCTCATTCTCTCCCTTTGCCTTGTCCCTAACGCCGCTTGCCCTTGACGCCATCACTGGACGCCACTTGCCCTCGACGCCACCACCGGATGCCGCTCGTCCCGCTGGACGCCAATCGTTCCCTGCTCGCCCCGCCCTTGCCTCCCTCAACGCTATCACCCTACTTGCCTCGCTGCTCAGTCGCTGGACTCCACTCAGCCGCTAGACATCACTTGCCCTCGACGTCATCGCTGGACGCCACCACTAGACGCTACTCAATCCCCCGGTGGACGCCTCTTGCTGCTTGCCACTTGCGCAATCGCCCCCGACACTGCTCGCCGCTCACCCAGTCACCCCGACACCACTCGCCCAATCACCCCTAACGCTGCTTGCCCAGTCACCCCCGACGTTGCTCGCCCCCTGACACCTAAGCACATTAGATGCCTCCAGCTCAGTCAATACTTTACAACAATTTGGTACCATTTATTGAAAGAATCGAGTCAAATAATACACTTTAAGATAGTTCCGGATTGTGATCATATCATGAATTTTCATCATGGGCTTGTATCATGTGACGGGGAATCTTCAAGTTGAATATCAGATGAGAGAGGTCCTCAAAGATTTATGTGGCACTTTTGCACCATTGTAGTCCCAAGTGCTTATTGATCTAACTTAATGTTTTATTTTCTTTCAAGTACCCCTTTCAACATATAGAAGAAATTTGATGGAGAAATAGTAACAGAGGTCATCCGTCCCCGCCTTGCAAGGATGAGATATCATGTTAAGAGATTGCCTCAATATCTCATTCTCCATATGTGGAGATTTACGAGAAACATTTTTTTTTGTGGAGAAGAACCCAACTCTAGGTAAGCTTTTTGAACCTGATGATTTTAGTTGGAAAAAAATTGAGGAACTTTGATGATGATCATATCAGCCATTTCATAATGTTGTGATTTGATTTAGAAGACAATATGAAGTGGTGAATGTGAAATGTTGATCAAATTAGTACTTTTAAGCATCCAATTACTTATGATGTGCTTTTGCAATTAATTTTCCTATCAAGAACTTGGAATTGAAGGACTACATTCCATTACCCACACTAGGAGATGAGGAGAGGTTGTGATCAAAGTATGATTTGATTGTCAACGTTGTTCATGATGGCAACCCTGGTGAAGGTTCTTACAGGGTTTTTGTTCGGCGGAAGTATGAAGAACTTTGGTAAATCTCTCTCTCCCTCTCTATGATTTTTGGGGAAATAATAGTGCATATTGTCGTGTAGATTGACGAGTCCTACGTTATGCTTTAGGTATGAGATGCAGAATCTGCATGTTTCATAAATGCTTCCTCAGATGGTTGCACTCTCGGAGGCATACATGCAGATATATGAGCAACATCAGTAGGACAATTTTGGTGGCAAATTTTTTCAGTGTCTTCTACTTTGCAACTTTGAGACCCCAATGGTGCATGTCATCCAAATTAATTTTATGAAACTAGAGTCTGAAATTTTAACTTCTCATGAGCATTCATTTTATTTTCAACACTATATTCATTTTCTAGATGGAAACTATTGTAGTAAATCTAGTTGTGGCAGAGAAACCTACTGATGTTTATTCAGAAATTGCTGCAAGGTATGGTAGTAATGGTACAAGGCCTAGTGAAACATTTTTGGTGTTGTTAGACTTGCAAAATACCATTACATTGCTTTTCTCAGTGTGAATGTTAAGAGTTATACTATTGCTTGGACAGTTACTAAGGTAGTTAGATGTGTTAAATAATTGAGTATTATGCGCTTCCAGCAAACTAGCATCATATATTCTAGTCTATCTTTCCAAAATATGATAATAAAAAGAATCAAGATATTTGTCACTCCAGTCATACATGTAGAAAAAAAGAAGTTATCTGTCTTCTAATATTCTCCGCTGTCTTCACGCGACTCTTCCTTTCCTTATATCTCATAGAACAAGAGAACTATTCTCATAACACCACTAGGGATCCAACTCCATAGAAGAAATGGATTCGGTAATGATGGAATTTCTATTTCAATTATGCTTATTAGAAGAGTTAGGTCATACTATTCTTTAACAAATTTCCTTGTTGCTGTGCAGACCCTCTTTCCTCTTTGTGCATGCTCTAGGTTAATGCGACATGAAATCTTGGTTACCTTTTCTTTTTGGGGTTTAGGGTACATGACATGATGAAAAGGGACAGCAACAAGGACCCTGCTACTCATCCTAATGCTGTGTTGGCAAAGGTCTTGCTGGGCCAAGTGCATTTTCTGCAGGTCTTACAAAGTTTATTCTTGAATTTTCCTTCTAGGAAAGAACTTTTCATTTAGTACATTGCTTTCGTACTTTTAGTCACGGTTCTATCTTATGAAACCTTTCAAGTGGATAGTAAATTAGTGAAACAAACGGTGATGACCTTAGTATATGGAGTGACTTTTGTTAGCGCACGTGAGCAGATAAAAAGAAGACTAGAGGAGAAGGGTGTACTTGGTGATGACAGACACTAAAACAGAATTTAGAGCTTAATAACAAAGAGAACTCATGCTAGGTCGAAGTTTGTTGCTTGCATAAGTGATTTTCTTGTGTTTGTTACACCAAAAGTTGCTAGTTGCCATCCTTTTTCTAATCTTGGCTTGAGCTGACATAGAAGCTTTGGTTTGTCTATGTCCTTCTTCGTTATACTTCAAATCTGACCCTAGAACCTGTGATAGGGTAGGTTCCAGGTTCTTGGTTCTGACGGGTAGGTTATGGATTCCAAAAAATGAAGAACCTGTACCCAAGGGTAGATTCTAGGTTCCAGACAGAACCGACCCGAAACCGTGAACCACTCACCCCTATGTAATACTAACTTGATCAATTGGAGGCGGCTTGTAAAGGATAAGAACCGGTGTGTCCAAGATCGAACTCTCTCCATGATGCGGCCAACAAGAGCAACACAGTCCGCCTTCCGAAGCCTTGACATGATGATCAAAATTCCCAAGTAACAGATTAAAAGAACCCCCTCAGTGAAGCCAAGGTCAAGCATAATTTGGTTCTTTAAGGCCTACGGGACCCCTAGCCAAAAATGCCTCACTCTTCCTTGCATTTGGGAAGAGACCACTCCAAGAGGAGAACAATTGAAGACCATCTTTGAAAAGAGTCATGGAGTGCAAGTCAGCTTGGCAAAAGAGAAAAATATCATTTGCAAAAAATAGATGTGAGAGGTTAGTGGATCTACATTTCCAAAAGAATCTAAACTCCAGGTGTGAGGAGCATTTAGTGAGGATCCTTGAGAGCACCTCCATAACTTAAGTAAACAGACAAGGAGACATGGGATCCCCTCGCCGCAGGCCCCTGCTACTAGGAAAGAAACCATGTAACTCCCCATTCAAAGAGATGGAAAAATTCGACGTCCTCACACAAGTCATGATAAGCCATACCAAGGAGGCAGGAAATCGAAAGCTAGGAGAAAATTCTCAAGAAAGTGCCAATCAACCATATCATAAGCTTTCCTAAAATCCACCTTGATTGCACATTTCGGTGAGTAAGGTTCCAAGTGAAAGTTGGAAAAAAGTTCCTAAGCTAAAAGGATGTTGTCTTTGATTCTTCTACCTTTAACAAACGCCATTTGGGAAGGATTGATCAGGTCATTAAGTACAAAGGCAACTCGATTGGCAAGGATCTTGGTTATAAGCTTATAAATGGTGTTGCCACAGGCCTGTAATCATCGATAGAAGTCACATTAGGAACCTTCGGTACCAACACCAAGATGGTGTTATTAATCTCCCTTAAGAGCCTCCCGAAGTGAAGAAGTCCTTAACGGCAATCACAACAAGCTGGCCCACCATAACCCAGTTCTCTTTGTAGAATTCCGTCGTAAACCCATTTGGCCCTAGGGCCCTTCCCCGGGCTAAGGAGAATAGAGTATCATGAATCTCAAGATCAGTCACAGGTTGCACTAGAGCAGTAACCTAATCATCCTTTAATGACGAGCAAATGACCTCCCGGATCTGTTCAAGTGAAAGCGTTCCCTACACCGCTCTAGGCGAGAGGAGATCTTGGAAGTACTCAACAAAGTGTTGCTGAACCAACTGCAGGTCCGTGATGTGGATACCTTGGCTATCCATAATCGAAAGGATTCTATTAGTCATATGTCTCTTGTTGGCGTATTGATGGAAGAACCTGGTGTTCCGGTCCCCTTTTTTGAGCCATCTGATTCTAGATTTCTGTCGGAAAAATGACTCATCCTTAGCCCGAAGGTCCAAGAAAGTGCGACGGTGAACCTTTTCCAACTCGCGTGAGATCCTCACAAGAAGGGTCTTGTTTGGAGGCCAATCTGAGTCAACTCTAAAGCCATTCTCACTTCTAAAGTTCTAGTAGAGATATTGGAGTAGGCATCCTTGTTTAAGGGTGCGTTTGGATGGGCATTTAGAAAGCCCATCCAAGCCCCAAAGCCCTTTCACCTCAATTTGAGGTGTTTGGCAATCATCTTCAAGGGGCTTTCAATTGAAAGTCAGCCCTTAGGAATGCTAAAAGCTCAAGGCTAATGGAGACCGACCTTGAGCTTTCGGATTTTCGGAATCTTGAAGGGCTCCTTTAATGAAAATGGTAAGTTGTCTATTTTACCCTCAAAATTTTATTGAAAAACCACTTTTACCCATCTGGTTCTCCCACCTTCCATCGCTCTGCCTTTTTCTATAGCCGGGCTTTTGCTGTCGTCCCTTCCGCCACCCGCGATCTCTTTCCTTCGCCGTTGAGTTCAGTTCGAACACATCTGCCGTTTCGAAGCGCAGGTTGTCCCCTCTGTCTCTGTCTGTCTCTCTCCCCATCTTTTGTTGTTTTTGCCGGATCCGGAATCTCTGCGACGGAGATCGAAGAAGGAGGAGGAGGAGGAGGAAAAGGAGTTGGAGATGGAGATGGGAATGGAAAGTTCTTCGCGTGCTACCTCTTGGTCTCCCTCGCCCTCGCCACAAGGGTCAAAACCTACATTGGGTAACCATCTCTCCTCCCCTTCCTTGTTTGGGCTCCGATCACCGTTCACTTCCCGTCGCCGATCGTGATCCGGCGACGGGTTTGGCTCTCTTGCGCATCTCTTGTCGATAGCGGCGATCTTGAAACCGGGCGGTGTGATTTGTGTCTATCTCGGACGGGTTCACGGTGAACCCTAGACGGCGAATCGGGCAACACAACGGGAATTGATGTGCGGAGCGTGGAGGACCAAGCGAAAGTGACCTTGGGAAATGGTCTTCTGCATCTACGGCTTCCCCTCCCATGTCTCGCTCTTCGAGTTCGGAAATTGAAAGAACAATTTCAATAGCAATTTTTTCGAAGTTCGTTCTGCAGAGCACGAGTCAATCGATCACTTTCTCGGAGTGTTTTCATGAATTGAGGATTTAGACTTTTGTCTGTACTCAAAATTACTGAATTAGTTATTCGTCTACTTCTTACAGCCATTATGCCGTCAATACATGCTTGGCTCCGCTATATTCAGTTGAAGGAATGCATGTGATCACGGTGGAGGGAATTGGAAATCGAATGCATGGCCTGCACCCGGTTCAAGTAATTTACGCATGGTTTTTGTTTGTTTTGCACTAAGCATGCTGTTTTCCTCTTCGTTCTATTAGTGTCTTTGGCTGGTCTCATATGAAAGGAGTTCTACCTAATATTGTCATTGTCTGCAAGCAATGCCATTATTTTGGGACCTTTTAAGAATGAATAGAGTAGTTTTGCTGCTCCTTATGATCTGACCTCGATAGTTATGAGATTTCTAAATGCATTTCCAATTCTTTCTCAATCTGTGGATTCTATTTTAAGTATTGGATATATCATCTGAAGTGAGGATTTGTCTCTGTGGGTCAATATGGAACAATTCATTGATAATTTCTTATTTAAAATTTAGAGGAGAGAACCGATGAAAACTGTTTTGTCACTATTGTAATCTTAAGCTACCAATCACTCAGTTGTGGGTCTTTCTTTTAGCAAAAAACATATAATAGGCCATTCTGTCAATGACTTTGTTGTGTGATTGAACGAGGATAGGTGTAGAGACTCTATGGGAGCTGTGTGTGATAGGATAACCAACTAGCTCATCAAGCACGACAAGGAAAAACAGATGACAATTTATGTATCACCTTTTGTCATTTCCAGATTTTTCCATTTTCATAAAGGTTTCACTTTCATCAAGAACTTAGAAACCAGCATGGGGTCTGTTCGATCTACTATGCATGTTCCTGAATTAAATGTGTTGAATGTGAAGGATGATGGAGTGGAGATTGGTGCTGCAGTAAGATTGTCCGATCTTTTGACTGTTTTCAGAAAGGTTGTGACAGAGCGAGCTTATCATGAAACCTCGACATGTAAAGCTTTCATTGAACAGCTCAAATGGTTTGCTGGAACATAGATAAAGAATGTTGCTTCAGTTGGTAGAAATATATGTACTGCTAGTCCAATATCAGACTTAAACTGGCGTACACCATGCTTAATCTCTCATCCTGGCAAAGGTATTTACTAGCTTTCCCTTTTTCCTCGTTTATTTACCTGTGTTGGACTATGCCGGTTGTTAGGGTTGAGAACGGTCTGCCCGGAACTGACACATTCTTTCCCTGGAAACTAGTTTCAACATCGAGTGAACTACTTTTCAACAAAGTACACAAAGCATGCTGCTGGTTGCCCGGGTTTGCCTGGGCACATGAAGGTTCAGATTTGCCCAATGGATGAGCTCCCGTGCTATTATGACGGAATTGAAGTTTCGATGCCAGACAATGAATGGGAAGGCGAGGCAAAGCTTGACGACGACGATTGTGATGCTCACAGATCGGAGGAACACTCAGTAAGAGATGACACGATTCAGAATTCGTGGGATGATGAACCACGGGTACACTGGCCCATTTATGGACAAGATTATGGTGTCAGCTTGTTGCCGGTTGGTGTACGATCTTCTGTCAACCCCAGCTCCTTTTCCTCAGATGAAGGGAGGAGTGCCGAGTTAAACAAGCAGTTAGAAGAAAAATTGCCCGAGATAGCGTCAACTGCTAGTAACAGCCAAGAGACCAGTAGATTTATTGCATCCGAGGAAATTGAGATTGTAGAACTCTTCACCCCATCGCCGAATCATACATCTTCTACGGGTAAGAGGAGAAGGATTCCAACCATATGTCCCAAAATTATCGACTTGACTCATTCTCCCATTTTTGTCTAATTATGTTGAGTGTAGGATGCTGTAGTTTAACTTCAGAATAATGATGGAATCATCTGTAAGGATGTAACTTCCACTTGTGCTTTATAATAAACGTACGTGAAGTAGATCACTTCCGGTGATCTCTTTCCTGTGAAGGCGATTGGTTGCATTCTAGAGGACGAGTAACTTGCTGTTAACTTTGGGAGAAGTTGATGCAGCAGTTGTACTTTGGCAAATTTACGAAATACACCAGCAAAATGTTCGAATTTTGAGGGAAGAGTATATATCAACGTGTTATATATTGTGTTATATCACGAACCCATCAAGTATTCTGCTCGAGCGAACGAGAGCGAAACAGGAAGGTGTCCATAAATTTTCACGAAAAAAAACATAGGAGGCCTCGGGGCATTAGGGTCATTAATTTGTATTGAATCAAGCCTTGCTGCTTTGTGCATTGATATACACTAGAAATTATGTGCACTTCCATTTGATGTTTTTTAGCAAAAAAAAAAGGAATTTTAATTTTAATAAAATTGTTTACACAACATCTTTAACATTATTGTCAAATATAAATTGAAAAAGTTGCAAACATTATTTTTAAATTTTAAACAAATAAAAAATAAAATATTTAGATTAATCACCAAATGGACTTTGCAAATGTGTTTTTACCAAACTGCATTTCTTTCAAAGCTACTTTTCAAAGCAGAATTTACCAAACAGTCTTTGCATTTCCTCCAAAGCCCTTTAAGCTAAACTGCTTTGCATTTTCCCAATGAGCTTTTCAAATGCCGAACCAAACGCACCCTAAGTGCTTGAGTCGGAGTTTTAGAGCTTTGAGCTTGCAAACAAGTCTGTACATGGGCACACTCTCCTTGCAAGCCTCCCAAACCTGTTTGACAATAGCATCAAAGTCCGGGTGCTTCATCCAGTAGTCAAAAAACTTGAAAGGCTTCTTGTGAATCACCAGATCAACCATCTTGACCACCATAGGCGAGTGATCAGAGATCCCAGGAGCAAGGAATGTCACTTTCGAATAGGAGAAAACCTAGGTCCAACAAAAGTTTACAAGGACTCTATCAATTTTCCTAGCCTTGCGAGATGGTCTAGAAGATGTAGATCAAGTCTACCGAAAGCCCACAAATCTAAGGTCTTCCAACTCAACCTAATCTAAATATTGTCCAAACTCATCAAAACAAGGGATTCACCTATCAAAACCACCCAGCTTGTCAGAAGAATCCTTAATAGCATTGAAATTGCCCATAATAATCCAAGGCATACTTTGAAAATCAGCACCCTAGCCAACGGATCCTTCCAAAGGGGCCGTCGGGAAGTGAAGGTGTGTTCCGCACAGACTATAGAGATAAAACAAATAGCCCCAGAAACCAAACAATTAAAATTCCCATGAATTGCCTAATCAATTATAGAAACCGCTTCAAAAGAAACTCTGGAGTGATCCCAACCAACCTAGATCCTTCCCCTAGAGGAGTGCTCAAAGTTAGCCAGCCACCTCTAGTTATTCAACAAACCCCAAGAGATAGAAGCAAACAAATGTTGCGGGACCTTCATTTCAACAAAGCCAACCAAAGTCAAATGGTTCAACAAAACCAGATTCGAACCTCAACTTGTCTACCAACACCAACTAAACCCATTAATACTCCAACATTTTATGTACATATTTACAAAAGGAGAAGGGGCAGGAAGAGTTACCTCCTTTTGGAGGAACTTCGCCGAGTAAAGGGCATAGCAGCACGGGTTATCGGTGGAGGTGGATCGGGAGCTAGTGTTAGGGGTTTATCTTGCATCGTCTCTACCTTATTGTTGGGAGCCTTCGGAGATGGTGGCAAGGAGAGGAGGTCCTCATCAGAGTTGGCAAGATTTGAGCCCTCAATCTCCTCCACGGGAGAGGATGGCTCAGAGGCGAGGTCCACCGCAAGGGTAGGGGCTTCCTCCAAGGAGTGGGGAGCACCTTCATCCTATTTTGGAAGACCTTTTGGGCCTCTAGAAGACTTACGAGATGAGATGGAATGTAGGGCCTTATCCTCCAGCATCGGAGGTTAGCCTTCAACATTTGATTTGACTTGAACGGAAGAGCTACCTTCCATCGGAGGTTGGTTCTTCTTCTTCTTCTTACTTTTCACTTGTTGCCACTCACGACCTGGTTCTGAAGGACAAGCCAAAGCAGAAGCAGGTTATTGGACCGGGGCCGCAGTAGTAGGGGAAGCCGGAGTCTACATCGCCGTCGTCTTTGGGTTGGTGGGGGCAAGAGGTTCCACACATTTATGACCAAATACATCGCATTTGAGGCACTCAACATGCCTCCATTTGAGATAGCTAGTATAAGCACCTAGAGGGGCGATGAATAGGTGTAAAAATAATTTCTTGAGATAAGAGAGCAATATTAAGTAGACAATAGAAATGAAGTTATCCTTTGGTTAACAAAACGAATTATGATCAAAGTAAAGTAAAGAGTAGGGAAGAGAAAATTGAACACAAGGTTTATAGTGGTTCGGCTTATTCCAAGCCTACGTCCACTCTTCCGCACCGACCCCACCGCTGGATTTCACTATGAACAAAAGAGTTATTACAACAAGTCTCTCCCTTGATTCCACAAAGTAGAAACTTTACCACACTTCCTCAAGGTTTCTCAAATATAAACTCTCTTTTGCGTACACGATTTTGCTCGAAATGAATTGACTAAGAACAAAGAGCTTCGGACTTTGGAATTCTTCTATCGCGCACACACTCGAACAACTGAACGTCTTCCTTTTATACTCTTTTATGCCATCATACCCGTTGGCACTTACCAAAGAATTCCTCCAATCTACCCGTTGGACGGAATCAATTAGGAAGATCATTCGAGCTATTAAAGGAACATGTCGATAGCCCATCAATCATGCTCGCCCATACAATCAGGATCTCGGTTTCCATAAGTAGAACCTTCCAAGTATACTTCGCCAATCATCGGATCCTTAATCTCTGAATCAATCATGATCAATTAAAGGATTCCGTTATGTCATATTCAGCCAAGAGATCTTCTCCAATCGATAAGGTCAAATCCTTAATGAAACACCCAGTTCTGGATAACCCTTCTTCGACGGTCTAGAAACTGTCAATGAGAATAGACTTTGAGTCTTGAGTCTGGCAGTCCGGAGGTCTTCAGACTTTGAATAGAAGAGTTTGCAAATCTTCAGACTAGATTGATGGAAACGTTTTGTCAACTTCAAAATACTCCAGGAAGATTTCTCCAACAATCTCCCCCTTTTTTATGGTGACAAAACTTTCCTGCAGATTTGAATAACTTTGACCTGCAAAATATTACTCAAGCAAATATGGATATCTTATAAAGATAAATGACTTAATGATAACACTAGAATCTGCAACCACAGAAAATAGGTTAGACTTTCATGTGAGTAAAGCCATTCATAAGATATCAATAATACTTAATATAAACAGTCAATATAAGCAGTCAAATCCAAATCCCAAATTCAGTCCACATCCAGACACAAAAGTCAAGTCAAACAAAAAAACAAACCAAAGTTCAACAAGTTTAAGTTTCAAAGTTTCAAATCTTGCATCTCTCCCCCTTTTTGTCATCATAAAAAAGGTTGAGATGGAAAGAGAATGGATTCAAGAATGCTTGGGAACACGAACAAGCTGGAAATCTCCCATTAATTGGACAATGCCTTCCAGCTTTTTCAAGTCCTCCTTCAGTTGTGCCACATCTTCACCCTTAGCATTTGCCTGAATCTGAAGAGAAAGGGCTTGGATCTGATCATTCAAAGAAACTGAAGAAGCTTGACCTGCATTCTGCAAATTCTGAACTTCGCATCCCATAGCATATATCTGACCCCGCATTTCCAAGAGAACATCAAGAATTCTGCGAAAGTCTGCTGAATTATCAGTCTGCGTACTGGCTTCTGCACGATCAGATGGAGTAAAGGCAGACGATGGCAAATCAGCATGGTCACGCAGATTGGGCGATGAAACATCATGTCCCTCCTCAGGAAATTGAGAGGCATAGATGTCCTCTGGATCTGCTGGAGAGCGATTGACTCCCTCACCGATAGCAGGATATGAGGACATTCCTCTTTTCTCACGGTCTCCCTCTGTTTCCATGCCTTCAGGTGGAGAAGAGTGTTCATCATGCTCTGTTTTCGCTTGATCTCCTTTCTCTTCTTCTTCTTCAATTCTTTCCTCCTCTTCATCTCCTTATTCTGCTTCTCTCTCTCTCGTTTGTCTTTCTTTCTTCTTTCTTCTCTGCTTCCAAATTTTCTCTTTCTCCAGTCCTCTGTTCTATCTCATATGTGTCCTTATCTTGTCTCTCCATTGATTCTGGAACAGAACGACTCAAGTTCTTCAATGCCATAGCAGAAATGGTGATGTCTTCCTCATCATCTTCATCCTCAACGATGAGAGCTCTTCTTTTCTTGGATGGAGCTACCATGGGCTCCTTTCCTTTTCTCTTTGCAGCCAAAGAGACTTGATGAGACTTAACAGGGGTTTTCTCCTTGAATTTCTCCAACGCCTTGTTGAGTTCCTTTAGACGCATTTTAGAGACCATTTTCAGTCCCACCACCATTTGATCACACGATCAAACACAAAGAATTCGTGGAGGTTGAACATTCAAATGTCTAAATAACTTTGTCACAAGAGCTAGATAAGGAAGTTGAGCCTTGTCCTTCACTATTGCCCTATACATGTGGAACATAATAGTATGTGGAAGAGAGAACTTTTTCCCCGCATTGATGGCATACATCAGTTTTGCCTCTAAGTTTGAAACATCAGTCTTTGAAGTAGATTTTGGTCTGAGGCAATTAATCACAATCTTGTGAAGCATAATGTTGAATGCACTCATCCTTGAGTAGGAAACCTTTCCCTCTGTCCTTCTATCCTTAACAAGTTCCAACGTAGTACGAGCAATAGAGATATTGATAGGTTGATATCTCCCTCTCTCAACCCCAATCACATCAGCCAACATATCTACATCCACCACATAGTCCTGATCTCGGACACTAAAAGAGAATCTATTCGCATCCAAGAAACTAAGATTCGAATAGAAATAAGTAGTGAGTTCAGCATAGGCTTCTGTAGAGCCAGAACATAACTGTTCAAGTTGAAGAAGACTGAATTTTTCCCTCAATTTAACATTTACAACATCAAGGAAATCAAAGTCCACACTTCTAGGGTTTATCACCCCACGCTTCAACAACTTAGAGTATAGATGCTTTTGTTCCTCTGATCGAAACAAGTCAGTCCTTTTTCCCCGAATTTTTGCCGCAACACCCATTCTCGGTTGAAACTGACTGTACAACTTATCATCATCATTCCCATCTATCTGATTCAGCCCTCCAACACGAGGATCGATTGGAATATTTGCCATTGCTTCTTCTGCCGATCCAGCAGGGGCAATTCCCAACCGTTCCATTGTGCGTAAAAAGAAGGTTTCATTTTTGTACCCTTTGTCTTTCAGAAATTCGTCAATGTAGTTCAAAGGAGTTCCACCCCTTTTTAAAGCACGATAAAGCTTGTAGATAAAAGAGGGCTTAAAGACTCTTACAAGTTCTGCATCTTCAATTATTTCTTCCTCTTCTTGTCGAGCAACCTCTTGTTGTCTAGATGGAGAAGATGGACGCTGCTGAGAATGTTGTGGGCTCTGCTGCTGACTAGGAAACTCTTCTTCCTCGGTGAGATCAAAGTGCGTAGGCCCCTCACACATTTGATGTGGTCCCTTATTTGCGATCCTCAAAGACTTCCTTTGAGACGACATCTTTCACAGTCTTTGAAAGATTCCAAGCTTGACTTTCCCAAGAAAGATTATAACTTTTCGAAAATTAAATAAGAGAAGAAGACAGAAATGGAAGATCGGTTCTCTCTTAGGGTTTTTGAGAGTAGAGCGAAGAAGAAACACATTGTATAAAATAGTCGAAGAGAGGCATACGGAACGTCATAAAGGAAGTAAAAAGATGCCTTTTTTAAAAAATAATTGCCATTTTTTTTTTTTCGAAAAAAACTAGATAATTGTCATTTCAAAATAACTCCTTTTTGAAAAGGAAACGTTGCAATAATCACGTCAATTAAAGATAGCAATAATCAAACACGGTTGATGATCGTACCTTTTCGAGATGAGATTCGAGATATAGGAAAGTAAAATAACTTACGAAAGAAAACCTTGATCGTCTGAGTCTAGAAGTCTCTAGACTTTAACTTCTTCAAACTTCAAGATGTTGAGTCTTGAACGGATGATTTCAAATTGATTTTTCTCCAAAGGCTTTGTAAATATATCTCGCCGGTTGGTTCTTTGAGTCAACAAACTGAATTGAAACTTCTCCATTTTGAACATGATCTCTAATGAAGTGATGTCGAATCTCTATATGCTTTGCTCTTGAGTGAAGAATTGGATTCTTGGTGAGATTGATTGCGTTGGTGTTGTCACAGTTAATCTCCGTGCATGAATCTTCAATTCCAAAGTCTCTTAGCTGTTGTTTTATCCACAGAATTTGTGAACAACAACTTCCAAGAGCTACATACTCGCTTCGCTGTAGAAAGAGCTACTGTACTTTGCTTCCTTGAAAACCAAGATATTGTCCTGTTTCCAAGTAGTTGACAGTACCGAGGTGCTCTTTCTATCAACTCGCATCCGGCTAGGTTTGCGTCTAAATATCCGAAAAGGTAAAGTCTCCTTTTTAGGATACCAAAGACCAATGCTCGAAGTTGATGCAATGTATTTGATAATACGCTTTGCAGCACTTAGATGAGATTCTTTTGGATCTCGCTTGAAATCTGCACAAATGCAAACACTAAACAAAATGTCGGTCTAGAAGTAGTAAGATAAAGAAGTGAACCAATGATACTCTGTATAGCTTCCGGTCAACTTTCTTTCCTCCTTCATCTTTGTCTATCTTCAAAGAGCTTGACATTGGTATCTCAGTCTTTTTGCAATTTTCCAGTCCAAACTTTTTGACAAGATCATTAGCATATTTTTCTTGATGAATAAAAGTCCCTTCCTTCAATTGTTTCACTTGAAGTCCAAGAAAGAAGGTTAATTCACCCATCATGCTCATTTCAAATTCATCCTGCATAGACTTAGAGAATTTCTTGCACAAGCTTTCATTAGAGGATCCAAAAATAATGTTATCAACATATATTTGAACAAGTAGAAAACTTGTGTTTTCTCTTTTGATAAATAGAGTAGTGTCTACTTTACCTTTTACAAAGCCGTTTTGAATTAAAAACTTACTCAGCATGTCGTACCAAGCTCGAGGTGCTTGCTTTAAACCATATAAGGCATTTTTCAGTCTGAATACTGAGTCCGGTTTCCTTGGGTCTTCAAACCCAGGTGGTTGTTCCACATAGACTTCCTTATGGATAAATCCATTTAGGAAAGCACTTTTGATGTCCATTTGGAATAACCTGAAATTCTTATAACAAGTAAAAGCAAGTAATAATCGAATTGCTTCTAACCTTGCCACTAGTGCGTAAGTCTCGTCATAGTCTATCCCTTCTTCTTGCGTATATCCCTTGGCCACAAGTCTTGCTTTGTTTCTTATGACCTTTCCTTTCTCGTTCATCTTGTTCCTGAAAACCCATTTAGTTCCAATAATAGATTTACCTTTAGGTTTAGGAGTTAATTCCCAGAAATCATTAATGCTGAATTGCCTGAGTTCTTCTTGCATAGCTTCAATCCAGCTTTTATCAGATAAAGCTTCTTCTACGCTTTTGGGTTCTATTTCAAAAATAAGAGCCACAACACTAGACTTTTCGCGCCTTTTGGATCTTGTGCGAATTCCTTCATTAATGTTGCCAATAATGAGATCTTTGGGATGATTGGACTTATGCTTCCAATTACTGGTTGATTTGTCAGATTGATTATCACTTTCTTCATTTGAATCTTCAACAATCATTTGATGCTGGTCTTTCGAAGTCTAAGCTGCTTCTTGAGATTTTGACTTTGTAGAGTTTGGAGCAGGTTCATATTCTTCAAGATGAGTCTGAATAGATTCGTTTTGCATGGAATCTTGGAATTTGACATTCATTGATTCCTCCACAGATTGAGATTTCTTGTTGTAGACTCTATAGGCTTTGCTTGAGGTAGAATATCCAAGGAAGATGCCTTCGTCTAATTTTTCTTCAAACTTGCCAACTCGATCATTTGCATTTTTCAATATAAAGCATTTACATCCAAACACATGAAAATATGAAACAATAGGCTTCTTTTCTTTGAATAACTCATAGGGGTTTTTTTTTCAGAATTGGTCTTAGAAAAGCTCTATTAATAATATAACATGCTGTAGAAACTGCTTCAGCCCAAAAACGTGAAGAGATGTTACTTTCAATTAAAAGAGTTCTAGCCATTTCTTGAAGCGACCTATTCTTTCTTTCCACAACTCCGTTTTGTTCTGGTATATGGAGAGGAGAACAAATGCTGAAAACCAGATTCATCACAAAATTTTGTAAAATCTTGATTTTCAAATTCACCTCCATGATCTGTTCTTATGCTTGAAATAACATACCCTTTTTTTTCATTTTGAACCTTTTTAGCAAACTTTTCAAAGTAAGAGAAGGTTTCAGACTTACTTGCCAGGAAATATACCCAAGTAAATCGTGAGTAGTCATCCACAATTACTAGGCAATATTTCTTACCTCCAATGCTTTGAGTTCTGGTTGGTCCAAAGAGATCCATATGCAGAAGCTGCAGTACACGATTAGTGGAAACTTGATTTATTGGTTTAAAGGAATTTCTTACCTGCTTTCCCAATATGCATGGTGTACATAGATCAGACTTTTTGTATGATAGATTGGGTAAACCACGAACAAGCTTCTTTGCTGAAATTTTGGCTATCTGCTTCATATTGATGTGCCCAAGCTTTCTATGACATAAGTTCGCTTTGTCTTGTATTGAGATTAGACATTGCGATTCATCTGGTTTCACATCCAAGAGGTAAATATTTCCATGTCTTCGACCCATGAATGACTAAGTAGAATCTTTACTGGTTCCTGAACATATTTCCTCTTGAAAGTTGATTTTGAAACCGATATCACACAGCTGACTGATACTGAGTAGATTATAGTTAAGTCCTTCCACTAAGGAAACATTGCTTATTGTGAGGTTTCCAATCTTTACAATTCCAAATCCCACAATTCTTCATTTGATGTTTCCTCAAAATGAGACTTTTCCACCATCTACTTGCACGAGCTTTATGAAGCAATTTGAATCTCCTGTCATATGTCTTGAGCATCCACTATCCAGATACCATTTTACTTTTTTCTTGATAGTGACCTACATTTAAAAAAGAGACTCAAACTTTCTTTGGTACCCATATTTTCTTGGGTCCATTAGTGTTAGTATGATATGCAGTTTTTGCCCATACTTTCTTAACAAGTTTCCAAACCATAGGACATTCTTTTTCAAAATGATCTGCACTATTGCACTTTGAACATCTTAGAGCATTGCGGCCTACTGGTTTTACAAAGATCTTTTTAAAATGATTTTTGTAAGCATCTCTTTTGGGTCTTTGCTTAATTATTTCCTTCACTTTAGGAAAATCAATTAAAGGAATGGTTTCTACAGTCATTCCTAAACCTGATTTATTGAAATAAGGTCTTTGAATAGAAAGAATTTTTTCCAGTTTCTCAGATCCTATAGAAAATCTTTTAGAATTATTTGAGATATCATTTTTCAAGAATGCATTTTCTTTTGAAAGAGTGCCTTCATTTTCTTTCAAGGTAGAAATATTTTTGTCTAAAACTTTGACCTTTTCTTTCAAAACATTTTCTTGTTGTTTTAGTGCAGAATTTCCTTTTTTTTTTAGTTCGGAAATCCTTTTAAGAGAAGTCTTAAGACTAAAACACAACTCATCAATGTATTTAGAAACTTTAATAGGGATTTTAAAGTTACTCACCTCAAATTCACTATCTGAATGAGTCATTTTTCAAGAATCTCGGAGTTTGAATCTGAATCCGATTGTGCCATCAAACATATATTGGCATAATCATCATCACTTTCTTCACACTCTGTATCACTCCAGGTTTCTGCTTTAAGAGCATTTCGATACTTTTCAGCTTTTCCTTTCTTCTTCCTCAGAAGAGGACAGTTGGGTATGATGTGTCCCTTTTTCTTACATTCAAAGCAAACTACATCTTTGTTTGATTCATCATCCTCAACAGACTTAGTCTGTTGCTTTTGAAAACTCTATTTCTTTGGATTGAATCTTCTTCCTTTTCTGTTCAGCTTTCTGAATCTTCTTATCATGAGAGCAAGCTCCTCATCATCCATATCGTCTTCAGAGTCTATAACATCATAATCATCATTGGATTTTAATGCAATGGATTTCTTACCTTTAGGATCTTTGTCTTCATTGATTCGTTCCACTTCATAAGATTGAAGAGTCCCAACCAACTCATCAACAGATAGTGGCATGATTCTTTGTGTCTCTCTTATTGAGGTCTTTATGTGATTCCAATCCTTGGAGAGTCCACGCAGTAGCTTGTTTACCTTCATGGGATCATAAATTGGTTGACCTTGATTTTCAAGACCATTCACGATTTCTATAAAACGACTAAACATGTCAGTTATAGATTCTCCTGATTTTATTTTGAAAGCTTCGTATTAACCGAGGAGAATGTTAATTCTGGTCTCTTTCGCTCGATCGGTTCCTTCATAGGTAATGTGTAATCTATCCCAAACTTCTTTCGCTGTAACACAAGAAGATATTATGTTATATTCAGTAGGTGACAAAGCACAATATAAAGAATAAATTGCTTTTGCATCAAGAGCTTATCTCTTGATTATCTCTTCCTGAGTCATGTCACTAAATTCAACAGCTTTTTTTCCTCTCTCTGAGATAGATGCAGTTTTAAGAATGATTCCTTTTTCTACAACGTCACATTCCAGATGATCCTTTGATCTTATGAACGCCTTCATCTTGTTTTTCCATATGTTGTACTCATTTCCATCAAAGTAAGGCGGTCTGGTATTGCTTTGCCCTTCTACCAGCCCTAGAGCTAACATACTAGCCATGGATCTTTAACTCTGAAGTAAAACACTTCAAACAAAGTGAGTACACAAGCTTTGATACCAATTGAGATAGCTAGTATAAGCATCTAGAGGGGGGTGAATAGGTGTAAAAATAATTTCTCGAGATAAGAGAGCAATATTAAGCAGACAATAGAAAGGAAGTTATCCTTTGGTTAACAAAACAAATTATGATCAAAGTAAAGTAAAGAGTAGGGAAGAGAAAATTGAACACAAGGTTTATAGTAGTTCGGCTTATTCCAAGCCTACGTCCACTCTTCCGCACTGACAGCCCACCGGCTGGATTTCACTATGAACAAAAGAGTTATTACAACAAGTCTCTCCCTTGATTCCACAATGTAGAAACTTTACTACACTTCCTCAAGGTTTCTCAAAATATAAACTCTCTTTTGCGTACACGATTTCGCTCAGTAAATGAATTGACTAAGAACAAAGAGCTTCGGACTTTGGAATTCTTCTATCGTGCACACACTCGAACAACTGGAACGTTTTCCTTTTATACTCTTTTATGCCATCATACCCGTTGGCACTTACCAAAGGAATTCCTCCAATCTACCCGTTGGACGGAATCAATTAGGAAGATCATTCGAGCTATTAAAGGAACATGTCGATAGCCCATCAATCATGCTCGCCCATACAATCAGGATCTCGGTTTCCATAAGTAGAACCTTCCAAGTATACTTCGCCAATCATCGGATCCTTAATCTCTAATCAATCATGATCAATTAAAGGATTCCGTTATGTCATATCCAGCCAAGAGATCTTCTCCAATCGATAAGGTCAAATCATTAATGAAACGCCCATTTAATGAAACACCCATAGACTTTGAGTCTTGAGTCCGGTATAACCCTTCTTTTGAATAGAAGAGTCGGTCTAGAAAAACATTTTGTCAATGAGAATAGACTTTGAGTCTTGAGTCTAGGCTAGTTCGCACGTCTCCACACAAACTCTTGCAAACTTTGTCAATATCCACATAGAGGGGCCTACCAATAGTGCTAGCAATAGCACTTATTGCCGGTGCCAACCACAAATCGAAAGGGAGATTCTTGAGTCTGATCCACACCAGCACAATCGAATGCTTCACTTTTTTTATCTCCATAAAGGGCTTCCATTGCTGTAAAATTATAGGGACCCTAGCAATTGTGAGAGGACCATTCTCCAATATCTTCCTCCGGAACACGGGATCCGGAACATGAAATAAATAAAAAAAACCTAATCATCAACAAGAACATCCACAAGCTTGGCGCCCCAAGTGTTCTTCATGGTTTGCTCAATAAGCTGAAAAGGAAGTCTTTTCCCCACAAAATACCCGACCAAATACTCATGCCACTTGGGGTTAATGGCATGGAGAACCTCCTCAGATAACTTAATCACCGACCTAGAGTCCACTGAGGAAGGAGGGACATAAGTGAGCTCATAACCTTTGGCAGCAAAACGCGCCACATTGGCCCAAAACCTTTCGGGAGGGGGCCTCGAGTTGCTGAGAAGCTAGGCCAAACTTGGAGCCGCTTGGTAGGAGCACGCGTGCTACTATGACCACAGGATTGCCTTGAACGAGTCGGCCTAATCTGCGGCCCTTGCTTAGTTCCGACCCCGACTGGAGCTGGATCCACATTAGACATCGAAGCCTGACTTGAGGACACAGAAGACCGGGCCGGAGCAATTCGAGGAGAGGTAGAAATTCCCTTGCCCTTTCCAGTGACGGGCCAAGCCTCATCCGAGAGGCCACCCACAGTGGCCAAAGACGACGCCATAAGAAGAACCCCAACCAACACAACCCTTCTATAGTATAGGTTCAGTAGGGAGTGAAGCCATACCAGGGAAGGGGCTAAGAAAGGGGCTGAGGCTACCACTCCACTGCACGGGCCTAGACCAATCACTAGCAACCAGCTTGCGCACAATCTCCACAGGCGATCGTAGTAGCGATCAGGAGGAAAAAGGGGCGAGCTCATTCTCCATAACCGGGCCAAGCTAGAGGAAGTTGGTTAATGAGATCCAAGAGAGAGGTCAGTAGAGGAACCTCTCCAAAAATCAGGCCAAACCAGCTATTGTAGCTTCCGGATTAAGCCAAAGCCAGACAGGGGAACAGTGCTAAAATCGCACTCTAGAGAGGAGAGATGAACAGTGACCAAGAAAAGCTCTCCCCACTATCATCAAGTATAGCCCTTAAGGGATATGTACACTTAAATTGATGTAGCAAAATATATATAGGGCGCTATGAGACATCAATTGTTTATTTCTTTTTTTGGAGTTGTAGCCATTATGTCATTCTTAATAGACGCGTGATTTGAACTCCCAAATGCAGGTGTACTCACTGGTCGCGTGGCTTTCTTGCTAGTATAAATTATTTCTAAAGTAAATGAATGTTGAATGTCTTATGTTCTTGATAGAGTACAATCAAGTCCATCATGTTTGAGTAGAAGATGTTATATTTCTATGGTACGTCCATGATAAGGTGTGATTAAGGCACCGGTTCATCTTGATGTGATGTGATTGAGAAGGTACCATTCGAAGGAGTATCAGTAGCTATCTTTTAAAAGAAGTATAAATAAGATAACTTCAAAAAATAACTAACTGATAACAATAGAACCTTTAAAAAAAAAAGAACCCTCTCTCTCTCTCTCCATCAAAGACAAACAAACAAAAGCCTTCCATTTCTACTCCGAGAAGACAATCAGCGTAACATTGTGGAACATAAATACTTTTGTAGTGATTGTATTTGGACCATCGTGAAGTCATGTCGTCCATTGTTCGCTTGTGATCTAACATACGTTCCTTAGTAATTCGTTTATTATTATTATTTTTTTTTTTTTTGGTAAAGAGTAATTCGTTTATTGCACATCAAAGAGGTTAATCGTTTCTTTTGCCGACTTTCTTTCAACAATGTCAATTCAAACTTGTATGCTTACAATTGAGAATGCACCTCCTTGTAGGTAGACTAAAACTAGGAAACGTTAAACAAACTAATAAGACTCAAAAACACTAAGAGCGCATTTGGTAACACTTCTATTCCGGGGAACAATTTTTGTTGAGAAATGGTTTTTTTTTTTTTATTTTTGTTCTCGGGAATAATTTCTGAGCAAAAGAACACGTTTGATAACTTCCCAAAATTTCTACTCCCGGGATAGAAATATGTTTGGTAAAATTTTAGATTTTTTTATTTCTTTTAATTTTTAATTTTTTATTATTTTTTATTATTTTTTCCTTTTTCTTTTTCTCTTTGGCCGGTTGCTAGCCACCGTTGTGGCCGGTGATGGGCTAGACAATGTCCGGCAAGCTCGCCAAAGCTTCACCAGGCCAGGGCAAGGCCCGGCGAGCCTCGGCCTCGCCAAATTTGGGCAAGGGTAAGCCTTGCCAACCACCGGTGAGGCCTTGACCTTGCCCAAGCGGCGCAAGGTCGGTCTCACCTTGGCTTGGGGAGGCCCAACCTCACGCCAACTGGGGAGGACAAGCTTGCCCAGCCACTGACAGGCTCGGCCTCGTCAAATTTGGGAAAAGTTGACCTCGCCTAGCCATGGTGAAGCTTGGGTCGATGAGCCTTGCCCACCACGGCATCTCCGAGGGCCAACAACACTGGGCAAGGTCGCCGGCCCTTGTCCGGCCGTCGGGCGCCATCCATGGAGGAGGAGGAAAAGGAGGAAGAAGAAGAAGAAGAAGAATTGATTCTAGAAATTGTTTTCGGGAACAAGGTCGTTGATGCCATCCATGGCCAATGCTGATGACTAGCCAAAAGGAGGAAGAAGAAGAAGAAGAATTGATTCTCGATATTGTTTCCGGGAACAAGGTCGTCGGTGCCATCCATGGCCAAGGCCGACGACCAGCCAAAAGGAGGAGGAGGAGGAGGAGGAGGAGGAAGAAGAAGAAGAAGAAGAAGAAGAAGAAGAAGAAGAAGAAGAAGAATTGATTCTAGAAATTGTTTATGGGAACAAGGTCGTCGGCGCCATCTATGGCCAAGGCCGACGATCGGCCAAAAGGAGGAGGAGGAAGAAGAAGAAGCAGCCACGGTGAAGCTTGGGTCAATGAGCCTTGCCCAGCCACGGCATCTCCGGGGGCCAACGACACTAGCAAGGTATCCTAGCCAGTTGTCGACGCCATCCATGGCCAAGGCCGACGACCGGCCAAAAGGAAGAAGAAGAAGCCCTTGTCTAGCCGGTCATTGGCGCCATCCATGGCCAAGGCCGACGACCGACCAAAAGGAGGAGGAGGAAGAAGAAGAAGAAGAAGAAGAAGAAGAAGAATTGATTCTAGAAATTGTTTCCAGGAACAAGAAACTACTTTTTTTTTTCTACTTCTTGTTTCTGTTCCAAATATATTTTCGGGAACAAAAAAAAAGTTTTTGTTCTTGGAAAATAAAAGTTTTACCAAACATGTTTATATTCTTTTTTCATTCCCGAAACAAAAGAACATAAATTTTTGTTAAAGGGAACGAAAATAGATTTTACCAAACAGGCCCTAAACGAACCAAAACTAGAAATCATCATATTAGAAAACCATTGAAACAAGGATATCAAATTGAATTAGGAATCTACTCAAATTTTGAAACCAATTCAAATTACGAAAGCTACTCAAGTTAGTCCATGTCTTATTTGCCTCTATTCCATCTCTGTCGTGCTATATCTTGTGACAAATTTGATCCCTAGATCAATATCTAGTCATAGTCTCATGACAAATTTCATATATCCGTCAAATGCCTAAAAAAATGCCGATAAAACATCAAAAGATTCAAAAGTGGCGCTGCCTCGAAAAATCAAGGAGAAATTGCAGAAATGGTCCCCATACTATTGTCGATATTCGATTTTGGTTCTCGTGCATTGTTTTGTTATGGATTTTAGTTCCTAACTTGATTTTCGATTCCAATTAAGATATTTCCGTCAAAATGAAAATAGGAATCGCTGAGTAAGTGCCAAAGATCAACATATTGAGTAGATATAGAATCAATGATGGAAAATCGATGCTCCCAAGACAAAATACAACCGTCGCGAAGCGGAAACTATCAAACTACTGGCTGGATCCAGGCTAGGATAATGGTGCCCATTCCGAACTAATTCCTAGAAGATTCGCTCATGCTATGAAGGAGCATCGTCACTTAGTTAACGATTTGTCAGTTCATGCAAATGCGAAGAGTTATCACATACTAGTCACGTCTAGGGAAATTTGCACGTATAATTCTATTTATACTTTTTTTTAGAAAAATTATTAAATTAGTCCTTAATTTATTGTATATATGTCCGTTCAATCCTAAACTTTTCTATTTTGTTAATTGAGTCCTAAACATTAGTGTAATTTTTTTTTTTATAATCTTTCTGGCCAATTTTCATTGGATATCGTTGACGTGGCGGTTTAGTCATCAGCGGTCATCTCATGAGGCACGTTACCATGTCAATGATTTTTTGTGAAAATCTACTGGAATGACTATATTGAAATTTCGTGCAAAAGTTTAGCAACGAATTAGCAAAATTGAAAAGTTCAAAATCAAATTGACATATGTATAATAGGATGAGGACTAATTGGACAATTTCTCCAACTTTCTTTAGTTACCTAATGACTTTGATTCTGCTCGTTATTTAGTGCATCAATCCTAATTGTCCATTTATCACGTAATATTCATTTTCGGAGGGATGATTTTGCCTAGAGATATACACTTCGCGAACAGTTCCCTTGGGCCAAAGTCCCCAAAACAATGCCCTAGCAATGACCATTTAGAGAGTACTGCTACTGAATAGACCCGTGATGGATGACGCACAAGCTGAGGGGTGAATTACCGAATACAACATCGAATCTCAAGAAACCAATATCAATCCACGTAATTAGTATGTATGATTATAACATCACATAACTTGACTTTAGTTTGATCCCAAACTATGATAAATTAATATAGGAGCAACAAAATTGTTACTTAAGTATGTAGAAAGTATATGTACGCTATGTAAAGGAAGATCGTTTGCTCTTAAAGTGAAACTTGGGGAGCAATTAACACGTTTCAAGAGAGAACTAACAAGATTGACCTGTACATTGAATATCTCTCTCTCTCTCTCTCTCTCTCTCTCTCTCTCTCTCTCATGCTCTTTCGCTGGAACTACCTCCTAATCAGTTCTTCCTCCTCCAGAATTATGTCGCGGTTAAGAACCTGCACAAAAGGTTAACACTCGTGTGTTCTTCTTTTTCATTAGACTCCGTAGGAGGAGGAGAGAGTGGTGAGGAGGCTGACTTTGAGCTCCAAAAGGAGGATATAAGTGGCGATTGTGTGGAACAAGTTTTGGGGGTGAGTTTGATGGCAGCCTGGGACGATGGAAAGGAGCTGGTGGAGCTTCCTTCTCGTGGACATCATGCTCTTCACTCTTATCTTCCTCCTTCTCACTTGTCTCCATGAAGAAGAAGAAGAAGAAGTAGAAGAAGACTTCGATCTCATAATTGAAAGAGAGAGAGAGAGAGAGAGAGAGAGAGAGAGAGAGAGAGAGAGAGAGAGAGAGAGAGAGAGAGAGAGAGATGAAGATGTTCTCAATCTTTGTGATGGTAAGAAGAGAGGCTTAAGCTTCCAATTTATAGGAAGATGGTATAGCTCTCATGTTACATTGTAGGAAGACGCGTGAGAGATTTTTCTCTTTCTTTCAATAATGCCAAATACCAAACAAAAGAAAAAATAAACCATATTTTTTTACCCAAAACTTCAAAAGTTGCAAAAAATTAAAAATTAAAAATGCATCTAGTAAACGGAAAATTTTCCCCTAACATTCTTAATGTCCGGGTTAAGAAAAGGCACATACACGTTAAATGAGTGAGATTGAAGATATAAAAATTTAAAAAAAAAAAAAAAAAAAAAAAAAAAAAAAACGACGACAACAACAACAATGCCATTTTATGTATCGGGTTCCTCTATGAGCTATTCAAACAAAATAAAACCACACTGTATATTGCTTTGGACTAATGCTATTGCCAAGTAAAATAAAAACAACTTCGGTTTGTTCTCAAATCAGGTGCCAAAACTATCTCATGACCATATGTATGTGTCTCTCTTTTTTGGGGGGCGGGGGAGGATGCTTCAAAGTTTGAGCTAAAATAGTGCATTTCTTGGAATATTTGAAAGTTTGAGCAAAAACAATCTTAGCGGTAGAAGAATTATCTCTTTTCGCATTTGGCCCTCTTTCTAATATCTACGTAGTACCTAAAGAAGGGTATTAGGATGTTAAAATATTGGACGATTTTAGGATTTCGTGGAACCATTGTCAAATATTCTATAAACTTAAGATATTAAATAAAAGCATGATGTACTATTTAAATATTTTAGCAATAATAAAAAAAGAATCATAGAAAAGAATTTGGTACACGTACTCTGAACTAAAAGTGAAATTAGAGCTGCATTATCCATATAAACTAAGGTTAAATCTTACACATGCAGTCGGGGGATAGATGATATGTTACAATCATATCTCAATATTTTCTTTTCACTGAGGTCATCAAAGCAATAATAGAAAATCAAAGGGCACAAGTTTTCTAAATGAATTTTTTCAGGAGGTTAAATGAATCTATCGATCCACAATGTTTTCAATATCATGTCAGACTTATACAAATGTAAGTAATTAGAAAGAACGTGATTTTTACAATAAAAATCAACTTTGGCATAGCTTGTTCGTTCGATTACACAATGAAGTGTTTCATTAAGAGCTCTTCAAGCTTGACTTCGACAACCTAGCAAAGCAATCCCATGTTTGTATATTCTATTTGAATAAATAGAAATGGAAATGAAAAAGAAAGGACTAGAAGGATAGGAAGGAAAAAGCGATGCTTAGGGAATCATCCCCACGTGGAAGTGTCTCTCACCACTAATTGGGTAGTTGTGTGGCCAATCGTTGCACGACTCCGGCCACTTTGATAAATTTATGTCTTAAATATTTTTGTCCACTATTTGTAGCAGCTCGATTAGCAAGGAAGTGAGAAAAAATATTAAATAGACTGAAATGGTTGATGTGAATACCAACCATTTTATATGGTACGATTGCCAATTTAGTAAGTTTCTAGCCAAAAATGGCCAAAAAGATTGCATTAGCAAGTTATTAAAAGACTTATAACTAAATTGACCAAATTAAAAGTTTAAAATTGAATTAATCATTACATAATAAATTTATAACTTTTTTGATATTTTTTTTCCTGCTATTTACTGTTGGACAGTAAATTCACAAGTGGCCATGGAAACATACTCTGATTATGAATTTATTCGATGTGTCGGTCCTTATTGTAATGTAAATGGAGTTGTGATATTCACGTTCAACTATTCACAGTGTCTGTAGGGCATTGAAAACGACTTTTTGGCATACATATACATGTACCCACGTGATGTTGGTAAACTATAAAGAGCATGGCCTCCTATCATTCGGTCAAATAAAATCAAATTCTGTCAGAATAAATAAACAATGTGACAGCTTCGCCGGAAAATGCATGTGCAAACGCATACACAACATGACAAATGAAACCCTAGTGGTCCCACGTTCTTCATTCTTCACGATCCTCCATTTTCTTATCAAACTAAGGAATGGATGAAAACCGCGTCTATCTAAAGGTTATGTAAATTTCATTGTCAAATGGTGTGAAATGTTTCGAAAGATTAATTTTTTTTTTCTTTTGTTAAGTCCTCTATGAAGTATTAGACTAACCAAGGGTAAACTCAAATTTGATATTGCTCATCTCACATTTTCTTATTATGGAGGCTAAATTCTCAACTGTGTGTAAAAGTTTTGGAAAGAAAATGCATACTTGAATTTGGTCATGGGCGTAATACCATAAAAAACCATCAACTTTAACTCTAGTCCTAATTCTACTCTAAACCGTTTTGCGTTTCATGAAAAAACCCTCAACTTTTGATCCAATCTTAATTCCATCCTAACTTTTTTTCTTTTTTCTTTTTTTGGATCTCATACACACCCACCAATTTTAGGTTCAATCTGTTAAACTTTTTTTGTCTCAATAAAACTGCCAACTTTCATATTAGTCCCATAACTACCCGTTAACACTTCATCTAAAACCGCCTTTTAGTGATGTGACATTTTCACGTCATTACTCTAGTTTTTATCCCAAATTCTAAAACCAAGGAGACGCTTTTTGGAATTAAATTTCTACATAAGCTCAAACAACGTCTTCTTGGATCTAAAGTTTATGTAAAAATTAGAGTAATTAGGGTTGGCCTTCTTTAATTGCTCTCACTTTTAAGAGAGCATTTCTTCCATCTCACTCAAGAATCTTTGATTTTGCGCTTAGTATTCAATCTCTTGTGCTTAGGGGTCTTCCATCTCCTGCGGTTGGAGAGCAAAGAAATTTTGGACGGAGATGTAATTATGGTAAATTTGGGACTTAAGTAAAAATTTGTGTTTTATTACGAGACAAAAAATAATTTAAGGTAGATTGGGACTAAACCTAAAGTTTTAGTTTTTTAGTGTATTAGACCTTGGGTCATGTGACTCCTTGAGTAGTGAATCTCAACACCGGATACCTATCAGACCAGATACTGTGGAAAAATGCTTGGCAATAATGTTCGAAAGAGATGTGAACCTAATGTTTGCTTGGACCCTTCGTGCACGATCCATTTGGAGAATCTGACCTAGCGCAGATAAGATGGAGAGTACTTCTATTGGGGAGGACCCATATCAGCGATGATTAGAGATAAGACGAATGGAAATGGACAGGTTTAGCTGCAGCCGAGTAGCAACGTTAATGCTGTCGTCTATACACTTAAAACCCGTTTGGCTTGCCTGAAAATTATTCTTACTGTTGTTTGGTCATCGATCAATTATGCCACAAAATTATGTCAATAAGGCTTGTCAAAGTCGATATTCAGTTTCTTACCTTTTACCGAAAAAAGAAAAAGTCGACATTCAGTTACCGGTGCAGACAGGGTACATATGTTGATTGCTACTTACCCTTTCCCTACTGGATTGAGCATAGTAATCATTATTTTTTCAAGCTGTTATATTAAATGTGCACATCAATTTCTTCAGTTTTAATATCATAATTACGATCAAAATGGCGAGTTTGTGTTCGAAGAAGGTGGAAGCACTTCGCTTGATGCAACATCGTAGATCTTCTTGACATATTAATAAAGTACCCTCTTTTCCTCTTTCCCTAAGTTACTTCAGTTTCTTTCAGCAATTGCAAGAGCTCAAGCAGAACTCCTGATGTAGGCGCTCTCACCTAGGCTTCTTGTCAATACAATGATATTCACCGTATCCCGGATAACAAGAAAGAGTAAAAAGATTAAAAAAAAAAAGAGAGAAGGATTCGAGAAGGAAATAAGTTGTAGAAATTAAATCTAACATAGGTGATTTACATAATTTGGCGATATGCTACTTCATGGAGAGATCACAATCACTCAAATGCTCGTAATAAAATGTTTTGAGATCCTAAAAACACCCCACCTCACAAAAATCGCTGAATACTATATCACGCTCTCAACTTTCTTGAATGATAGTTCTCAAAACTCTTTTTGTTCTCGACGTGTTCCTTTTCAAACATTTTCAGATATAAGGCATTAAGAACTTTTGAACCAGGGCTGCTCCGGGGGCTACTGTAGCGGAAAGCACCGTAACTTCTAGGCACAGTGTAGGCGACCGGCCTAGTGGCTTGGATTATCCAGGTGCTAGGCGGGCCGTCATTTCACATCTCATATCATCCACCTCTATCTCCCGACCCTCACAAGCACTCCAAATGTATCAAAAATCACGGACTCTTGTCAGGTTCCAATCAAACGGGATTAAATTTGAGCCATAATCAATGGCCTGCTCAACCACGTCAAATAAGGGTAGCGTCGGACTTATCCATGTATGCTAAACGCAATAATGCAATCATGCGCGCGAAACGAAAGACACATTCAACGCCCACCCATCGAAATTAAATGCGAGTCGCTCGCAACAGTAACCAGCTAAGCTTGAACAGTACGTGCCCGCTACTCATGCGTCAATGATCGATGCAAGGCGTTGGGGACGTACAGGGACATGGACACCCACCTCTTGGATCGTCCCGTTTGTCTTTACTTCTGAAAGCGCCATGCAGGCGTGCGTGCGATATCGACGATTGAGGTCCGCATCTTGAACCGCAGAACGTGGGACCGAACCGCCGAAAGCTGCTCACAGACGAAGATTAAAGCGATGGTGCATCATTTGTCATACTGCTCCATTCGAGACAAGCGTCGACAAAAAATCGCTGTGCCCGATTCTTTCGCAGCTCGAATTACCTGCGTGGAACACGGTATGGAGTGTCCTCGAAGAGAAAGTATCTCATGTAGTTATCGTATGTTATTTTATCAAGGACGAAACTTTCCATTTTCAAATGCCGAGGTAATTTCTTCTGCTTAAGTTTCTCTATCAATGTAATCCTGAAATCGCTTAACATCAGCGGGACAGATATCGAAATCAATTCTTGTGAGGCCAAGCCCTGCCTGAGTAGATAGATAATGGATGGGGTCATCCTTTTGTCGTACGTGTCACAACAAGTAGCCATTTGTGGAATTTATCTTTAAAGCATTGATGTACCACATTAGACCTAAGCATGTCCTTAAATTGCTCCACTAGAAATGATAGGGTTTCCTTGGAGAGTCTTCCCCTGGTGGGGAACAAGTTGATCTAGGTAGGGCCGCCTTGCCTTTGCAAGGGCCCTCTCGGCCGTAAAAAACTAAGGGGGTAGAGGCAGCTCCCGTGCCTCGATAAAGATAGCGGCTGGGTAAATCCCGTAAGACCGAACCTGAATATGTCCTTAAACTGTTTATGGAGGTAAAGGCGGGAGATCTGCCCTGGGGTGAAAGACCCCGTACTTACCTCCCCATCCCCTCGGTCGGGTGGATAGATATAGGCTGGGGATTTGGGGGCTACTTGGTGGTGAAGGTAGACCCCACGTCAGTAAGCTTAGGCTTACTGGCTAAGACCAGGTAGGCTTGGGGTAACTAGCCCCCGACCCGCGCCTAGCTTGAAAGTAGGTGGGTGCAATTCCTACAGGCTCTTGACATGCCTTCGACACAGTCTATCAACCGACTAGTCAAGACGCTTCCCCCGGTTGATAGACTGTGCCGTAATAATAAATAAATAAATAAATAGACCTTGAATTTCAAATCGCATTGCTTAGTCTTTCATAGATGAAAGAAAAAAAAGCACTAGAGGGAATTCGAGCAATACAGAGTTCAAAATAACCCATTTAAAGAATTACTTTTTTTCTTGGCTTACGAACATGTAAGCTTTAAAAACACTCTTCTCATAACAAAATGCAATTTTATGCGATATGCAAAGAGAAGTGTGCTACGGGGGATATTGTATAAACATACTGTGCACCACACTTTAATAATTTGAACGATTCGGTCCAAATCGGTCAATTTCATTAATAAAGTAGAATAATACTTCCAAACATCCGAAAAGTAGTTGTGCACGTTCACCTTTAAGGGGCCGCTAGCCTATAAGTCAACACTTGCTTCCTTGCTTGAAAGGTCATTGGCCCCTCTTCAAAATCCTTCAAAAAGCTAATGTCAAATAATGTTTGTGTCAAATGTTGCTATTTATTTAACACTTTCCCTTAATAAAGTTGTGAGGCCTTTAATAAGTACTGTTACCTAAGCTCTTAAGATAATACTTTTAAAAAAAAAAGAAATAGATATACAATTTAACATCGTTTTAAAATTATGTTTCGTGTTTTAGTGATATTAACGTCACGTAGGAGAGACAAAATAATAAATAAGAAAAGCCACATCCACATTTATCTATAACCAAGTCAAACGAAGTTAAAGGAAGGAATTGATTACACTAAATTGATTAATTTTAAGATTTGATCGTATTCATAGGAGTTTTAAAAGTCAGTTGTATTTTTATGATAAATTTTGCAATTATCCCAAATATAATTTAACATAATTTAGAAACCCATCCATCAAAAGCTAATGTCAAATCATGATTGTGCCAAATGTTGATATTTCTTTTAACTCTTCCCATTCCCACCTAATTTAGGACATAAATGTCGATAATCATGGAGTAAAAATTCTTGAATGCACCATGAATCCCTTGCATGAGAAGTGTTGATTTTTTATCATATGAACTCAATAAACCCAATAGTCGTTCCAAGTGCAAAGAGCAATCGGAAGTCTTCTCAACCACAACTCAATACTTAAAGAAGCGTAGGAGGGTAACCATTACCCCAAAATCAATTTGGAATATTTGTTAATTAAAGGCGTCGGCATGAAAGGTAAGTAAAGCTTGGCAAATGACAAGAGAAGCATTTTTTTTTTTCGAAAAAGATAAAATAAACATTCATAACTAACCCAACTAAGAGTTGGTAGCACAAAAGTAGTCGGTAAATTTATTTAAGCAGAGTTGATAATCACTCTAAAGCTGGCAAATTTAAATAGTTGGCCAAAATAAATGTGGCAACTCAATTGAAAAGTTGGTAAATTAAGGGGAAAAAACTAATAGAACTTGGTAATAAGCAACTCATATGAAATCTGTTAACTTACTCACAGGAATGTGATAAGTTACTGCAATAAAGGTTGGTAATTTCGTACAATAATTGGTGAACTCAAAGCATTACCGCATTGGTACGAAAGATAAATAAAAATTATAAGTGATAAAGAAAATTTATGTTTGTGAGAAATAAGAGGTGTTGGTAATAAAAAAAAATACCCAATAAACTATTGGTAACTAACTAAAAAGAGCTGATAAGGGAAAACTTGCCAGTAATTTAATTGTGTAAAACTTTGTAATTACTCCAATTAAAGTTGCCAATTTGTAAAAGCAGTTGGAAATTTTAATTAGTGGGTAAAAAAAACAAAGGAAAGTGGGCAACTCAGTAAAGAAAAAAAATAGGTAAATGTCTTTTTTTTAAAAATAATTAAACATTAGCAAGCAACTCAAATAAGTCTTAACTAGTTAGTATGGAAAAAACTCGACAAGTCACATGTCACATATAACGGTAGAATCTTATGAGAGTTAATAAATTTAAGGCATCCACGAGAAAAATAAACGAAAGAGATTGTGAGAGAAACGCCCGTGCAAGTCGCTACTTATGCGACAAGGAATTTCGATGCCTTAGGACAGTTAGAGTTACTGTCGCCATTTACCGGGGCTTCCATTCAAAGCTTATGACACTTTTCCTTCTGACCTTCCAACACTGGGCAAGTGTCGCACTCTATACATCGTGTTACCACTTAGCAGAGTCCTGTGTTTTTAATAAACAGTCACTACCCCCTGGTATGTGCCGCGAAATGTGCGGACGAGCAATACCGGTCAAATCCTTGGCGACCCATATGTAACCTCACGCACGTAGGAGATTATGTATCGTCGAAATCCGCAATCCGTGCACAAAAGATATGCCTTATCCTTTCCTTGACATCGTTCGAAAGACTTCCATACGTCTCAAATAATTACGTTAGTTGGGATTAGACCGCCCAACAGATGCCACATGAGAAAACGCAAATGGACAGCAATAGATGCTACGAGCAGATGATTTTTTCTCTCGAGCTCGATACGCAAAGCCGATCACACGAGGGTCTATCGTCGAGTCAAATCCGTTCTTTTCGTATCGAAGTCTGCTGCTCAGTCTCAGTCACACGTCCCTCGCCATCAGAACTCAACCTTCTCGTCCTCAACGTAAGTACATGATTCCCCCCGCGAGTGGCTGTCAATTAAGGGTGTCAAATCGAATTAAACTAAATTTTCATGCATCTTCATTTCAGTTTGGGTTTTAATTTGACTAATGAAAAAAATAATGGTTTGTTTTATTTCGGTCCGAATGATTTCATTTAAAGTCAGTTAATCAAACTAAATTGAAGATATCTCTGCCTTCTTAATGTTACAGTTTACACGATATTTTTCCTTTGTCGCTAAGAATCTTCTCGATATTACAAAAAAAGAAAACTGAACGATTTGATTCAAAACTAATATACACCGAGACGATTCTATACAAGTTTTTTGGATACTTGAACTGAATTGAATCGTCAACACTCCTGTCAACCCATATGTACAACAAATTGATTGAAATGGAGCGCATATGTATCCACTAGACTTGTGTTCATCAATCAACAGCCATCGACATTAGATAACATCGATTGACTGGTCAACGTCAACGTTTGAACAAGACCACGCAGCTTCTTACATCGACAAGATGGTTACGACGGCGAGATGAACAAGAGAGCTCGGCATAATAAATGACTTATAGAAAGCTTCTGCAAATGGAGTTGGTAGTTTTATTATTACTCGCCTTGGTGATGACCGATAGAAAGCTTCTCAAAGTCGTGGGCTCTCTTGTGCATCTAAACTTGAAGACTTCTTCCAATGGGTCAAGCGGGCTTATGAAGAAATTTTCAATTTGCATCAAGAACATAAGATGGGCTCTTGCGGGCCTTTTCGGATTTTTATAGTTTAGAAGAGAATGCCTTGCTAGGCTCGTTCTCCCGGCGATACTTGCGAATATGGGGATAACGGCACTGGAAGTCTCTATAGTTTTCCTCAATGTACAATGTAGTTTGAGCTTTGTTTTTTGGTACTACTTTTCAAAGTTGATGCAATGTGATTTTTCCATTAAATTGGCTAATTGAAAATAGCTTACAAGGCGCTCATCCTTTTTTTTTTTTTAACAAAGGCGCTCTTGTCGTTAACCGACCAATAAATGTCCAAATTGGCATTTGACGTGTCCAATTGGACAGGCCAAATGCAACAACATGTTGACCTTCTTCTTTATTTCTTCTTCTTCCCCAGTGAACTAGACAAATTATTACAAGAAAAAATTTTCTTTCGACCTTGAAAGTACTGCCGTTCATAGTCCACTTTCAATGTCTCCACCACCTTCAAACGACCACTGCGCTCGAAAAGAAAACCATCACCACCGCAAAGCTCGGTCGCCATCAACGCTTGCACCTGAGTCGGCACCACCACCATTAGGCCTTGACACCACCACCACGCCCCCACGGGTTTTCATATCTAAGGCTATGGCCTCGGATTTGTGGTCGTTGCGACATCAGACAGAAGTCCTCTTTTGTCATTGATTTGCGCCTGATTCAACCAAGACGGGGGGGAATAAAAGGCCTTCCTAGGTCTTCATTTAAGCTCAACAAGCCTGTTATACATGTCAAGGGTCGAAATTGCATCTAATCGCAACATCGTCGCCGCGCCAGCATAAATGCATTCCTCGCACTTTATTTCGGTACTAAATATACTCTCTTATCCCATGAATCGGGCTAGGAAACTTTCTCGTCCGATTTTGGAAGGAGGGGGGGGGTGAAGGGAGGAATCTATTGCACTGGATGTAGTCAAAAGGCCCGCCTTTGGCACCTTATTGGACACTCTATTGCGTCACTTGACCATCTAATGTCCCCAGAAATGGTTGAATTCCTTCCATGAAGAGGAGATTTCTGCAGAGAATACCAGGAAAAGATGAGCAGTAGTGAAGTTTCGTGGTTTCAAATCAGGGGGTGTTTGGTTGGGCATTCCCAAGGGGCTTTGGGCCCCCAAAGCCCCTTGGGGGAAATTTTGGGTGTTTGGCATGTGTTTTTGAAAGCCCCTTTGCCCAATGTCAGGGTAGGGCTACTTTGAGTATTGGGCATTTCGGAGATGCGATTTTACTGTTTTCCGAGTCACTGTTCATCGTCTCCTTCGCCGTTTGCCTTCTTCTTCACCGTTCGTCTTCTTCTTTGTGGTGGGCGGCGCTCAGCCGCGAGTGGCCAGATCTGGCCCAGCCTCGCCTAAGGTCACACAACCTCGGGCGAGGTGGCCTCGAGGTTGGGCGACCTCGGGCGCCTAAGGTCAAGCGACCTCGGTGGCGTCGCCGGCGCGTGCGAGCCAGGCGACGCCGCCCGAGGTCGCGCAGACCTTAGCCAACGTCGCCTGTCTCGCGTGAGCCAGGCGACCAGCAAAGCTAGATCTCGGCCGTTCGACAGCCAGATCTGGCGATCTTGAGGCCAAATCTGGCCTCCGCGACCTCCAGCGACTAGATCTGGCGGTCCGGCAACAACCAGATCTGGCCGTCCGGCGGTGGCCGACGGTTGGCCTTGATTTCTAATTAAAAAAAAAATAACAAAAGCTAATTACAAATGTGAATTTTGCGAAACGGTGTTTATGCTAAGTTGCATTTCAATGCTATAATTTATCAAACGGTCTAACATTTGCGAAAGCCTCTCTACCTCAAAGATATTTGCATTCTTCCAATGGCATTTCCCCAAAGCCGAACCAAATGGGCCCTCAGTCTATTGCCCAGCACATACCTCTCCTTTTAAGTACCCAAAAAAGAGCAAGTCCATGTTGACCTTTGCCATGCCGTGGACGTGGCACGTAGCGCTTCTGTGTTATTTGCCGAAGTGATTCTCGCGAACAACACTGCGTCATTTAGCAGATCGGATCATCTAATAACTGCAAAAGTGAAACAAAACGATGCCGTTTGGATGATCCAACATGATTGTTCTTTTTATTTCATATAATGCCATTGTAATGTGTAATCACAACTTTGTTCTAAGTGATGTAAAAAAATCTCAATTTAAATGACATATTGACATGAACGATATAAGATGCCAAATGAATGCTCAAAAGCATGTGCAAAATTTGTCCAATGGACATAAGCATCCTTCTAAGGGAACATTTCGAAATTTGGGCCAAAATTTTCCTAAACAAGAAAATAGGTGCCTCTATTAGCATTATTGACGCATAAAAACCGTTAGACATGATCAATGAACGGGTTTGGCTCGAGCTAAAAACCGGACCAAAAGTCCTTGTCCAAACTCGCCCATGATCCAAAATTTTACTCATCCGAAATTCAAGTCTGGGCAGGCCTAAGAAGAACTATCTGCTTGGCATGAGCCCAATGAGAAAAGTGCTAGCAGCCACTTTCAATTTGTGTTTTGGGCCTTTTGGCTGGGGAAGCTTTTTTGGGAGCTCAACAGACAGTCAACTCCATGATCAGGCATGGCACTTGCCCTCGGTTGCCGACTTGCCCTTGCCGTCACGATCAATCACCAGCAGCATCGAATCAAACACATGCACCACCCCTATTCTGTGACCATCATTCCCAATAATCATCATGAACCGCTACACTAGGAAGTGTAATCGAGCCAAGTCAAGTCAATATCATATCAAGTACTAACTAAATTGCTCGAGCTCAAATCCGTTAGAAATTCAAGATATTCAAGCTTGATTGAACTTGATTAATATCAATCTATAAGTAAAATCTAAGCTCAAGGATTACACAATTTTAAGTATTTTGTATCTATCTATGTGATTATTTAACATTTCCTAAAAAATAATAAAATCTCAATTTAGCTCAATTAGGCTCATGAGCTTATTAAGTTAAATATCGACAAATTGGAGCTTGACTCAACAAGATGCTCTAGTAGCTCGATCTCAGGTCTGGCTAGAAATTAAGTGAGTCAATCGCCGATAGTCATTTAGTTGAGCTCGAAGTTACTCACAACTAGCTCGAATTGGTTTACCCTAAACTGGACCCCCACTGCCGAGTTGCGAGACTAGGACTCACACACACACACTCCCTCTCCTCTTTCTTTATGGATTGAGTTGTAAAATCGTATATCTATGGATACATTAATATCATGGAAAACTCAAGATTTAAAAAAAAAAAATTCGAAAAATGATCATTTATATCATTTGCAAAAACAAATGAATACAAAATGTTTTTATTACCTAACGGAGGGAAAACTGCAATAGTTCAAATCGGTGGATGAAAATGGTTAGATATAAATTGTTGTCGATTATGAAAATTTTCCTTTGACTAATTTGTTTAAGCGATAAAATCAATCATTTTTTGGAAAATATTCTTCAAATCTTGAGTTTTCCGTGAAATAAACACACCTTGAGTACCTATCTCAAATCCATCGAGGATACACACTCACACTTCTAGACACATGGAGATAGAGAAAGAGACATCGCCCCTCTACTAGATGTCGGCGGTAGTGGCTTTCGGATGCTATTGGCCATTGCTACCGCACCATCAGCAAAGTCAAGTTCCGCACTCAAAAGCGATAACTAAAACAAGGAAGAAGAACACCACATTGAGTCGAATGACATTGAACAATAAGTTAAACCTTCATCCTTCCTATAGTGAAAGGAAAAATCATAAATGGATGAAGGGGCTTAAGAAATCAAACTTGAGACTACGAACTCTCGAAGTTAAAATTGAGCACACAATTTTTTTTCTAAAAAATACAACGGAAAATACATTTTATAGCTTAATAAATTGAAATATATCTTTTGAATAAATTGGGAATATACAAATTCAAATACGGAAACATCCATTTTGAGGAATAATTATTAGGGCATTCTTTCCAAACTAAAAATTTATACAATTCAATGTGTATCTAGAAGTGTGCAAAATAATTAGGAACCGCCCGAATTGTTTAGGACCTAATCAGATCGGACTAGAATAGACGATTCCTATGAAAACTTGTCCAATTTCTGATTTCAAATTACTCGAATTGAGATCCAAGTTCTAGATATAGAATCGCCTACTTGGATTGGTATATATATTACTTCGATTTTTAAGCTTTAAGTTTTAACTTTTCAAATCAAAACTCTAGTTTCCTCTTCATCTTTCTCTGTCTATCACGTCGCTCATGTGGCAACCTTAACTCCCCTCTCTTACTCTTGCTCTCAATGGCCTTCAGCCTCGTTGATCCCTCTCTCACTCATTCTCTGGATTGTCTTTGGCCTTGTCATATTGTCTGTAACTCTTGCTCTCCGTCACTTTCAGTCTCGTCGTTCACTATCAAATCCCATGCCTCTTTCAAAGTAAAAATATTTTGACAAATTCCACGTCCATATAACCAACAGGCAATTTCTAGTCTTAACTTTTTGGAGTTGAGCCTTAGTGGATGATTTTCAATTTCAAAGTGGATATCATCCATCCTGAGATGAGGAATCGCGTACCCAAAAATCGATCTCTTTACGTGTATTTATTCATATTTGCTTAAGATTCCATCGTGAGACAGGGTATACTTGCGAAAAGCACCTAATATCTTTGTTTTAAACTGAAAAAAAGGGGCACGATAGTGGGGAGAGGACGATGCGACTGCTGATCTACTGCCATTTTTTTCTGAATCCGACAGCACGTGGGACGTTCCACTGACACCCGCTACAGCATTATCGTAGGCCTTCGTGTAGCCATTATAGCCATCATAGCCGTTCAGACATTAGTCACGAGAAACATGACTACAATTATCGGACAGCGATGCGGGCGTTGGTGGTATCTGGATTTTGATAAGTTCAACCAGACAAAAGGGACATTATCCCAATAAAACTGAGAGACAAAAACACATAGCTCAAAAGGACGTCTTCCCACGTAATAATCCACGTGGCACGATTAGCACTTTCATACTAGAAAATATGATAATGCGAGGAGGGAACGTGGGACCGATTAAAAAATCGAGCACAATCCGTCTAGGCCTCTGTGCCTTAAAAAAATCACCAATATCTAGTCTAATTTCTATCCGGCTCTGAATTCTTTTTGTCTAAACATCAACTTTCATTCTAATCTTTTAATAACCATGTGTAAAAAAATCGTAACTAATTTTTTGAAAATTATCAATATTGAAAGGATTTTACTCCTTCATGTAAGGGTGAGAGTGTTGATGAAGAAATAAATAAACTTTTAACTAATTCCGTTACTATTAATTCTTGAAAAAAAATTAATGTCATTTTAGGATGCGATGGTAGATTAGAAACTAACGTAAGAATTTGTGTTTTTTTAGACAATAAAAGTTCGTGATTGAATTGGAATTAGACCTAAGTAGAGGTTATTTAGGAAATTAAGCCCTTATATTAATTGGTGCCGTACCCCATTTAAAGGGATTCTCAGCTACTTTTTTTTTTTTTTTAACAGTTTTCCTTTTCCATAAAAAAAATAGTTTTTCCTTGAAAACTTCAGAAGAAATATTAGTTATGTTTTGGAAATTATGCAAATATCTTGTATGATTCGATGTGCTGACGTATGATTAATTTCAAACACTAAAGTTCTTTGAATTGATAAGAGTCAAACCTTGAATTCCGTGGCATTACGCTAACATCAATGTTAAAGGTACAAGTTATTCCATACATATTTTCCACACTAACTTTGCCCAAATCAATCAACTCACTCGCTCACCAAATAATAAATTTAAAGTTTTTATAGATAGATTATTATCAACTAAACTCCATACCAAAATTCTCTTTTTTCCCCTTATAAAACATTGGGTATCACGACCTTGCAGCTCAATTAATCCCCACGAATACAAGCAAAGTGTCTCGTCCACGGAACTCTACTCATAGGTCAATCCCAACCAAACCCGAACATTTCACACGTCCTCAAAGCTTTGCGTAGTTGACTGATAGTTGGAAAAACTTTGCAGAACAGTAATTGACTTCGGACAAAAGAACTGGGTTAGATGGCTGCTTTTCCATGACACTTTTAATTAGATCTCGGAGATCTTTTTCAACCAGATAACTTTCAGGGCTCGAATCTACTCCGAAACTTTTTCCAGACTCACCTAAATTTTTCAAGGTTAATCTTTTTCTAGTCACGCGAATAAAATGCCTGAATTTTGAACAAATCAGCAGGCGGTTTTGCTCGTGCCATCTTCCATCTTTTCCTTTTGGAAGGGGACTGTTCACCTTCTGACTTAGCACAGATGTTAAAGGGAAATTCAAGCCGCGGAAGAGGAGGGAGATAGCCACCGAGGCCTGGAAGCAGATTCTGGGAGTGACTTGAAATATCGGATGAATAGGAGCATATAGAATGGACATCGAAAGAGAGTCGTACTAGATGAACCTAATATGATCAGATAGATCCACAAAATGCAACGCTATACAAGACCATACATACATCTCGACCCGAATTCAGAACTACACAGACCCAAGTTAAAATCGCGGGATCGTCTAATCACTCTTAAATACAGTCTACTACACGTCTAGACTGTCGCTGCTACTCGACGCTGACTACATACTTCAGGGGTACCCACGCCCCTTCCAGAAGGCATTGTCGTCTCGGTTGTTCCGGAATGCGCAGCACCCCACTGAGTACACGATGATGAGGATAACAAGGATGATGATGTTGATGATGGCGACCTTCTTCCAGTCCCTCTTGAGGTTGTCCAGCAGCCCGCCCTTGCAAGACTGGCAGTTGTAGCACAGCACGCTTGAGTCGCTGCTCCACACGCTGCAGTCCGAGTCGGTGTAGTTCGAGGTCGAACTGGCATTCCAGACAATCGGGCTCACATAGGTGAAGCCGCAAGAATCTGGCGGCTTGCAACACCCGGACTGCAAAAAACCCATCACATTATTAATTTCAAACTTCCAACCAGAGAATGACTAACAGGGGAAACCGACAAGCTCAAACACGTGATAGGATTAACTACAGAAACAAAACAGCAGCATAAGAAACAAGTCCCTGACAGCATTGATTTATGAAAAAGTTTCTAAATTGGTACAACAACAATTACACCAGACCAGTTTAATGATATCAAGAGGAGTTTCATCGGAAGGGGCATTCCCCATGAAAGACACAGCAAGATGTTCTACTAGTTTGCCATAACAGCAATTCGATTCAACAGACATTATAATCAATATCATTCATGGCCAATAACAAGGTCACATCTTCCAATTTGCTCATAGAAGTTAGGATGGAATCCTAACTGAGCGTGCAGTGAGCCACTATGCAGGATCAAGCGTAGAAACAGAGACAATTTTAAAACCCTCATCACGATAAAACGGTTCATTCGAAAATTTTCGGCTCAAAAGGAATCATCCAGAGAGCACCATGCTCCATCACCCTATGCAAGGCAACCACAAGGACCACAGAACGAGCAATTGAACAGATCCATAAGCATTAGTCAGCAACCCCTCAAAGATCTTATCTCTAGCATCATGCAAGGAACCGAATTCCTCCCACAAAATTGCCTTAATTTGCCTATCAATTATTCACACTCTATTCAACACTTGACAGAACAATCAACGAGAACACAAACCCCACAATAACCACTCGTATGCGTAATGAACTTCAAATTCAAACAGCACAGGACAACGAAGAGAAAAACTGTCGCAATTACTTGAAGAGAGAGAGAGAGAGAGAGAGAGAGAGAGAGAGAGAGAGAATATTTACTTGAAGAGCCGACAGTTGCTCGTTGTAAAACTGGGTCACCACAGTATCATTAGCATACTTCTTGGCGTAAGCCTCGCAGACCTTGCTGTCGATCAAGCAGCTCTTGATCTTGTTCCAGTTCTTGGTGCTGTTCACCCGCTTCTGCAGCCAGTCGGAGTAATCCCCGAGCTTGTACTCCTTGTACCCTCTACCGGACACGACCTCCCCGGCGCCCTTGTTGGTGACGACGAAGGCGAAGACGGTGAAGGCGAAGAGGAGGAGGATGAGGAGGAACATGACGAGGAGGTAGAACCAGAGGAGCCACGAGACGCGGCAGCACGCGCCGACGAGGCCCGCGATGGACACCACCATGAGGAACACCCCGAGCGCGATGAGCGGCTTCTCGAGGAACTTCTCGCAGTCGGTGTCGGCCCGGTTGGCGAGCCATATGCCGGCCCCGAGGACGGGGACCGACAGGAGGAACGAGAAGATGTTGAGGATGCCGATCAGGTTGTTGCTCAGACGGAACATCTTGGGCTCGGAAAAGCAGAGATACCCAACTCAGAAAAGAAGGATCTTGTGGACTGCAGAGAAGTTGGATGGATGGATGATGAGGAAAGAGAAGACGGAGAATAAATAAGGAGACAGACACGGTGCAATCCGAAATGCTGACGATGATGCTGCCGAGAATATTCATATTCGGGGGCGTGAAAGCGCAAGTTGCATACGAAAACCGCACGCGCTGTGGATCCGACGCGTGACGGGTGGGAAGGGGCCGTGGCCGGCGGGGGCGAGCGCGTGCGCATGCGAGAGTTGCGGCAACGGTCGACGTGTTCAGAACGGTTAAGGAAACGAAGAAGTGGAGACATTGGAGAGAACCTAAAAAGTCAAAGCCGATGCTGTTGATGAGTATTGGATGGTGCTGACTCGAACGTCGTTTCGCCACGTTACGCGTCGGGTTTTTGACCTTTTCTTCGAACGATTCGTATGCGTGTTCGACCTTCTGTCCTTTGGGGGATGAGGACGATGCTTTTCGTGCGTCATCGCCGTGGTCGGCTGGAGAACCCGGCTCGAGGCTGCCGTCCCGCCCGTTTGGTGATCTGGATAAGAGCCGGGGCGAGGTACGATCTCATCGTATCCCGTGTGTAATGACTCGATTCGAATGTAATTGACTTAAATTAGATCGAATGGTGATCTAATAAGAGCCGGGACGAGATATAATCTCAATTGTAGCCCGTGTGTAATGACTCGATTCGAATGTGATTGACTTAAATTGGTTCGAATGAAATCGTCATTGATGATCTATCTTGAATGGGGATGGAGTAAGAATCATGATTGGACCAAAAATTAATGAGATGATAACATAAATGTTTAATATTATCATTTTGTCAATTCAAATTTTTTGAAAAAAATTAAGTGGACAACATGGAACATTTTATATAATTAAGGACTAAATTGGACATATATAAAAAAAAAATTAGGGACAATATTGCACATTAAACTAAATTTAGATATCACATTATACGTTTGGTCAAAATTTATGGACCATTTATGTTATTTTTCCAAATTAATAAAAAATAAATAAATAGTCTCACTCAATAATCAGTCATCATCCTATTAGGCCGCTAAACATTGCCCTCCGTCCTCCTCCTCCTCTTCTTCTTCTTCTTCTTCTTCTTTCTTCTTCTTCTTCTTCTTCTTCTTCTTCTTTTTATCCCAATTTATATTTTAGCTTTTGGTTTTCTTCTTTAACTTTTATTGTTGAAAATCGTTGCTTTTTTTTTTTTGTGGCATTTTTCTAATGTGAGATACCCTTTGTCTCCACGCCAAGGCCACATTACTAAATTTAATCAACATATTGCCAAATAGACAAAATCGCATCGGATTAAAAAAAAAAAAAAAAAGGATTTAATTATACTTTGAGTCAAAAGCTTAGGATTTTTGCGTAACTTTCCTATTAGGAAGATGACTTGATAGAGAGGGAAGATGCCAGAAATTCTCAAAAGAGTAAAAGTCCAAGACTTTTCAAGAAAAATTGGGGCTCAACCAAGGGATGGGGTATGGCTCGATCAATTGGTTGAAAGACTTGAATGAAGCTCAGCTTGCACCACAGCGGTTTTAATCCCACCTGCCTCATCTTAGGCATAGAGAGCTATTATACTTCCTTACCTGGCGATGGCCGGTACCTAAATAACGATGTGGTGTCTACCTTCACCATCCAACAGACCCTCCAACTCCTATCACTTATTTTTCTTCCCTGGTAGGTAGGAATGCGGAGGGTTATTATGGGGAATCCCACCCCTCAGAGGTTCTTCCCCCGGTAAAAGCCTTCTTGAGCCTTTTAAGGACTTGCTTAAGTCTATTTTGTTAAAAATTATTGCTTTCTTTTTTGTTTGACATTTTTCTAATGTGAGATACCCTCTATCTCCACGCCAACGCCACATTATTAAGTTTAATGGACCTATTGTCATAAAGACAGAATTGTACCGGATTTAAAAAGAAACCCAGAATTTAATTATACTGAGTTAAAAGGCTTAGGATTCTTGTGTAACTTGCCTATTAGGAAGATGACTCGATAGAGAGTGAGGATGACAGTCATCGTCGGAAGGGTAAAAGTCCAAAACTTTTCAAGAAAAATTAGGGCACTTCGAATATAGAAATCGTAATTAATAGCCATTGAAAGTCGGTAGCAAAGGATGGGCATAAACCTAAAGATGCTTCAATGCAACTTCACTGGTGGAGGCATCATATGTAACAAGTGGGCTTAAATAAATAAAAGGAAAATAAGTCCAACTGCAAGTCTCGCTTAAGCCCTAAAGCCCTCAGCCCACTCCATCCTCAGCCCATATATAAGCTTTCTTCTTCTTCATTGTGCAGAGCCCATCGGTGAAAAAGAAGTGAGAGAAAAAGAAAGGAGAGGGGGTTCGCAAGTACATGCTTTGGAGACCTCGACTAGTCAAAGGGTGCGTTTGGGAAGACTTTTGGGAAAAGTCTTTAAGAAAAAATAAAGGCGCTTTGAGTTAAGGGTGTTTTCAAAATGCAAAGTGTGTTTAGTAAATTTATTTGTGAAAGCCCATTGTGAAATGTTTTTGTGCAAAATAATGTTTGGGTAAATTAAATTTGTAAAATACTTTTATTATTAAAAAAAAAAAAAAAAAAGAACGTTGGCCGGCCAAGGCTTCGCCGCCAAGGGTAGGCAATCCGGCGAGGGTCGCGCGACCCTCGCCACGGCTGTCGTGCGACCCACTGTGCCTGCGAGAGGTCGTCGGCGACCCATCCGGTCGCGCGTGAAGGTTGCGGCCGGCGTGGTCGCGACCGGATCTGCGACCGGATGCGTCGCGCGAAGGTCGCGACCTCCGTGGAGGTCGCTTGAAGCATGGCCGACGATGCAGACCGGTCGCTACCAGATCTGCGTCGCCGCGACCTTCAGCGAAGGTCGCGGTCGGTGACCCATCTGGTCGCGCCGCGAAGGTCGCGACCGATGGGTGTCGCGAAGGTCGTGACCTCCACGGAGGTCGCTGAGCACGGCCGACGACGCAGATCTGCGTCGCGACCTCCGCGAAGGTCGCTTGAAGGTCACGACCGGCGACCCATCTCGGTCGCAATGCGAAGGTCGCGGCCCCGACCAAATCTGCGACCAAATGGGTCGCGATCGCGACCTTCGCGGCGACCTCTCGGCGGGGTCACGCGACCCTCGCCGAAGGGTCACGCGACCGCGGCGGAGGTCGTGGTGCGGCGGGTCGGCGTGGCGGGCGCGGCCGGTCGCCGGCGATGCGTGCCCTTCGTCGGCAATCGCTCACGAAGAAGAAAGAAGAAGAAGATGAACAATCGGGGTAAAAATGGAAAAACGAAAAATCAACGGGGACAATTTGGGAAGGAAATTTTTTTATTTAAGCTCATTTCGATGCGAGAAGGCTGAAAGCCCAAGGCAGCCCCCACCTGCCTTGGGCTTTCAGCCTTGGGAATGCTTGGCATTCCCAAATGGGGTTTGGAAATTTTTACCAAACACCCACAAATCAGCCCAAAGAGCTTTGGGGGTTCAAAGTGGCTTGCAAATGCCACTCCCAAACGCAGCCAAAGTAACGCTGTTTCGTAGAGCCCGCTGGGATTCGTACTTCTTGTTCATTTTATCGGTGGAATTTTCGAAGTTGAACCATAGATCCATATAAACTCCGAGTTTCTAGGTCCAATCCGGGAGATATTTGACTGTGAAATTATATGGAAATGATAGAGTATGGTATCGTGGAATCATGGAATTTTACAAAAGTCAATTTAGAATTACGGTTTGGTAGAAATGAATTTTTAACATTTCACATGCATTGTCATCAGCTCCGAATTTTATGATTTTGGGATGGTTTTCGCTTGTCCTCGGCCATCATTTGAGTCGATGAAGTTTAGGATCTTTTAATTCTTCCAAAAGGTTTTCCTTTGATTGTAAAGTCATTTCAATTGGAGTCCATTGTAGAGACTTATGACATGAACATATTAGGAACGCAAGTTGCCACATTAAAACTGATACCATCATAAGGTCTACCTTAGAGAGATTTTCGCTGGTGCGTCCAAGTCATTTCACCACCAAGTAAGCTTAGCTTGGTCAGGTATCAACTAAGATGGTTGTCTACATGGATTTGATACCCATTTCTTGCATAATTGATAGGATATCGAGTTCGTCAGCTCAATAGAGCTTCCATTGTTTAGTTTTGCAATCTTAGATTGGTAGTGCTCATCTCCTTAAAATTTATAAATTCACATCTTGAAGGTGATAGAAATTAGATATGTTATGAGTTATCAAAGTTATAACACAACGTGATATTTATAAAGAGGGTAAATAATCCAAATCGGGTATTCATTACCCTTTCTATCATTTTGAAATGACATGGTGAAACGTTTTTGGAAGTATTTTATTTATTGGTTTTTTTTTTACTATAGTTTGAGAAATGCTTTATGGAAGGAATTACAAATTGCCGTATGAATTGATTTGTGAACATGATTTATAAGATATATTTTATTATGAAAGAATACATGTTTTAGTTTGTGAAACTGATTTATTAAATGGATTTTGGATTGACTTTTGTGGATTATTGTAAGATGGTTAGTGGTTTGATGCTCATCGTCGCCATGAACCTTCATGTCTTTTCAAATTTTAACAAATGTTAATTGCTTAGAATATTTGTATAGATATTTATTTTTATTTTATTAGTATTTTAATTAACTAATTTTTTCACATTTCCTGTATTTTACTTTTTACAACAATTAAGGATAATAAAGAGATTTCCTTTAAAAAATGAGACAAAAATCAACTTTTACGCTTTCAAAGTTATGCTAATGAAAAAATAGTAAAGGCCGTAATAAACATAATTTTGGGGATATTATGTAATAGTTGAAAGTTTTCTCTTTTTTTTTTTTTTTTGGGAGGGGGATGGGGGCTATAGTATCCCAAAATTCGAGGGTGCTTTTTGTATATGGACTTGTTGATTGCTATCTCTAAGTCCAAACACACATAGCGTGTGCATGTATGTTTAGACACATAAGTTCTATAACTCATTGAATTATGTATTGTATAGAAAATTAAGAGTTGACCTTGACTCTTAAACAAAAATATTAGTTAATTACATTTGCATATTATGAACATTTAGTAGTAATAAGTTCGCATAAATTGCATTTTGATTAGACGGGAGGCTATGAGCTTAATTAAATTATTTGGACTAAGCCCATTGAATACTCATCATAGCAGAAAATTGCATAGATTGCATTATCTAATTAAGTGTGGAGGAAAACTTTGTCCTCCCTAAGCGTCAATCACTCCGCCGCTCATCAACCCACCATTGTTACTCCACCCCCTCCTCCATCTCCACCTCTTCGTTTGTCATGCCAATCTTGCAACCTCCACTACAATTAGCCACCAAGGAAGATGAAGTCTACAAGAATAAGAATAGGAGAATCACACGGCTGTCCTTCTAACAACCAAAAGTCTTTTGTCAATATTGTTCTTGCCTACTTGCAATTAATGGAAGATTTTGAGAAATTTTTGGAATGAATGAATGAGTAATTATAGCTCAATGAATAGTACAAATCTTTTCTAAACAGATTAAGCACCGCTATACATATTTACTAGGTAAAACTAGAAACTCAATAATCTCAAATCCAATTTTCAGCAAAACTTTATACGTATTGGATACATATTTAATCCATCTTCACAAATCAAACATAAATGGCCAAATCCATTGATCAATCTCTATCAATTCATATATTCATGGTTCATTTCACTAAACAATCTATTGCTTAAAATTCAACCATGGTCACAATATAATGCCCAATGGCAATGCAATCAAGATTTCCCTTGACAAGGTCTCTACTTAAATTATTGGGATAAGTGTTCGGAAGTCCTACAACTTGTCACGAAAATGCATTTCAGTCCTAAAATTTGCAAAAAAATGCATTTAAGTCCTAAAACTTGTCAAATTATTTCAAATGAGTCCTAAGATCCACGCCGTTAACATTTTTAACGAAAAATGCTAACGTGGCATTTTAAATAATTTTTATTTTCCAAGTGTATTTTTAATTAATTTTTATCATTTAAAAAAATAGATTTAAAAATTAAAATTAAATTTATTCTTATCTTATTTTCAATAAAAACTAAAAAGAAAAGTTAAAAAATTATTTTTAAAATTCTAAAAAAAAAAAAAAAAAATCAGCCCGGCTCCTCTCCCCGCCACCGCCGCCCATCGCCCGGGGGGCCGGGCGACGATCGCCGACCCCGAGCGAGGGCCAACGAGGCCTCACCCGGGGGCGACGGTCGCCGGCCCCCATGAAGGCCGGCGACGACTCACCCGGAGGGGCGACGGCCGCCCGGCCCCCGTGCGGGCCGACGGGCCCAAATCGGGGCACCCTCGCTCAACTCTAATGCGGGTGCCCGATCTGGCCCACCGGCCCTCGCGAGGGGCTTGCAATCGCCGCCCCCACAGGGCGAGTCGTCGCCAGCCCTCACGAGGGGTCGGCGACCGTCCGCCGCCCCAGGCGAGGCCTCGTCGCCCTCGCTCGGGGCCGGCGAGGCTCACCCAAATGCTGGCGATCCTCGCCGGCCCCAAGCGAGAGCGGACGAGGCCTCGCCTAGGGCGGGCAACGTCGTCGACCCTCACCGGGGCCGGCGAGGCCCAGCCACCCCCGCCCAAGGCCGGCGACCATCGCCCGGCCCCTCCGACGATGGGCGGCGGCGGCGGCGATGGTGAGAGAGAGTAGCCGTTGTTTTTTTTTTTTTTTTAATAAATATTTTAACTCTTTAAAAAATGGTGAAAATAAGATAAAATGAATAAATTTGATTTTTTTAGTTTTTAAATCTATTTTTTTAAATAATTAAAAAAATTCACATGGAAAATAAAAATTATTTAAAATGCCACGTTAGCATTTTTAACGGAAAAGGCTAACGGCGTCGATCTTAGGACTCGTTTGAAACAATTTGACAAGTTTTAGGACTTAAATGTACTTTTTGCAAGTTTTAGGATTGAAATGCATTTTCGTGACAAGTTGTAGGACTTCTGGAACACTTATCCCTAAATTATTTGCGGCTCAACCTAAAAGGATGTCCAAAAATCAATATATATTGATCGCATTGCCATTTAGCTAAAAGCTGCATGTCATATAAACTATTTGTGTACATCATTGCATGCATTGCACACAGTCTCTCTTTCATTTAAATAAGCAAATATCCTAAAAGAAAATATTAAGTGAATTGAGTAATAATTAAAAATCATATTTAGGGATAATATGTGTTTCTAATTAATGTCTGTTGTAGTTGTTTACATTGCATTTGAGGTAGGTATTTCCTCCCTATGTTTGTAACTTATTTATTCCTTTACTTCATTAAGTGTTCAATAATGGTTGCATACCCACATGATCACCTCATATGTTAGAGGACATGTTAAAATCAATTGAAACTACCTGCAATTTTTTTTTTAAATAAAAGAGAAAATGTACCGAAATGGCACTAGAGTAATCTAGTTAATCAAGTCCCTAAATTTGTTTAATCTCTAGTTCATAAAAGTAAAGTATTTCTCCCTATGCTTTACTGCTTTACTTAGGTATCTAATCGACCCACCATAAACTAATTAGTGACAAATCCTAGATAAAAATCATTTGCATGTTAATCACTTGAACCTAAGTTGCAAATTGGTATGTACTTGAGAGAGTTCGAGTTAAATTAAACTTAGTAATCCATTAGCCAAACCCTTAGGTGGTTTTACTCAAGGGTAGGTTGCGACAGCCTGATTGTATTCTATAATGAGAGTAATAGCCCTCTCATTGTCACCAGTTTCTTCAAGAAAATCACCCTTATATAGGTCAAATCTATGAGCTCATACATATGTTTTTACTACAATTTTATTGGAAAATTGTCCACAAAGTCCTATATTTATTGAGTTTTTGCTAATTCAATCATAAACATTTCAATTTTTCCAATTAAACCTTAAACATTTTCATATTTTGCCAATTCAGCTATCCCGTCAATTTTGGCAGAAATTTCTAACATGGATAACTAGCATTGATGTGGTACCTTTTTAATAATATTTTGATCTTTTTAAAATGTTTTTTTCTTTTCCTTTTTTTTATATACTTTTATTTGCCTTTTTGCGTTTTTTGGAGCTAGAGTTGGTGACCCTTGCTCGCCATAGGTGAGGGCTGGTCGACTCTTGCTGACTCTCAGCAAGGGCATCGCAACCTTCGTTAGCTCTGGGGCAGGGCTATGATGCCCTCATGGGCCAAAGCAGGGGGATGCGAGCCCTCTTCTAGAATCCGCAAGGGCCGCCAAGCCCTTGCCTAGCTAGATCTGGCAAGGGTGTCGCGTCCTTTGCCGATTTTGGGCAAGGGCTCGCGCACCCTCGCTTTAGCCAACAAGGCTGTCATAGTGCTAGCCTAGAGGTGGTGAGGGCCACAACACCCTTGCCTAGAGCCGGTGAGGGTCGACCGGCCACCCTCACCGGCCCTAACTATAAAACCTTAAAAAAGAAAAAGGAAAAGTAAAAAAAAAAAAATCCAAAACAATTCAACATATTATTAAAAAAGTATCACGCCATTGCCAATCGTTCATGTTAGCAATTTTTTGCCAAAATTGGCCCCATGGACTTAATTGATAAAAGATGAAAAAGTTTATGACTCAATTGATAATATTGAAAAATTTATGATTGAATCGGCAAATGTATAATAGTTTAGGACGTTTTAGACAATTTTCCTAGAATTTTATTTGCATATGCTTGATCAAATCTATAATTTCGTATTTTCTTATTATAGATTACTCTCACCTCGTGATTCCTCATAGTCTTTGAGAGAGGAGCTCATCCACCAACTTGCCTTAAATGAGAGAGAGAGAGAGGGGGTGAAAATGAGAGGTGGGCTGATTGGTGGGAAGTTTTAAATTTTCTTCTGTCACATCATTTTTCTTCTCCATCTTCGAAGCAAAACAATGGCTGCGTTTGGCAACCACTTTGCCAAGGATCTTTAGGCCCCTAAAGGCCTTTGGGCCAAATAATCAGTGTTTGGCAATTTGTTTTTTACTTGCCTTTGCCAAAGGCAAGCCTTCCCAAGCTGAAAGCCCAAGGCGGGTTAGGGCTGCCTTGGGCATTCGGCCTTCTCGAAGGCGAGGGAGAGTAAGTTAAAAAATTTCTTCCACAAATGTCCTCACAAACATTTCATTTTTTCGGTTTTGTCCTCGTTACTATTCATCTTCTTCTTCGTTGAGGATGGCCGACGAAGCTGCGCGGAGCTGTCCATGGTCGGCGACAAGCTGGACAGAGGTCGGCAAGAGGCCTGTGCGTCACGGCGATCGCCGGCGGCCAATCGCGTGACCTCGGCGACCCCCTAGTTGTCGCATCGCCGTGACCGCTGCAACTCCCGGCAACCACCTAGATCTGGGTCGCAGACCGCTGCAACCCCGGCGACACTGCGACCCCCGGCAGATCTGGGTCACCGGAGGTCGCCGCGACCCGATCGGGCGCGCGACCTCCGGCGACACAAATCGCACGCAGATCTGGGTCACCGGAGGTCGCCATGACCGATCCGGGCCACGCGACCTCCGGCAACCCCGGATCGTGCGATCGGGATCGCGCGATCTGGTCGTGACAATCTGGTTGCGGCGACCCTCGCCGGTAACTCCCCCCCTCACCGGACCGCCCGCCTGTCCCTCACCGGACCTTTGCCCCTCGCCGGCGGTAACCAACCAATTCTCATTTTTTTTCCTTTTTTTTAAATAATAAAAGTCTTTTGCAAAGTTAATTTGTCCAAACGCTATTTTGCTCAAATATACTTTACAATAGACTTTCACAAATACGATTTACCAAACACAATTTGCATTTCCAAAAACCCTTTTAGCTCAAAGGTCTTTACATTTTCTCAAGGACTTTCCCCAAAAGTCTTCCCAAACGCACCCAATGTCATCTTTTCCAAAAAAAAAAAAAAAACGTAAGAAAATAAAAACGAAGCAATTTCAAATGGTGGATGGAGCCCATTTGTCAAAAAGCCTACAAGGAGGCAGGGAACAGGAGGAAATTTTCTTCGCCTTAAGTACTTGACTAAATGTCACTTTAGTAAAACCCTTTAGTATACTTGGCGTTATTCATCACTTCATTTTAGTATACCGAATTATGCAAAACATTTTGTTTTTATCTACTTGGATTTAAAAATTTGTATGATTATTCCACCTCATCATAATTTTCTTAATTTAGTGGATTTTATAAGTATTTATAGGAGGCCTTGAAGTAAATTTTCTAAACACGAAGGATAGATTTGTTTTACGGAAATTAGCGGTTGGAAAGTATCTCCTCATTTTTTGTCATTTTGGCATTTTTTAAAAATGAATCAATAAAAATTATTTTTCATGCAAAACAAAAAATCCGTATTTAAATTCAAAAGATAATATATGCTTTTGAAAGATTGGTATTCATATTCAAGGATCCAACTTGACCTCCACCGTTGTTCGGATCATCCCTTTCATCAAAATTAGAGACCTTGGGGTCAGATCGGACACTCCAGATCCTGAACCTAGGAACATTAGGGGCCTCGCCAGAGATCTCAGTGCACTAACCGGTGCCTCGGACGCTTAAAACTTGGACGCAGGCACCTAGACTTTCGAAACCGGGGGCGAGAGTTGAGCATCCAAGTTGTGGGAGGATCTTGAGTCCGAGGCTGGGGTTTTGATATGGCGCCTGGAGATACTAGGCACAAGGCTTGAGTTCACAGCTTGCCGCCAAGGTCTCGATAATTGTGCTTCAGACGGACGTTAATTTGTCTTGAGCACCTTCTAAAGTTTGTCAACACCAAACTCCCCATAATGATTTTCATCTCTTTAGAAAAATCCTACCAAACACAAGAAAATCAATTTTTCTTGAAAATAATTTCCTTATGAAATATTACTTACCAATCATGTTCATTTTTCAAGGAAACAAAATAGACCTAAAGTCCCCTACACTTTCATCAAGACCCGAGGTTGAGTGGCTTATCAATTGCCTAAATAAAGAGCTAAAAATACAAGATAGGATGAAAATCACGTGTGACCTTAAAGATAGATGGCGAAACTTTAGACGTGGTTACGTGCTCATTAGGCAAACCAAACAAAAGATAAAAAGAGCCTCAAACTGAAGTTGCAAGCAAATAATCAATTCTCTTTTTGTACTTATTATTCTCGTGCTTTTCTTTATCTTACTTAATAATTGGAGAAAACAGAAGTTCATTGCTGTAAAGTGTCGAGACACAAGTTATCTGTCAGCTAAATAAATAAAGCTAGTATCCCTAGTGCTCGTTCCTTAACAATGATTCTTAGGACAAATCTCTCTGTTACTTTTGCGTACTTCAGTTTGCCCAATTTTTCCGGTGTTGCTGTCTGCATCTTCTGAATAATACTTCTCGGATTCATCAGCCCTCAAGTTCAGGTGTGGTGGTGCTAGTCTCGCATTGCATTGCACCTCTTTCTTTCCTGTTACTTTAGATAGCTTGCATTTGCTTATTGTGCTTACTAACCTGTATTATCTTTATGGTAAAAGGTTTGTATCCTCTCCGCATTTGGATGTTTCGGCAAGTGATTATCTTACTTTAATTTGCTGGTCAGTACACTTAACCATACTCTATACAAGTTACAGCACATGTTTTGTTGTCTTCGATTTTAATTTTCCAACTGGTGAAAGAACTACCTAGAGAAATTAAGACCCTTCCTCGTTTCACAACCGATGAAATTTGACATTTAAATATTGCTATGTCTGAAAGGTATAGCAAACATGCTATCGAATGCATTCTTGCCTACGTAAATGGGATTTAAGAAATCTGCAGGAAGTGCGATGTGATGGGATTATAGGAATTATTTTGAGAGTCGTGAAAGCTCTTCTAAATAAAACTTCAAAAATCCAACCTGAGAGCAATTACACCTAAAGTCATCTACTCTAATTTTATATAAGTATTTCTGTGAAGATAGTACAAGGCCAATGAGAAGTTAACATGTGGCCCTCTCTGTTCGTAAAATTCTAAACGCAAATGAATGTGTCGAACAAGAAATATAATGATAAGAAAGAGTATCGTCTCACGGAGATCGATGATTAATAAACTAATTAAATACTAAAATAGATTAATCCTAAAATTTATCTAAAAGATCAAAATATAATTTAGAATAAATTAAAAACAAAATTTGGAGACTAAATGTAATAAATTTATCAGATAAATATGTTAGAGCATCCGATTTCACCATAACTATTAGATATGAATTTCATATTGTTGTTGATTCACGAATGATATCAAACACGTGATAGTGGAATACTTATAAATTATTACTAAAGATTCTTCGTAATCATTCTTCTCTCTCTCTGAAGATAACCATCACCGTAATTTTATTACTCCCGGAGACATTTGCGATTAAGCGTAACAAATGAAGGTATCGATTCGTGCATGGCCTGACGGCGCACGATCACCATGAAGATTTAATGAGGTTCATTCATGCCACATGACTCGAATGCATGTGTGCATCTCGTCGTCTTCTCCTTCAACATATGTATATATGTTTATTTTTTATTTTATCGACATATGTTAATATTAGATATGAACATGAATTTAACACGTAATCCATTTCTATGTTATGTTTGAATGTTCAATGTGTAAATAACAATAACAATGACAATTTTTTTTTTTTTTATGAAACGATATGAAAATGTACAGGATATTCTAGAACCCGTGGCGCTGATAAGTTCCAAATTTTAAGGTGTTTCAAGAGCCTATAAGGTAATTTCTAAATTCCAAAAACTTAGAATGGCTATCTAAGGTTCTAGGGTAGGGAAAACACCTTACCCATCCCAAAACCTTCTCACCTCTACTAAATACTCCTGAAACATCTCTTATCCACATTTTTTTTTTCCATTTTTTCTTCTTAAATCTATTTTGAAAATACTTCCAAAAGCTAATATATGAAGAATAGAGGTAGAAAAACTTAAAAGCCACATTAAAAGAATTTATTAAGGATTCACTTATAAAGAATTTGAGAAAAATAATACCATGAATGTCATAACTTTTTTATAATGCTCACTTTAGTGGCAAAAATTTTCAATCAGTCATTTCGATGCTATAACTTTCAACAAACACCACCTTAGAACTAAAATTTGTTTTTGCAAATAACTTAATTAGAGTGAGCATGTGTAGTTGTTTATTTTGAAAAGTTAAGGAAAACTCATAAGATGGTGGACGGGAACGGCCACAAATTTGTCCCAAAGCTTCTTCACATCTCCCAATGCAATAAGAGGGCCACATTTTTAGAATAAAAATGATTGGGTGACAATCTTTAATTAATTATGAGAATAATAATCTATTTTGGATAACAAAAATTCAAATAACAAATAATTATAAATTGTTTTAAGGTCCACTTCTTCTGGAATTTGTGCTTCACAACAAATTATTATTTTCACATTAGCCCCAAGACTACCATGCTGGCAAAGCCCTTATTTGATAGTTAAAATCTAGCTTAACACATCAAAAAAAAAGGAAAGAAAAAGGTGTAACTAAAAAAATGGAGAAAATAAAAATATGAGGATCGCAAAAGGATACACAGTCAAAAACTCTGGGAAAGGAAAGAGAGAAGAACATGGAAGGATTAACTTATAGTTAAACAATGTGCACGTTCATAGTTTCAGTTGTGCAAAATTCTAGCAGATTGAGAGAAATGATGTATGCATCTATGCAGTTTTGTGCAAGCTCTTAGTAAATATTCTTCAGAAGCAATTCAAGCAATGTAAAAATTTTCCTCACTCTGCATTTGCATTGACGTCCAGTGAGCACACTTGACCGGAGCTACCATGAGTTTGATCAGCTGGATTTCCTCAATTATCAACACGGTGTGGCCGCTGCTAAAAGATCTGTGGGTGGACTGGGGGATTCATTTTTTGGTCACCGTAAGCCTTGCCTGCGAGATTAGTCTCACAATATTAGGCATTCGTCGGAAATATATGACGTCAAAGTTTGCTAGATTCATCACCTGGGCTGCCTATTTGCTCCTTTCTTTCGTCGTGAAAATTGCAATGGGCAAGCTTACTTTGGTCCACATCGATGATCCTGAAGATCCGAGTTACGACGTGGAGTTGGAAGGGCTGTTTGCCCCATTGCTTCTGATGCAACTTGGGTACCCAAACGGCATAACGGCCTATGCGTGGGAAGATAACCGGCTGGGATTGAGACAGATTCTGAACATCGGGGCTGCAGTTGTCATCGTGCTTCGTATTCTCATTCGCTGTTGGGACGGCTCGTCCCCAGTCTCACGGCTGTACATCCCCTTGTTCATTGCTGGATTCACAAAGGCGGCATTGTGGGTCTGGGCTCTCAAATCCGTAAATGACGAGAACTCAATTGTGAACTTCGAGTACTATCCCCAAGAAGCCAAGGAAGTCAGGGAAGACAGTCCTCAGCTCGAACAGTTTCCCGAGGACAAGAAATTCGACTCCGCAAAGGACATCTTGAAGGCCTACTTTAGGTTCGACTGTCTGAAGCCCCACCTCGTGAACTGGCCATACCACCCCGTGTTCATATCCCGTGATTTGATGTCCATCGACAAGTACTCCGAGAACCGCGCTTTCACCGTAAATGAGATCGAACTGAACTTCATGTTCGATGCACTCTACACTAAAGCGCCCATTCTGTACACGAAACGCGGCCTCATCTTCTGCCTTATCGGCTTCTTCTGCTTGGTGTCTGCCTTGTGTAGATTCGCCGTGATCTTCAAGAAAGCCTTCTTGATAAATATGTACATCACCTACACCTATGCGATACTGATAGCATTCACATGTCTTGAGCTTTATCAGATCACGACGGCGGCGTTTTCGGATTGGGCAGTGGTGGGAATGGGTAAGAGCCTCCGGGTGCCCCTCTTCTCAAGGATTTTCTCAAGGCTCCTCCCGTTTCTCGCTGATCGATGCATGAGGAAGAAAAGATGGTCGAGGTCGATAGGGCAGCTCAATTTAAGAAAACAATGCCTCCCAACCCAAGAAAGGCGAAAGCCAGTGCGCGTGGTACTTCAATGGTTTGGTAAGTGGAAGGCCGTCCGTGCGGGACTTGATTGGTTTTCTAAGCGGGAGATCTTCAGTTGGCTTTGGTCCCCTCCCACCAGCCCATGCCCTTGTGCCTCAGGGCGCTGGTGCTTCGAAAGATATTGAAGCTAGAGGAGAAAAGAAAAAATCGGCCATTCCACGAAAGAGGCAAGTGGACGCTCGAGATTCACGGCGTCCAAGAGGAACGAGCACTGAGCAGTAGCATCGAGGTAAAATTTCCTAAGAGCATCATTACTTGGCACATTGCAACAGATATCCTGCATCCATTAGAAAATGAAAAATCCGACGCTTACGAAGGAAGCAAATTCCTATCGGAGTACATGATGTTTCTCCTCACTGCGCATCCTGACATGCTGTCCCTGCCCACCGCCAACATCACGCTGGAGTACGCTCGTAACACACTGACGCGTTTCTTCAGGTACCGAGACTCTGAAGAAGCAATTAGCATGCTGTCGTCGGCGGATGGAGATGTCCCACTCATCTTGGAACCGAGTGACACGACAAGGATCCTTGGTGACTGGCACGTGCTATTGGACGTGCAAGGTCTCGTGGTCAACCTGAGGAGGATGGATAACAAGTGGGAGCTCATCAGCAGCATCTGGGTGGAGATACTATGTTATGCAGCATTCAAGTGTCATGTGTATCGCCATGCCCATAACCTGAGAAGAGGAGGTGAGCTCTTCACTCATGTGTGGCTTCTCTTGGGTCACAAGACCGACAAGTTCCCCTATGAAAATCCTGAATCTTGCCTCCTGGTCCCCGAAACCACTCTCCTTGGAAGAAGGTTCTTCTAGTTGCTTCCGGAGGATTTTAGGGAAGAAAGATGCCACTTTATTTGATAGAGCTAAATGATGTGGCATCCTCAGGTATGGTCGGAAGAGAGATGCTCAAACTTGTCAAATAAATCTCATAAAATTATACGACACTCAAGGAACTTATCCAATCGATCAAAAGCAAAAATTCGCAAGGTAGTGTTTCTATTCACATTTAGCACTCTCTTTCGAATGGCTTGCTCACATTGTCTTTTTAATCAATTTTTGTTCAAAAACCATATGTTGTCTATCCTACAATCAATTTATGTAGTTTGTAAAAGAATTTCATGGTATCTTTTCCTTCTAATCCTATTTATATAAGCAACTTATGCACTTACATTTGTAATGTATGATAATCTATTTGATTTCCTATAGTATTGCTCACAAAATTGTTGACAGGCTCATCAAATGGATTAGATGAATGCGGTTAATTGATGAAGTTCACGAAATCATCTAAACGTACTTGATCACCTAATCTTGTCGAGTCAAATGCTAGAATAAGAATATACATTTCTTCTTTATATTTTATTGTGACATCCTGAATTTTCAATCCTATTTTCCATTGAATAAATCGGGCCTTTCGTTGACGCGCCTATAGTGTTATTCTATAAGCCGATCACTCATGAGATAACTAGACTATCTAAAAAAGTCATTAATGGATTTTAACGCAAAAGACTTGAGAATTCGACCATGAATCGATTACTCGACCGTGCTAATTTGCAAGGGTCATTACGGCACATTAAAAATCGATTAGAGACCGGAGATAAGTCGATTCGACTGAGGTGTATGATTAAGTGTATAGGTCGATTCGACTGAAGTGTGTGAGTAAGTGTAGGTGATTCTACTTGATTGCAAAATTCTCGTCGATCGGCAATAAATTGATTTGCTGTCGTTTTTAGGTACCTTGTGTTCGTAATTGAAATCTCGAAATTTTCACAATAACCGAGAGTCGTCAATGTGTCGAAGATATACGTTGTGGCTAAAAAATAATCAACCATAAGTTAATTACACTAAAAATTCCTAAAAACTATCCGATATGTTAAGTCATACTAAAATCGCGTGAGATTGAAATTAACTGCGAATTTGAACCCGATTTTAGAAATTGAAAATTTTGTCATGTCACGACTTATTTTAGGAACGTTTACTTATCATTCAAAGAATTTTTGGTGATTTCAAGATTTTTACAAAAAATCAATTTGGATGTTTCGGAAAACGAACGGAAATTTGGATTGGCCGAATTGAAGGGATTTTTAACTTGCAAACCAAGCTACTTGGCGAAAGAGAATTATAGAAATCATGTGGGCTTTTTCTACATCAAAATTGGATATCAAATTGAAGAATTCGGAGCTTTGTGGAGGGCAGCAATTTTGGGCTTCAAAATTTGATTATTTGGGTATTTATTTTTGCTAGAAAGATTTAGGGACCAAGCTTTAAATGTGTAGATATTTTACATTGACTTTTAGGACTTTGGTTCCCCCTCTCTCTTATCCATTCCTTTCTCTCCCCTCTCTCTCTATCTTCCTCGGCATGCCGTCCCTTCCCCCTTCGCATCTTCAGTCCTTCTCTCTCTCACACCACATAACCGAACCTATATTTCTCTCTCTGCTTTTGGTTTGTTTTCTTTCATTTCCCTTTTATTGTTCTTCGAAGACAGCCCACCAAATCCATCTTTCTCTCTCATTGCCGCCTGCAGCTCCATTACGATTGGTCTCCACCGATCAACAAATCAGCATTGAAGACCACCGAAGTTGACCGCCCTCAGCCCCATGCATCCCACCGAAGCTCCACGCGGCCTTCAACGCCGCACGTCAACCCCACGGTCCGAAATCACTCCATCGAAGACCGCCCATCCCCCCACGAAGCTATCTTTCATCCGCGGCAAGTCGAGCTCAACATCTCTTCTCGAAACCGAACCAGCAACTTTGGAGTCGATCTTTTCAGCTCGAACAGCGAGCTTACGAGCCAATTTTTGGGCCCGATCCAAGCCCTGTTGGCGTCGCCATTTTGGAACTTGTTGATCCTCATCACATTCCTGTTGTTTTGGTCCGAGCGGATCGCAAATCAAGTGAATTAACTCACTAAACCTCGATTAGTAGGTTAATTACACTTAGAGGGTAATTAGATTAAGTTAATTAAGGTTTATGTGGTTAGTTAGATTAGATTAGTTATTTAAATATCCAATTTTGCATGTTAGGCTTTTAAATTAAGTTAATTAGAGCCTAGATAGGTTGTATTAATTATCTAGGTTGGTTTGGGAATTTTCCGAGCCCGTCTCGGTATTTAATTTTGCAATTTCGGCCTAGGTTAGCTATTTCGGCGTTTAATTGATTTATTTAATTAATTTTAGTAATTATTTAATTATTAAATATTTTCTGGAAATTAGATCAGAATAATCAGTGACTGGAATTTCGTGCTGATTGTAATTGTGTCTTCAGTTTTTGCAATTGGATGTTAATTTGTGCAAATTGAGTGTTGATTGGATTTTTGATAATTTATTCCAAAAATTGTGAATTTCAATATTTATTCAGAAAATCTCGCATGTTAGGTTTTAACACCAAAAATGACTTTATATACTATATAAAGTAGTGGGATTTAAATTGGAGGATATGAATTTTTAGGGTTCGGTCTAACCATGTACTTACACATAATTATTTTCATCGAGTATTTTTAATATGAAGAAAATATGCCAATATCACTATTTTAATGGAGATATTTAAGTGCAATGAACGGTGTCCTGGGTCGAGATTGATTGGTCGTATATTGGTTAATGAGAACCTGTCTCGTGCTTTTAAGCCAGACATTACCCTATATGAGATATTCATTCTTTGGATCGCGGGTCGCAGTAGATTTTAGACCTACGCTCCTTCGGGGAAGCCCTTGTCGACACCTAAATTTTATTATTTTATTTATGACTCAATCTTATACAAAATTAGGAATTAGTCACTAAAAGAGAGAGAGAGAGAGAGAGAGAGAGAGAGAGAGAGAAGAGAAGAGAAAAAGAGAAAAAAAAAACAACAAAAAAAAAAAAAAAAAAAATGCCTAGAGGCCGGGTCGGTTGGATCGGCATTGGCCCGGCCCGCCAACCGCCTCTCTTTCCCCTACGCGGCCAAGGCCCATCTCCCCTTCGGCCCGACCCATGCCAGTTTCTTCCTCCTCCTATCCATCTTTGCACGCGGAGTTTGCACCAAAAAAGCAAGCCCGCAAAAAGCAAACGAGCATAAGCGAAGAGAGAAAAAAAGAGGGAAAAAAGGAGAAGGAAGAAGAACAACAGCCGATCATCTCCTTCGTGGCTACTACCTACTCGTCCACATCAACCACCACCGCCTCGCACTAGCCACCACACTTCCACCCATCGTCGTTATCGCCACAGTGGCCCAGCCTTGTCACTAAGCCATCGCACACCTCCGCCTCTAGTCCGACGCCTAGCAGCCCCCTCTCTGAGCGATGCCTCCTCCTGCCACCCTTCGGTCGCCCCTACTTGCCCGACACCCCTGCCGCCGAGCTGCTCCAATCTCTCTGACGCCCAGCAGCCCCCTCTCTGAGCGATGCCTCCTCCTGCCACCCTTCGGCCGCCCCTACTTGCCCGACACCCCTGCCGCCGAGCTACTCCAATCTCTCCAACGCCGCGTCTCCGCCTCGCCTGCATCTCACTGGTCTTTAATCCCCTTCGTCGCCCGCTTGCTGCACCGACCGCGATCTACTTGTCATCCCTCGTGAAGCCGCCACTGCCTCGTTGCTCCGCTTGAGCTCCGTTGCTAACGCCAACGAGCACCCGTCCACCGAGCCACTCCGCCTTCTGTTGCAACACCTCCATCCCTACCTCTGCAGCACCTGCCGCCATGTTGCTACCGCTGTCAAGCCCGTTGTTGCTGCCACCGCCTGTCTGCCAAGAAGCCATAAAGAAGAGGCACGAACCAAGTCAGGCGAAGCCTCCAAACGAGGTAGGGTTTTGGGCAATTCGAGTCGGGTATACTTGAGTTGGGTTTGGGCTGGTTTAGGACGTGAACTTTTGGGCTTCATTTTTTTTTTTTTAATAGAAAAAGATTATACCAAATTGGGCCCGTTGGTTGGGCCCAAACCCGAGCCAAGGAAAGGCTTGACCAAGGTTGGTCGGGCCTTGCCTTTCAAGCGGGCCAGTTCGACCCAGCCCCCATCTAGGCTGAGCTTGGGCGAGTCTGACTGACCCACCACGACTGGGTCGGACCCAAGTCCGGTCAAACCAGACCGAACCCGGTCCGCCCAAAAAAAAATTTTTTTTTAAATATATTTAAAATAAATTGAAAAAATTTCAAAAATTAAAAAATGTAGGGTTTGGTTAGGAATTGCCATATCTTGCCTTCTAAGTGTAATTAGGCCTTTACTTGCTCGTATTTTGATTATATCATAGGTTTAATTTGCATATTTAATTATGTTTAGTTGTACATGTTTAATTTTACTACAACTAGGATCTTGGTAGTTATGATTATTATATTAATGATTGCATACTTGCATGATCACCTCACATGTTAGTGGATATGCATAAAATCAATCGAAACTGCTTGAGAAAAATCTTTTTTAAAATGAACAAGATTAGGTACTGAAAGGGCACTAATTGGTCAATTAGTGTAATCAAGTCCCCGATTTTATATTCTCTGGTTGCGTAAAAAGTGTGGCATACTCCCGTGCCTCACTTGGTTTTTAGCCGACCCCAATAGGCTAGTGGCAACTCCTTATTGCAAAATTCCTAAAATATCCTAATGTCACGCAGGATATGAGCTTGGAAGAGCCCGTGCCTAATCAAAGGGCATAATCCATCGTATAGGCAATACCCCTAAACATGTTCCCTCCCCGTGAGGGTAGGTCGCGATAACTTGGTGACTCCATTAGGGACTTGGTTTTAAACCTTAGAGGACTTAGGCCAAAATTAATCTTGTTCAAAAATATTTTTGTTTGGTAGCAAGGATTCCAGGCACATTCCTAACATTAAAGGTGTTAAATGTTTTTTGTAAAATGGGAGGTAAAAGGGGAAGCGTTTGCTCACATTTGTCTTGCAGTGAGGTGTAGGAATGTATGGTTTATTTCTTATGTACGGAGTGTTGTTTTCCTATAAATTGTTGTGCATGTGTCATTTTCAATGCACTATGCCCTAGCACACACTACCTACCGCCGGACCTAGGCCGCATAGAAACACTTAGGATGGTGTTGAGGTGGATACCACTCCAACTACAACCATGAGGTACAAGTCGCCCATCTCTATCCCGACATTTCTTTCTTGATATCGAAGGTACCCACCCCGGTGTCAATCGCGCAACACGGGTCGGTCCTTTGACAAAGTCAGAGTCATGGGTAACACGACCTAGCCGCGATCTTGTTGGTTCAATCCGATAATCCTATGACTCCATTTTGAGCCTTACAAAGTAGAAATCGGACCACATTGTAAGTATCATTTTCCTTTTATTTGCTCATTTTGTATTAAACTCCCATCTTGAAATTCGCGAACATCAATCGACTGCCCTCGGTGCTGTAGGCTTATAATTAAAAAAAAAAAAAAAAAAGATTGACAATCACTTTTGATAAGTGAACATTGAATGCAAGTTCTAAACACTTTGATTTGGCCATGTTGAATACATGGTTTTGTTTAAATTTCTATTTATGGGCTCAAAATCATTTTAAAAAAAAACAAACAAACAAACAAACTTTCAAGTTGTAATTTTATATTGGGGCACAAAAATTGAAATTGCATTTTTTTATCAAATTCTCTCATTCTCACATTTTGGGACTAAAATGGAAATCATTTTGTGTACAAATTTCTCAAGATAAAAGTCACTTCATTTTTCTATGAGTAAAATCACAAATCAATCTTTCAAAAATCAATGACACTTTTGCGTACGAAACTTTTGGAATAAAAGTGGACATTCAATTCATGGCCGTGGATTGATTATTTTAATGATGTCTTCTCTTATGATAAAATCTTGGCGAAATACTAAAACCCCGTAATAAGGACTGTGGGGCATATTCCGTTGCCTCGATTTTATTGTAAGAAGTGACCTTATTGAGATATCATTTTCTCTCATTCACATACTAACATTGTCGTCTTTTTGCAGGTTATGCGCGATGCTCATTGACATTCTCGTGGTGACCACATAAAAAAGTGAATTCTAGAGCTAGGACAAGAGTTGATTTTTACTTTCATTTGTGCAAGAGTTTCTTGTATTTTGTCATTGTCTTTATTCTTGTTAAGAACCACGTTTTCCATTTTGGGTTTTGATTGCAAATCCAATTGATGCTTTTGTAAATCATGTTACTCACGCTTTTTTTTTAATGATGGAATTCAATTTCGGGAAAATCATCCTAAACTAAAAAAAAAAGGATAAAAAAAAAACAAATTCAGAAGTGTTTCAAGCGAACATATACGTTTACCTTCCAAAATGAATTTCAAGAAAACTCTATTTAAGGCCCCCTCTTCATGTGATCACTTCCTCAGGTAGGATGAGGAGTTTATCTAAGATTGGCATCTACCCTTTCTAAAAGATAAAAGTGTAGGCTCATGGAACTCGAGAGGCAAGCTCGCATCGAGGCTTTGTCGGCGCCAATCTTCCAATAGAGGCGGAACAAAATTGAATTATGTTCTGGGAAGTTTCTTTATTTGGAGATGCCTTAGGTGCCAAAATAGTCCATCAATCTCGTTCACTTTGCATGATGAGACAAATGAAGGGAGTTGCCAAGCATCCAAAAACACGAATTCGAAGGAATAGTAAACTATATCGATTCTAATCAGTCATTTCTAATACCGTTTCTGATATGACTTTCTTTTCAGTGTCAAAGAGACATCAAGAGTACCAAGTTTTGTAATGTTCCAACAAATGCGATGGAGCGTTATTAAGTTATGTTCATCTTAAACAAAGAAAGATTCAAATGAAACAGAAGGGCAATATTATCCCTTCCTCCATATTCTTTTCTTTGGTACACAAACTCAGACAAAACAAAGGTTTGTCAAATAAAGAGTGGGAGAGCAACATTTGATTTAGAGAAAAATCTCTCCTTCCCCCACCAATGAAGTGTGCTAGAACAACAATGTCAAATTCATCAAGAAATGATGTATCGTTCCTCAATTGAACCTAATTAAGTATGGAGATAACCCGTTTCATCTCTTCTTTTTACAGGGTGATAAATGAGGAAAAAGTTGCACGTTGACCACAGAAACAACGCCTTCCACCAAGGAATCAGGCAACAAATGGGCAAAGCATCTAAAGAACAATATTTCCAAATGTGGAAACAATGAGCAATCCCCCCTCTTTTCAAAGCAAGATATTGAAAAAACACATCTAATGATCCATATTTAAAATTTTCAAGCTCCTTGTCAATTAAACGTCTCTTTGAAGAGAGCATTTGAAAATGCATAAATTGAACTTTGTAAATTGTTATATACAATAAAGAAGTATTTTTCATAAATAAAATCAAGGCCACATAGCCATTTTTCAATCAATTCTAGCGACTTCAGGCAAAGTTCATATTTGAAGAATGGAAACACGTGAAGGATAAATGGTGTCGATTCCAATGGTTCATTTTGATAGCGTCTTTGACATGATTCTTTCTTTCCTTTGATAGGAAGACATCAAACACTTAAAGACAAATGCATGTGAAGGGTAATGCCAAGTTACCAAATATCCACGAGGGTGAATCCAAGAGATGTTAGCCCTCAAAAGATAAAAGTGAGTGAAGGGTAATAATGTATCGTTTCCAACATTTCAATCTCTAAAGATTTTTGCACTAACATGTTCTTTTACTTTCTTTACAGGGTTACTGGGTCACCATGCTGTAGGTAAGTACCCTTCTTCTCAAAAAAAAAAAAAAAAACGGAGAATTTCCATTCCATTATAAAAATAAATAAAAAAGAACCTTTTGCGCTTTCCTAGAGACAAGCACAAAAATGAATAATTGAGAAAAATAAAAAACTTTCTACAAGCTTTTTGAGCATCATTTTTATCTCAAAATTGTTTTATCATTTTGTGGGTTATTCATTTTGAATCAAATTTCTCTATAGAGATTGATCTACTCGATGATCTCAACAGAGTGAAATGAAGATGTTAACCATGCCAAATAAGAAGTGCTTAGGATGAAGGAATGTGAGCCATTTTCAAACACATTCTTCAAACACTTTTGAGAGTTGAGCGAAAAGAGACCTTCTCTTAGGATGAATGATTTATTCACATTGAGCGCAAAGATTGAAATGATAAAGGCGTTTCCTTCATCAATCCCAAGCATTGCACTAATCTCTTGCTACCTCTTTGGGCCGAATAAAGATGATGCTTCAAAGTACCCCTGTCGAGAACGACCCTACATTGGGGGCAACATAGGAGATTACGGTCGTGTTATAAAGCGAAAGATTGAGAAAGATTCTATTACTTTCACTTCCGTCAACCTTCTGGTGATAGCTTAAGAAGAATTTTCATCAGAGCTTGACTCATCCCAATGTGAAGAAGAATATTTCCTTCTCTACCCAAACATTGATACTCATTACTTTAACCGATTTGGGCTTGATTGTTCATTTCTGAACCCCGAGCGATGATCATCTCCATTCACTGGGGCAAGGCATAAGAATTAACCAAATACAATTGACATTTACAAGAAAACGTGAAAAGCATCTCGAAAGTCATAAAAGCTCCAAAAGTTCGAAGAGCAAAAGTTTGCCAAATTATGGGGTATGAAAAAATAGTGTGCCTAGTAAAAGTAAGGCCAATGCCCCTGAAAAAAAGGATGCATTATACGTGAAAGAAAAATTATCAAAGTTCAAGTGCCTGCGTAAAAAAAAAAAAAAAATCATCGCAAATGCAAAAGAAATTAGAGAAAGGAGCAAAGCTCCCGTGCAAAAATGATTAGTTAAGGGACCTTCGAGATGTGCTGTGTTTCAAAAGCCAAATGCTTTCGAAAGGTTGAGTGACTTGGTCATGATGCCATAATGATCACCGACTCTTAAAAACTCTCTTGAACCTGTCGAGCCTCTCTCAAGCCAATATTACAACCCTCTTCCAAAGCCTCTTCGATTGGGATGGTTTGAGTGAAAATGAGAATACCACCAAAAAGCTACTGCTTAAAGAAGTGGAAGCAATTATATCTTATCTTATCTTATCTTTCAAGTTCTCGACTTGTAAACCCGATGAAGATAACGACAAATGTTCATTTATTGGCCTTAAAGCAATAATTCATTTGTATAAGCCCACGACCAAATCGATATTGCGGTTCTTTCAAAAGACATTTTTGATCGATCAGATTGTGCTCATCGCGAATATTTATAAAAGCCTTTGACATGGGTTATGTGAGATACCCTCAGCAATCAGTTACTTCCCACGCGAATAGATGGGATCAAGTAGCTTTTTTATCGAGAGTGTGTGAGAAACCCTCTCTGACTAAGAAGCTCTAGTTTGGCATGCTTAATGAGCCTTTTTCATGAGCCGTAGCCGTTATGATAAGAATTTGGCTCCTAGAGAATTTGATGATTAATTATATATCCTCGAGCAAGATGACAGTTTTGCGCCACATGATGCTGATTGACATTGAATATTTTTCTAAAGCAGTTGGACTTAGCTTGATTAGCTTGTTCAATTAATGCTGCAATATTACCAATACGTCTCTTCATGACGTCTCTAATGATATATGCTCAAGTTGAGTCTGACGGGATTCCTTAGTGAAGCCATGCAGTTTTCAAGGGGTTAGTGGGTGCTTCCCTAAAAACCTAAGGTTCATGGTTACCTTAAACCATGCCATCTCCATAGGTTCATGGTTAGCCTTAAACCATGCCATTTCCAAAGGTTCATGGTCAGCCTTAAACCATGTCATTTCCAAGGTTGGTGGCTTTTCCTAAACCACACGATTCGTAAGTTTATCCTTAAAACCACGGGGTTGGTGGCTTTTCCTAAACCACATGATCAAAACTCGTTTGTACACGGTGAGACATTTCTTCCAGTCGAAACCCGTTTGTACAAGATGAGACTATCATCCAGTCGAAACTCGTTCGTACATGGTGAGACCTATCTTCCAGTCGAAACCCGTTTGTACACGGTGAAACTATCATTCGGCCGAAACCCGTTCGTACACAGTGAGACCTCTCTTCTAATTGAAACCTGTTCGTACACGGTGAAACTATCATTCGATCAAAACCTATTCGTACACGGTGAGACCTCTCTTCCAGTCGAAACCTATTCGTACACGGTGAGACTATCATCTGGTCGAAACCCATTCGTACACAGTGAGACCTCTTTTCCAGTCGAAACCTTGTTCGTACACAATGAGACTATCATTCAATCGAAACCCATACATACACGGTGAGACATCTCTTACAAGGTGAGACCTTTTTTTTTTTTTTCAATCTAAACCATAGGGTTTGTGGGTTCATCCTATCCTTAAATCACGGGGTCCGTGAGTCTTTCCTTAAACCACGCTTTTACAATGTTCGTGAGTTTATCTTTGAACTGCGAAAGTTCATGGGCTTTCCTCAAATCATATATTTTCAACACGGCTAAAACTCGTTGTTACACGGTAAGACTTCATCTCTTTTTCTTATGACACGGTGTGCTTATGTAACTTGGGGTCTTTTTTCTTATGACACTACGTGCTTTTGTAGCCCAGGGTCTTTCCTTATTTTTATGACACGACGTGCTTCTATAACCCAGGATCTTTCTTCCTCTTATCAACACGACACACTTCCATAGCCCGCCCTGAATCCTTTCTGTCGACCTAGTGCATGCCTATGCACCTAGGGTCCTCTTCTTGTCGAAATAATTTAGGTATCTTCTATCTTTGAATGTAACCTCTTCGAGCTCCCATTCAAAGAGGGGCAACTATTGACACCTAAATTTTACTATTTTATTTATAACTCAATCTTATACAAAATTAGGAATTAGTCACTAAAAAAAAAAAGAAAAAGAAAAAAAAAAAAAAAAAAACAACAACAACAACAAAAAAAAGAAAAAATGCCTAGAGGTCGGGTCGTGCCGGATCTGGCATTGGCTTGGCCCACCGACTGCTTCTCTTTCCCCTATGTGGCCCAAGCCCGTCTCCCTTTCGGCCGGGCCCATGCCGATTTCTTCCTTCTCTTGTCCATCTTCGCACGTGGAGTCTTCACCAAAAAAGCAAGCCCGCAAAAAGCAAATGAGCATAAGTGGAGAGAGAAGTGAAAGAGGAGCAAAAGCGGAGAGAGAAAAAAAGAGGGCAAAAAGGAGAAGGAAGGAGAAGGAAGGAGAACGGCAGCCAATTGTCTCCTTCATGGCTGCCGCCGCCCGTCTGCGTCGGCCACCACACTTCCACCCGTCGTCGCCGCCGCCACAGCCCTAGCCCCAGTCATTGAGCCACCGCACACCTCCGCTTTTGTTCGACGCCCGCGGCCCCCTCTCCAAGTGACGCCTCCTCCTATCGCCCTCCGACCACCCCTACTCGCCCAACACCCCTGCCACCGAGCCGCTCCAATCTCTCTAATGCCACGTCTCCGCCTCACCTACATCCCGCTGGTCTTCAATCCCCTTCACCGCCCACTCGCCGTCTCTAGACACCACCGCTATCCTAATCTCACGCTCGAGAGCCCTAACGACGGCAGATTTGAGCTGGTTGTCGCTCCGCCACCAAGTGAGCCTCACACTAGCCCGCGCCTCCGCATTGCTACTCCTAGCATCATCTCCACTCGTAGCAACCCGCGAAGCTGCCACCACCTCGCCGCACCAGCTACAATCTGCTCATCATCCCTCGCGAAGCCGCTGCTCCGCCCGAGCTCCGTCACCAACGCCAACTAGCACCTATTCGCCGAGCTGCTCCGCCTTCTGCTACTGCACCTCCATCCCTACCTCTACAACACCTGCCATCAAGTCCGTCGCCCCCTATCCGCTAATAAGCCTTAGAGAAGAGGCGCAAACCAGGTCGGGCAAAGCCTCCAAACTGGGTAGGGTTTCGGGCAATCCGGGTCGGATACACTTGAGTTGGGTTTGGGCTGGTTTAAGATGTGGGCTTGTGGGCTTCCTTTTTTTTTTTTTAATAGAAAAGATTAGACCAGATTAGGCCCCTAGTTAGGCCCAATCCGAGCCAAGGAAAGGCCCGACCAAGGTTGGTCAAGCCTTGCCTTTCAAGCGAGCCGGTTCAGCCGAGCCCGGGCGGATTGGGGTCGGGTTGTACCCGGTCTGGCCAAAAAAATTATTATTTATTATTTATTTAAAAAATATTTTTAAAAAATTAAAAAATTTCAAAATTTAAAAAATGTAGGGTTTTGTTAGGAATTGCCATATCCTGCCTTCTTAGTATAACTAGGCCTTTACTTGCTCGTATTTTGATTATATCATAAGTTTAATTTGCATATTTAATTATGTTTAATTGCATGTGTTTAATTTTACTGCAATTAGGATCTTGGTAGCTATGATTATTATGTTAATGATTGCGCACTCGCATGATCACCTATAAAATCAATCTAAATTGCTTGACAAAAATATTTTTTTTTTAAAAATGAACAAGATTAGGTATCGAAAGGGCACTAATTGGTTAATTAGTGTAATCAAGTCCCTGATTCTAGATTCTTTGGTTGCGTAGAAAGTGTGGCATACTCCCATGCCTCACTTGGTTTCTAATTGACTCCAATAGACTAATGGCAACTCCTTATTACAAAATTTCTGAAATATCACAATGTCACGTGAAATATGAGCTTGGAAGAGCCCGTGCCTAATCAAGAGTTATAAACCTATCCTTTAGGCAATACCCCTAAACCTGTTCCCTCCCCTCGAGGGTAGGTCACGATAGCCATCTATTAAGATATGAATGACGCCGTGGTCAATGGAGGTGAGACGACACCTGGTTACGCCAAAAGGACACCGAACTTATGAGTAGGTGACTCGGGTCACAGTAGATTATGGACTTATGCCCCTTTGGGGAAGCTGTCTATTAAGATACAAACGTGGTCGTATTCAATGGCGGTGAGACGATACATGGCTGTGCCAGTAGACATTGAACCTATGAGTATGTGGTGCCCTTAAGGGGCAAATATTAACAATTGGAACGCTTGTGATTGATTGAATTGATGAGACGTTTCAATTGTTGTGTGCATTAATTATATGCTTTGAGATATGAACCATGTTGACATGTAGGAAGGAACTGAGGCGAGGTGATTCCCCTATTCTAATTGTGTGGTTGTGTGGCTAGAGCGCCCTGAGGCGTATTTACTTTCTAGTAGGGGTTTAGGGGTAGACTTGCTAAAACATTGTCTCACTAATTATTGTATAACCATTTTCAGGTTCTTAGATGATGGTTGTGGAGGACCGAAGCCCTGAAGTCTGTAGAGGTGAAGTTTGGAGGATCGGCATATGTGTCCTACTAGGATGTTGTAGGACAACTTCTTTTGAGAGTCAATCATTATGTAGGCTTTTACCTAGACTCCTGTTGTATATAAACCCAATTGTTTATAAAAGTGTGATTTTGAGAAATGTTGCCCTACTTTCCTATCATATGTTATTTGTTGTCAGGGGTTATTGTTTGCTTCCGCGTGTTAATTAAAAATAAAAGGGTCGGCGACTAAGCTTGGGAAGTTGCAATTGTATCAACCGCAATGGGATGTGCGCGTTCTCGAAGGTCGGGGCGTGACATTTACACCTTTTATGATTAATTCATTTTATCTTTAATTTGTCTAATTAAGTTATTGACACCTAAATTTTGGCAAATCATTAATTGCATAAGAAAATTAGAGATTAGGTAAGGATAATGTAGATGTTGAAATGTTTCCTGTATGGCTAACTCTCATTTGAGAATTATCTAGTGGTGTGAATAGTAGGAACATGTGAATTGAATAATTTTGATTGAAATAAATTAGAATTGGAGGTCATATGATTGCAGCAAGCAAAGTCAAAATACCCGAATCAGAAGTACCTGAAGCGATAAACATAACATAGGGAATAGAAAAGCTAGAAGTACCAAACTCTCAAATTATGGAATGAAGATCCTCTAACGAAAGAGTAATAGACGATCCATTGGGAGAAGTCTTTAAAATAGCAGCAATAATAGATGAACTTGCATGTAAACCTCGATTTTTGGATTGATCAGCTATCTTTGTAAGTTGTGTAGGTCGTACTTGATGGTAATTGGACATCAAAACTTCTAATTTATCCATAATAGCACTATACCAGCTTCAACACAGTAGACTGGACCAAAAAATATGCAGAAACTAGTACATGGAGAGCTTATTTGGAGGAAATAAGGGAAAAACGTACTCAAAACGTCAAAATACCTTAGGAACCAATCTTGGATGGCCAAGAACCAGTCTTAAAACACATGAATTGGTCAGAAAAGCAATGGAACCAGTATGACCGATCTGGTATGAACCGATCAACAGCACGGTCTTATTGGTCAACGATCTTATTTGACTTAGTCAACGGCCGATCGGACCGGTCAATGGTCAAAGGATGACGTGGTGATTACGTAAGCTAAGCAAAGGCGTGACAATGCATGCAGGCGTGTCTCAATGATGACGCACGTGGATCTCACGCGTAGAGACTTCCGATGGTTCGTAGAGGCGCGTGCAGTGGTGGTTGGCGGCGAAATTCACCAACGGCCTCTTCCGCCGACAACAAGTCACGTGATAAGCTTCATCTCATGTGATAAGCTTCGTTTTTCAATAAACTTGTCGAAAAGCGTCCAAATCACGACGGAGGAGTGGAGGTTTACCTGGGTTTGAGACACGACGGCGCGTGGTGGGGCATGCGGCGGTGTCCAGTGGCGGTCAACGACCAAATTTCAATATTTCTCTCGTCTATGGGTGGCAAGTCTGATGGTTATGACCCTTTTTTTTTAAATCAACAGTGGATGTATGCTGAACAGCAACTCAAAGTTTCAGTCTTGATGAATAATCGGTATAGACATAGTTGGCGAGGCTGGCGTCGTGGCAGCCACCTTGTAGCAGACTCGATGGGCGCACTTCAGTTGCCTCAAGAAAAGAGGCTCTGATATCAAGCTGAGAAATGTATTGATAGAAAAATGTAATATTTTGTACATCTCTAATGAGGAATGCATGAGCCTATATATAAGATTTTAGAGCTTAATCAATTACATCAAAAGAATCAAATCATAATCAATTAAGATACATCTCCTAAATATATCTATATCTCTAACAATTGTATTGTTCTAGAATACGAGCTACAGCATAACCAGAGAATATCAAGTACTTCCTCTTGTGCAGTGGCAGTTGCTGCTTCCGCATCCGTCTTGCCAAAGTTAAGTGATTCCGGGAACGCAGCGATCTTCCCGCAGGGGAGGCAGCCTCCAGGTAAATCGGCACAAATCCAACACCAAGGCCCGCCAACCAGGGTCCTCCAGCCGTACGGTCCAAGAAGGTGATCCGTGATCTATATTTCGCCAGACCTGCATCTTACATGACCTCGAAAGTCCATCCGAGATTCCAAAAGACCAAGGACTGCATCGGTCATGCTTCGTTTTCTCCTTGTCACGAACTTGTTCTTGCTTTACCGCCTCGACGACGCATTCGGTGATCAACTGGGTCCTCCCAGCCCTAGCTGATTGCGGTCCATGAATCTTCAGTTCACTTCTATGGACGAAGAAGGACAGTAGCACTGATGATGACGGCGATGCGCGAGGTCGGCTGCAGCGGGTGAAAAATTACGATCTCTGTCGTGGAAACATGGGAGCGCATTGAGCGCGCTTTTGCTCCTTTCGAGTTTGGAGAAGAAACCCATGACGCGACGACGCCTCGGATTCGTGCCTATCTGGTTTCTCCCGACAATCCTGCAACTGCAAGAAGGGATCGCGAAGAAGGATATGGAGACGATGATGATGATGAAGAAGAAAAAGGAGACTCTTTTTCAGCTTCGGCTCGTAGCGCGAGGGTAGAAGAAAGAGTTGAGCAGAATCAGACGCGGTACAGTTCTGTCGTTTCGCATACGGTTTCGACATTCTACGGGATGATCGCTGTGGAGTAGTTGTGGCATGGTACGATTCAGTCTGGCGTGATGACTCACCTGCCTCGTTTATGCGATCCGGCTCATCTAAAAGTAACAGCACAAATAATCCACGAAATTGACTTAATATAAAATATGACTCATGAACTTTAATTAAATATACAATATCGTCTCTAAACTTTTTAATTTATTTAATATAGTCCACACTTTTAGCCCCTAACTATATTAAAATATTCAATGTATCCTTACATTAATTTTAGCTCGTAGATAACATTGAATATTTATAAATAGTTAAAGGACTATATCGAATGCGCATCAAAAGTTACGTTGAACAAATTAAAAGTTCAAAAACCACAATGCACATCGGACTAAAGTTCGGGGATTACATTAAATAAATTAAAAATTTATAGAGGATATAGTGTATTAAGATAAAGTTTTAAGGATCATTTCTATCATTTTCCCATCTTTTTTATTTGGAGTGGACAGAAAATAAATAAATGTTCTCGTTGAATCCAAATATAGTTGCTGGTTTGACTAATATAAGAAGGTGGCGAATTTTTAAAAGAAAATCAGTCTCTGATTCAAGGGAAAAATTCATAACAAGATCAGCCGGAAAACAACAAGAGGATCTAATATGATGGAGAAGAGAAACGAAGCACCTATGGTTCGAGAATGTGGTGCAACAAAATTGAGGGCAGCAAAAATTGCAAAGGAAAATGTGTGAATATATATATGAGCATAAAATTGAAAATTTGAAATTCGTCCTAGATAGTTTCTGGCAATGTACAATGATAATGAGACCGGAACATCATAGATTACAATAACCATAATAACACATGATGATGATGATGATGATGATGATGATGATGATGATGATGATGATGATGATGGAGTTCCTTGGTGCAAATGGATTCATTCCACCTTTTTAAAACAGAAGAACTTTTGATGCCTCCCATGGATGCACCTTTACACAGTGATTGCAATATATTTAGGGAAAAATTGTTCAAAAAATTCTAAATCTATTTCATATTTGCCAATTTGCCTCCTCGCTCAAACACATTTGTCTTATCACGCAAACATTTCAATGGTAGAATTATTTTATCACTTTCTTGCTTGGCTTAATCATAAACATTTCCACTTTAAAGACAAGGCTTTAAGCATGTCCCCGACATTCCCAAGAATAGAAGACTTCAATAGAGCTGAGATTTACAATTTGTATGGTGGTCATTTGCTTCTTTTGTTGTCTCTTTTGGGAACCACGGCACCCTTAGACTCTTCTTTCACTTTTGTCATTTTAAGTGTCGATCAATTTTGGCCAAAAAATGCAGTCACAAACATTTTAACTTGAGTCACACTAATTCAAATTTTAACCTAACATGGAATAACAATCGGCCATCTACATTGACATGGATAAATTTTAATATTTTTGAATTTTTATTTTATTTTTTTATTTTTTTCTATTTTTTTCTTTCTTTTCTTTTTGGCTTTTTTCTTTTCCTTTTACCAATGGCCAACCACCGCCCATGGGCGACAATCAGCCACCAGCCATGGCCAGCCAACTAGCCTAGCCGAACCTATGCCCGATGAGGCCACTCTAGTGGGAGGGCCGACTCGCCAACCCTCAGGCCGACCCTCGGGGATCACCCTCGCTTAGCCAGGCCTTGCCTATGGTGGCAAGGCTAGCCGACTAGCCGTGGCCGGTGGCCGGCCATTGCTTGTGGCTAGTGACCAGCCACTAACGAAAGAAAAAGAAGAAAGCCAAAAGAAAAGAAAGAATTATTAAAATATTATTAAAAATTATCCAATCAGCACGATGGTCCTAAGTGGCATCACCAGCATCCACGTTAGTATTTTCCCACCAAAATTAGCCGGATGACTTAATCAATAAGAAATGAAAAAATTTAGAACTGAATTAATAAAATTAAAAGATTTAAAACTACATTGGCAAAAATGCAATAAATTTATGATTTTTTAGATAATTTTCTTGTATATTTAGCCAGTTTGTTTTTCGTACATCCTCTCTAGAAATCATATCAGCTCCAAAGATGAATAAGAAAGCAAAATCAGAACTTGCCGGTTGAACTTTTAAGGGTGTTAATGTCTATTGTAGTAATCCACCATATCGACGTTCCATTTATTGCTTTTCAAGCATGGAATTAGATTGGTTTACATATCCACGATGCAATAGTTTTCTCTATTTGTCATGAAAGACACATCAGTCATCTGACGTCCCAAAACGTCACGCGCCACACTTGTCCTTTTTAATTATTATTATTATTTATTTAATAATAACATGCGAAAGCACAACAAAATATTTACATCATATCCTAAAAGAGATCCCATGAGTTTAATAATATACATATGCAACTTCTATATAATGACATCAGTAGATACTAACTTGTTACAACATTAAGCAAAACACAGCAAAATAAATAAAGCTAGAAAAAAGATCAGGTCAACTAGCATCACTACTCCCGTACTAACCCAAGAGGAAGCATATACATTAATCAAACCACCGTCCAACTCAAGGGTTGATGGCCTCCGACGTCAACTTTTCCCTCCATCTTTATATCCAATGGAACCATCCTACAAATCTCAAATAAAACTTGAACAATCAAAATGTCTTAACCACCTTGTGACTTTTGAAAGATAAAATCCAAGATCGAAAGTAGAAGAAAGTTTCTTCTAAAGATTTAAGGTAGAGTGATACGGTCAAGGTGAAAATGAGTCTAATCTTCCCGAATGTTAAAAATGTTGACTAGAAGTAAATATTAGATGGAAGGCTGAATGTAACTACATGTGGCAATGTTCCACTTAATCTATGGCCAAATAGAAAAAAGAGTTGATGACTAATGCATTGGGGTAATAATAGCACTTAATCTATGGCCAAATAGAAAAAAGAGTTGATGACTAATGCATTGAGGTAATAATAGCTTAGTTTTAGATGTCAAGTTTAGTATAAGAGTCTCAATTTGAAATGACACTTGGCTGTGCATGCACTCTTACAAGGACAAGCGAGTATCATGTGGCTTAATATGGGTAGATAAGAGGGTAACTATGTTGAAAATAAAAAAAATCCTCTACTTTGGCCAATGAGTGAGTGAGTTATCATTCTTGTAAATAGGTCATTATAAGTATTAATTAACTGAGGTTAAAATAATGAAACCCGTAACATGTCAAAATTATTTATAAACCTTACTATATAATAAGAAAATTTTGTTTTAGTAAATTTAAAATTCAATAATCATTTAACATAAAATTCGAAAAATACTTGTATCCATCAACAACTAAGATGACAGTATATTAATTAGCATCACTTTAACTAGATAATATACATCAACATTTGTTAATTAATTCCAACACATCAGACTCAAAATGATTACAATAGCAAGAAATTATCTTATGCATTTTCGTACTTCATAAAATTAACAATCCCACTAAGATTTTCTACGTGTCAAACCGAACCCCAAACTAAATAATACAAAGCTTTATAATCTAAATATTATTATTGGGCCTAGAAAATTCTAAATGTCAACTAAAATTCTAGATGTCACAAGTCAAGTCTATAGTGCCACTTTTCGTTTTAAAGATATGTAGGCTTTAAATCACCACCATATGGTAAACGGACGTGGATAATTCATATTTAAAAACACGTTGCTGCCACGATAATAACACTAGTTAGATTTGTTGGCAAACTACTTTTGATGTTAGAACTTATAATTCGTACTAGCATGTAAATTAGGGACGTCCATGAAGTGTGATAAATTTTAAAACAATTTTGATGTTCGACATATGAAATGCAGGTTGTTAATTTAATTAGAACTTAGTTTGAAAATGGACATGCAAGAGAGATACACCCTATTTCAGACATTTTATTTTCAAGTGACAAAGACAACCTCACACTGTTAATACTTAATTAAGCAATTGATAGCATTATTCACCATATCCATGCGCTCTCTCCTCTCCCTTATCTCCTTTATTTTATCATTGTCACTTTCCTTTGCAGTTTCACATTCCTTCTCCACCTCAATAACATTCGAAAAAAAAAAAATGAAAGCGAGGGTTGATGTTTGTTCTTCTAGCTAGCACATGTTCTTTTGTTTAAATGTTCCTTAATTACAAACGAGCTCATTTTTTCTGTATAAAAATTAATATAACGAGAAGTATTTGTATATGGCCAAGTTGATTTTACATTCTTGAGTCTTATGGTAATATCATTTACACAATCGATGTCACAACATATAAAAAACTTCAAAAGATTTAATCTTCCAACTTTTATTTTCTCGAGAAAGCATTGACTTTTTTTTAATGTAAAATAGATAGTTCCTCTCATAATATGTATTTCTAATGTTATATTCTTCGGCAGAAAGAAAACCAAAGGCCAAGGATAATATTAGGCAAGAAAAGAGAAACTGCAAATGAAATTATTTAACGTAGTTAAATCAAACAAGTTACAAGCTAAATTGCATATGTTTTAGTTAGTTCTACTTATATACTTTTCTATTAAAAGCGGTTTTACTATTTAAATCTTTAAATGTAAGCTATAATCAATATGTTTAGAGATATTTTTCTCTTTATCTATTCTTTTTAATTTTAAAACTAGCGTATACAAATTGTAGATAAAAAAAAAAAAAATGAAAGTTGTATTGGTAAAATAAAAGCTCGTGCACTTTGTTCCTATCTATATTTATAGACTATTAAATTCTATAAATTTCTCTTTCTACATAGATTTCTTCATATGTCGCGTTGAATTTTTTGAATAGATTAAGTTATTGTTTAAAATAGCAATAATTTATATATAAAGAAACATATTTGCTTAGTTCGTTCCACTTTTTGTTTTTGTTTTTTTCTTTAAGTAGTTTTCTTAGTTTTAACTTTTCTATTTTTTTAATAGGTTAATACCCTAAAAAACGGTACACATATGACAAATTTACCCCAAATTAATTTTTTGACCACCAAAAGCCTTAAACTGGTAAATTTGACAAATTTATTCTAAACCGATACACTTGTGACAAATTTATTCTTTGTTAATTTATGTTAAATTTTATTATCAAATTATTAAGTTAAATGACACGTAACGGTTAACTAGTATATCAATTTGAGATTTTACTCTCCATTTTTCACAGTTTACAATTTTTGTAATTTTTTTGTGGTATTAATCCAATTTAACATAGAGTATATTTGTTACAAATGTACAAGTTTTGGATTTTTGACGGTTGAATAAATTAGTTTTGGGTAAATTTATCATAAATATACTAGTTTAGGGTTTTTTATGATCAATCGGGGTAAATTTATCACAATTGTATCAATTTGAGGTTTTTCATGATCATAAAAATAATTTTAGATAAATTTGTCACACATGTACCAATTTGAGATTTTTCAGGGTATTAACCATTTTTTAATTTACTTTATTCTTTCCTTCATTAAAGAGGTTTGTGGAACGAAAAAGTTATACCATTCAATAATATAGCACAAAAATAAATATGCAAAAAACAATGTATTTTCATGAAGAACAAAAATAAAGAATCAATTTTTATGTATATAGTAATAAAAGACAACTCAAGAACCTTTTTGATCATGAATTTAATTAATAATGGTAAAATATGAGCTCCATTTTGAACCATATCTATTTGTGAAATAAAGAAAAGGCTTTCCATCTAATTTTTATGTATATAGCAATAAAAGACAACTCAAGAACCTAGGTGGTTTGATCTCCTATCAAATAGCACGAATTGTCATTCTTCTTTGAATGCATTTCGTCTCAGATGAGTTTCTCTCTTTTGTAAACAATTTTGAGCTCTATCAAAATTTTCTTTCACGATTCTTTTTGAAAATATGAACATAATTCTTAGTTTCCATAAGGGTTTCTTAAGATTTGATTATCGAAATTGATTTCAATAAAGATAATCAATCATATAGGTGCTATATCTAAGATCCATACAAATCAAATCCTTGAAGAAATTAATCCTTTTAAAACTATCGGCCGTCTAGCAGTCTTAAAGACTTGAAGGCTTTCTCCAACACTCTTAAGTATAAGATGGTCGAGGTCTTGATGACTCGAATATTTGGTGAAGTCTTGAGAATTTAGTTCTGAAATCTAGATGACCTAAAATCACAGATTCGTGGTTTTGAAGCTTCTAAATTTTTGTGAACTTCTTGATAGCAACTCCATAAAATTTTAAGTCTCTATTTGTACATTCCAAAACGAATAGAGAGACCTCATATTTAAAGAGAGGATGGGAGGAATTTCACTGCTGAATGTGAAAGACATCTATTTCTTCTTATTGGTGAAGTCAAAGATCGTATATCCACAATTGAAATTTAGATTAATACTTACTTTGATTATAATAAAAACTAAATCCACTTTGAATTTGATATGGATATAAGCTGACCTCATAAATGCAAGAGTAAGCTTTTAGCACCTCAAAAGGAGCGAAAGAAAAGGGCATTTGACTGCAGTTTGCACATTCCATGATATAGGATTAATTAGATTATCATAGACGATGGATAATGGCTTTATCATCCGACCGAGAATAGCAGCTTCAAATTCAAATCTACTGTCAAGGCTTTAACCGGTTCAAGAAAACAAGAACGCAAACAGAAGCAAATCTCCATAAAGATTTGGACCCCATCAAATTATGACCAGCCTCCTAAAACTTTCTTTTCTCCAGCCATGTCATAGAGACTCTTCAGTTCCGCCACCTAAGGTAGCCTTCCTGTGCAAAAAGAGAGCTTCTCTCGTGGCCTCCGCCTGGAGTCAACACCACAGCATTTGATAGTGACTCGCTAAAGGCAGGCTTAAGAAGTGGCGAAAACTCCCAAAACTCCCAAAACTCCCAAAACTCCAAAAACTCCGAGCATGACATACGGTGGAGGTAACGGTAGTCCGACTTCAAGGCGATGATCCTCCATAATCATCTTTACTTTCGGCAACAGCGAATTTAAGAACCCAAGCCACCAAGGCAGCTCAACAATGTGTATGTATCGGATTGCAAGGCTTATATCCTGTACGAGCATCTCTTCTCCATGTCTAGCCATGGTATGCCCAACCTGATCAAGGTAGAAAAGTGGGGGAAAAGCAAGAAGCGACAAGGCTCAGTTTCATCCACAAAATTCAGGTATGTACGATCGCATTCAGTCTCCATTATATTGTTCTAGAATACAAACTAGAATGATCAAGTACGACCTCTTGTGCAGCGATTGAAAATGTTTCCGCATCCGTCTTGCAAAAGTCAAGTGATTCTGCGGACACGGCCATCTGCCCGCCGGGGAGGGAGGCCGGAGATAAATCGGGACAATCCATCACCGAGGCCTGCCAACCAGGGCCCTCTAGAAGCACGGTCCAAGAAGGCGATCTGTGATCTGAATTTTGCCAGACGTGCACTTTACATGACCTTAAAAGTCCATCCGAGACTCCAAAAGACCAAAGACTGCATTGATCATGCTCCCTTTCCTCCTTGTCACGAACTTGTTCATGCCTTATCGCCTCGACAACACGTTCGGCGATCGACCTGGTCCACTCAGCCTGAAATGGTGGCAGTACAGGAATGTAAGACCGATATCCGTAGATGTAGGAAGATAGTTGTCCTGATGGTGGGGACGATGCGCGAGGCGGCGTGCCGAGAAGGGTCGGTTGGGTGCAGCAAGTGAAAAGAGGAACGTGGGTGTACTCAGATGTAAACAGCTTCAACCCCTTCCCTACAGACAAAACAGTCAGGTTCTTGGCAATACAATATAACCTTGACGAAATTAAAACCAGCTTGTCCGTGCTTTTTGGAACCTCAATCACCACTTAGAAAAAATGCCACATAACTAACCAAAATACTCAGGAAGCTACACTGATTAAAGGTAGATCGAGACGCCATTTATGAAAGACCTGTCTCCGACCAGTAGTTACTCCTATGAACCACGAGTCAGCACAATCACTTGTCTCCGACTAATTACTCTGGAATCACAGAATGCTGCATCATAACAGCAGAAGGAAAACAGGGCAGAGACAGGAACCTGCGAAGTGAAAAACCCAGGCGGAAAGACTGACGAATATCGCACAGAACAAGTCGTCCACGAGATACACCAGAAGCATTGGCGGTCTGGTTACAAGGCAATGATCCTCCACGATCATCTCCATTTCAGGACACGTGAACAAGAGTGAACTGAAGAATCCATTTCCGCCTGATGGTTTTATTAATGATGGGCTTAAGGCCCGTCCGCCCATGTTGGGCCTAAAAGCCCGGCCCACAGGAATAGGGCCCGTGGATGGAGGGACGTATAAAAGGGATGAGAGAGAGGGAGAACATACCTTTTGGAAAATCAGAACGTACGTACGTCTCCCTCTCCCCCTCTCTCTCTCTCTCCCAAAAAGGAAAACAGTAAGGCTCCGGCAACGTTTTTCTTCCCTTCAACCACGATTTGGCGTCATCGGATCGAACATGGCCAAATTCTCTTCCTCACGTCGGCGTCAGTGTTTAATCTATGGCTAACAAGGTACGCTCGAATCCGTGGTGTGCTTTAGGATCGGTGATATGTGATTTTCCCAGGCTTGTCTTCTGCATTCGTTTTAGGGGTTCGATTTAGTGTCGAATCCGGTTTTTGGGATCCGTTAATCCCAACATTGGTATCCGAGCCCTAGTTCATGTTTTTCCGACCCTTTTCATGTTTTTTGATTGATTTTTCGCAAAGAAATATGGCCGACACGGATCGGGGCGAGAAATCCCGACACCCGAGCACTGTTCGTCCGTTTTTTTTTTTCGAGTTTCTGTAAGTCGAAATCGATTTCTGAAAGCATAGGGTGAAAGGGCTCGTTGAGACGAGTCCGGCGACATGTCGTGCGCCGTAGGGCGACGCCGCATGCGCCCACATGCGTGGCTAGAAGCCGCTGCGCGTGGGTGCCACGCGCCGGTCGGCGAACCGGCACGTGCGCGACGCCGGCAGCGACCCGACGCGTGCGCGACGCCGGCAGCGACCCGACGGGTGCTGACGTCAGCATGACGACATCAATGGTCGGTAACCGCTGGGATGACGTCATCGATGACGTCGCACCGACAACGGTTGGCGCGGTCGGTCACCGGCCGGCGACCCGACCCAACCCGACCCGCGGATGCCTAGCACGCACGCGGCACGTGCCGGCTGACGTCTGCGTGACGTCGGCCGCGCGCACGCGCGCGCGGCATGTGTCGGCCGACGTCCGCGTGACGTCGATCCGCGCACACGCGCGGCACGTGCGGTCGATTCGTCCGACCCGGCCCGACCGGCCCGACCGGTCCGTCCGGTCCGACGACCGACGACCTGACCGTTTACCGTTGACCCATTGACCCATTGACCCATTGACCGTTGACCGACGACCGTTGACCAAAAAAAAAAAAAGGAAAATAATGTGTTCCTCTTTCAATTAAGTCTATGTGGATTATATGTGATCCCTTATTTGTTCTACATTTGTTGCAGGAACTATGCCTCCCCTCAGGTTGCGCACACCTATCCGCACAATTACCAATGAACAAAATGAAAGGCTTTCTAAGTTGATAGCTGAGCTAACTGATCATCGATAGGAGAGTGGTGACTTAATTGATCATGTCATTGAGGTCAATGAAAAAATTCAAAAGGTCATATGGAATGGTCGTCCTATGCCACAGTCAGAGATTGTGCGATTTTTCATGAACACCCTTCCACCTGAATGGCAAGGAGTGTTGAATCGCATATGGGATGTCAACAGAGTTGCTTCTTATAAGAAAATTGTGATGATTTTGTAAATGAATATTACTGGATTATTACAAGGGAAAAGATCAAGAAATTGAACAAAAGATGATCTTTCCCAATTCGTGTGCTAATTTGGTGTTAGTTGTATTGGCTGATCTTTGTTAAGTGTGCTTTGTGGACATATTATGTAATGTTTACTACCTGATTGTTGTTGATGTAGCAACCGATATCTTGGTTGTATTAGTTAATAGCATTATTGTTTTATTGGATGTCAATTATCTGTTGCTTTATGTTATTGCTGGTTGTTGTGGGTAGTTATCGAAGTTTTTGTAGCTTCATAGAATTTATTTTGCATAAGACAATTATATTAATGATAGTTTTAAGTTAGGATTTTTGGAGGATAATTGGAAACATAGTGACCTTTTGATTCTGAAACCTTACTTGAAATTGTTTATTAATATGATGGGTCTGTGCAAAAGGGATGCACAAATGATAGGCATTAACTAATTCATGCATATATGTCTGATGTGTTCAGATCAATGGCTTCAGCTACAAAGAGCATAGTTGCCGAGCTGAACAAAGGTGAAAAGCTGAATGGTGACAACTATGAGATATGGCACATGAAAATCCAATATGTGCTGAAAGAGCAAGAGGCACTTGAAGCTCTTAACTTGACCATGGTAGAACCTGAAGAAGGAAACACTGCACAGCACAAGAGAGATAAGAAAGCTTTTGCTGCATGGAAAAGAAAGAATTCTCTTGCTCGCATCACGTTGCTGAGCAGCATGGAAAATGGAATGCGAGAGTTTATCGTTTTGACAATGCCAAAGAAATGTGGGAAGCATTGGCAAGATTTGGTCATAACTTACAAGGCTCACTATTAGATTTGACTCATATAAGAAGCCTCATGGTCAGATCATGAAACAACATCTTAGAAAGATGTCAAACATGATAAATGAGCTGAAAGATGCTGGACATGTCCTCACTGATGAGCAGCAAGTGCAAGCAGTGATTTGTTCCTTGCCTCAGAGTTGGGAGCATATGAAGGTGCACCCGACCCATAATGAAAATATCAAAAAATTTAAGGATGCAGTGTGCCATCTTGAGCTGGAAGAGGACCGCCTCTTGGCGGCTAAGCCGGATGCTGAACTCTATCATACTAGTTCTAGCTCACATGGAGCTTCGAGCTCCAAGCGCAAACACCTTAACTGGTTTGATAAAAGGAAAGGCAAGGAAGCAAGTCCTTCAGGGAAGAAACCTAAGTTTAACCAACATGAAAGAGGAAAGCGTCCTCGTATGAAGAAGCTTGCAAGGGTGAAATGCTACAACTGTGACAAGAAGGGTCACTATGCTCGCGACTGTCATGAGCCAAAGAAAGTATACCCCCTTGTACTTTTCAGAACTTTGCTTTTGTGTCGAGTTCTGTATTCTTGACTGAGTCTAATCCTTTGTGGACTGTAGATTCAGCAGCGACAGACCATGTAGCGAAGGATAGAGGATCCTTCGTGGAATTCCGACGAGTACCAACTGGAACTAAGTGGATCTATGTGGGAAACAACTCCAGAGCCGAAGTGAAAGGAATTGGCACCTGCCAACTGAACATGCGTGGTGGACGCACTCTATTCCTACATGATGTATTGTATGCTCCGGAGATTCGTCGGAATTTGGTGTCTGTTTTAGTGTTGGTTAAATTAGGTTTTAATATGAACTTCTATAATAGAGGTGTGGATTTGTTTTTGGATACAAATTACTATGGTTGTGGTTATTTTCTGGATGGTTTCATTGTATTAGATATTGACTATGTTAATGCAAATGTTTGTTATTCCCTTCTCACGTCTCCTAATACATATAATAATGATGTGAATGTGTGGCATGCTAGACTTGGTCACATTGGCCAACAACGTATGAATAGACTAGCCAAAGAGGGCTTGTTGGGCAACATTGAAAAAGTCGATTTGCCCATATGTAAGCATTGCCTAGAAGGGAAAACGACAAGGAAACCATTTGGAAAAGTTAAAAGAGCTGAATTTCCTCTGCATTTAATCCATTCTGATGTCAATGGTCTAATGAATGTGAGAGGAATGCATGGGGCTGTTTATTTCATCACTTTTATAGATGATTATACTTGATCCTATTTGATTTCTCATAAATCTGAAGCAATAAGTTGTTTCAAAAAGTTTATAAACCTGGTAGAGAATCAATTAGACAAGAAAATAAAAACATTAAGATTCGATCGAGGTCGAGAATATTTATCTGATGCGTTCATAAAATTATGTGATGAAAAAGGAATAGAAAGACAGTTGTCTATTCCATATATTCCTCAACAAAATGGTGTTGCGGAGAGAAGAAACATAACCCTACTAGAAATGGTTAGGTCCATGATGGCGCATGCTAACTTACCTATTACCTTTTGGAGTGATGCGTTGTTAACTGTTGCCTATATACTTAACCGAGTGCCTTCCAAATCAGTTACTTTCACTCCATATGAGTTATGGACAAGTAGAAAACCGGACTTAAGTTTTCTTAAGTCATGGGGTTGTGCTGCCTATACACTTGAGTCCTCTCACAAGTTTGGGAAATTGGGTCCCAGAGAAAAGAAGAGTATTTTCATAAGATACTCGGAACACTCGAAAGGGTATGTGTTCATAGGTGAGCAGGAAAGTGGGAGTATAACTGAATTTGAATCACGGGATGTCACATTCTTAGAGGATGAATTTCCTAAGAAGGGCAAAATAGGGGAAGATCACTCCCTATTTGAAACCTTGGATCAAGATAATGATATTAGTGAAGTTCGTCCAAGTGGGAGTAATATGAGAAGTGATGAATTAAATTCAACTCATTCTCAATTGCAACCACATGATGAGATGACGTCATCATTATCTAATCCAAGTGAGAGCATAATGGGGAATGATGTGCAAAGTGTACAATCTCCCATACGGCGAACAAGTCGCCAAAGTATTCCCCGTCGACGTTTTGACATTGAAGGGGAAACTTTTATGGTTGCTCCACAAGATGAGGATGAGCCAAGAAATATTAATGAGGCTCTGAATTGCCTTAGTAAGAAAAAATGGATTCATGCAATGGAAGAGGAAATGGAGTCAATGAAATCAAACCAAGTCTGGGAATTGGTTGATCTTCCAAAAGGACGCAGAGCTATTGGGAACAAATGGGTTATCAAAATAAAGCGAAAGGCTGATGGCTCGATAAAAATGCATAAGACTCGCCTTGTGGCAAAGGGGTATAATCAACAGGAATGAATTGATTATGAGGATACATTTTCTCCTGTAGTGAGATTTACCTCGATTCGCATTATTCTGGCAATAGTGGCTAGTATGGATCTTGAGTTACATCAAATGGATGTAAAGACTGCTTTCCTCAATGGAGAATTAGAGGAAGAAATATATATGGAACAACCTGCTGGTTTCATAGTGAAAGGCCAAGAAGAAAAGATATGTCGACTTTTGAGATCGATATACGGCCTTAAGCAGTCATCAAGACAATAGTATATACGTTTTCATAATGCCATAATGGCATATGATTTTACAATGATTGATGAGGATCATTGTGTATATATCAAAAGATCAATGGATCAATTTGTGATCATATTATTATATGTTAATGATATACTAATTGCCGGAAGTAATATGGAGTTTGTTCATACTGTCAAGAGTTGGTTGTCTTCCAACTTTAAGATGAAAGATATGGGTGAGGCTGCATACATTCTTGGAGTTAAGATTTCAAGAGATCATTCGAAGATATCGTTATCTCTTTCGCAAGAAACATATATAAACAAGGTTCTTGAACGATTTCGTATGCAAGATTGTAACCCATAGACACTCCTATTGCAAAAGGTGAAGAATTGAGCCATAGACTGTGTCCAAGGATTCCACAAGAGAAGAAACAAATTAAACATGTTCCTTATGCTAGTGCTGTTGGGAGCTTGATGTACGCTATGATATGTACAAGACCCGACATATGTTTTGCAGTTGGAATGGTAAGTAGATACAAATCCAATCCAGGTCCAGACATTGGAAAGCCGTTAAGAGAATAAGATATCTAAAGGGAACTACAAAGTTGAATTACCAAGGAAATGATCTGACTTGAATGCTATTCAAATGTTGATTGGGGAGGAGATTTAGATGAAAGAAAATCTACCTCGGGATTTGCTTTCTTACTGAACAATGGCGCCATATCATGGAAGTAAGAAGCAAACGTGTATAGCCTTATCCACGATGGAAGCTGAGTTCGTGGCATTATCGCAGTACAAGAAGGAGTTTGGCTTAAGAGATTTTTGGATCATTTAGGTGTTATTGAGAAAACTGCAAATCCATTATTGGTTAACCTAGCCAAGCTCTATAGCGTACACCAAAGATCCAAAATATCATAGCAAGACCAAACATATAGATACCAAGTATAACTTTGTCAAAAATATGGTTGCACAAAATGATGTGAACTTACAGTACATATTTACGCATAGAATGGTAGCAGATCTTATGACAAAGCCAATACTTAGAGATGTGTTTTGTGGTCATGTAAAATCTCTAGGATTGCGTAGAGTCTGATGTACTGGATTGTAATTTCCCTGAGTTGTTCACATTTATGAACTTTTGTTTTTTCATTGTTAATGCCTATGAATTTTTGTTTGATCTTTATGCATCTTAATACTCAGTGCATTACTTTAAGTTGAGAAAGTATGTCGAACATATAAAATATTAGCCCACTCACATGGGTAATCGCCTCTATTTACTGTGTGACAAATAGAGATAAGACTGTTTTTAAGCTTATTATCTAGGTGATAATCGAGAGCTCAAGCTTAAAATATATTTGTCGCCTTAACTAAGTGTTAAGATGATAACATAATACTTACTATGTCCGAAAGTAAAATAACCCACATATTTTACTTTATCTGTCTATGATGCCAGATGTGAGTTCTGGTGAATTTTTTATGAATGAGTAGATACGTGAACTCAAGTTAGACATTGAGTATGTCTGAATTATCATCCGTACGGTATTGAAGGTGTAGACATACGCTCAATGGGAAATGAGTTAATACCGTAATACGTATTTCATACTACGTATGCATGAAATGACCAATAAGAGTGGCAAAAGTTTTGATCTCAACTTTTATGTCGTGTAAGACTCTTGAGGAAAAGAGTTCCTCAATTTTAGTGCCCTCATGACTTTTACTTATTCTCAAGGTTTCTATTTAGTGTTTGCTATCTTAGGATGTTGCCAATGGTCATGAGTTGATTCAATTTAATGGGACATTTCTAGAAAAGCAAGCTAAACTGAAATTGAGAGTTTAAAGGAAAGAGGAAGATCGATTTTGGAGAATCACATTGTACTTTTGTATTCACCGGTCGATCAATTATGACTGTCTTTGGGATAATTATAATTGTGAATACAATATATATATATATATATATATATATCATTGTTTGAAAGAGATCAAGAAAGATATAAATGTGATTGATCGATCTAGGGTACTGCATACTAAATCTACTCAGATTGTAACGCCCATTATGAGCTTCTATATATTCCTAACAGATGTATAGCAACGAGCTTTCAAAGTATGCTGATCGCACAGATTATTCACTGGTATGAATGTTGAAGAGAGGTAAAGAGAATCCTGTTCAGCCCACCATGTGCGAGTGGGAGATGATGGTTTTATTAATTATGGGCTTAAGGCCCGTCCGCCCATGTTGGGCCTAAAAGCCCGGCCCACAGGAATAGAGCCCGTGGATGGAGGGACGTATAAAAGGGATGAGAGAGAGGGAGAGCATACCTTTTGGAAATCAGAACGTACGTACGTCTCCCTCTCCCCCTCTCTCTCTCTCTCTCCCAAAAAGGAAAACAGTAAGTTTCCGGCAATGTTTTTCTTCCCTTCAACCACGATTTGGCGTCATTAGATCGAACAGGGCCAAATTCTCTTCCTCACGTCGGCGTCAGTGTTTAATCTGTGGCTAACAAGGTACGCTCGAATCCGTGGTGTGCTTTAGGATCGGTGATACGTGATTTTCCCGGGCTTGTCTTCCGCATTCGTTTTATGGGTTCGATTTAGTGTCGAATCCGGTTTTGTGGGATCCATTAATCCCAACACCGCCTAACCGCTCAATCATTCGTATCCTGTCGATCACATGGTAAAGATCCTGGGCGAGCATCTCTGCTTCAGGGCTAGCCACGGTATGCCCAACCTGATCAAGGTAGAAATGAAAAAAGAAAAGCAAGAAGCAATGAGGCACACTTTCATCCACAAAATTCAGTCTCCATTATAATCCAAGAAGATCCAGTAATACCTCAAGTGACCTGCCGGGGAGGGAGGCTCCAGATAAGTCAGGACAATCCAACACCGAGGCCCGCCAACAGGACCCTCCAGACGCGCGGTCCAAGAAGGTGATCCGGGACCCAAGTTTCGCCAGACCTGCATCTTACACGACCCTCCCTTCGAGATTCCTAAACAACCGAGGTCGTACTGATCGTGCTCCGTTCTTGTCTCCTCCCAAACTTGCTCGTGCTTTATCGCCTTAACGACACGTTCCACAATCAACTGGGTCCTCCAAGCCTGTAATAATGGTTCCGACGGCGACCACGGTGATATGCGACTGACGAACAAGATCCAAGAAGAACGTATTGTAGTGATGATGACGACGATGGCGACGCGCGAGGAGACGCGCCGAGAAGGGTTGGTCGGCTGCAGCGAGCGAAAAGCGACGAACCATGTCGTGGTGAGCTTGGAGCCGCCGGCGTGGGACGTGACCTGGAGAAACGGGGGAGCGCATTGAGCGAGCTTTTGCTCCTTTGGAGTTGGGAGAAGAAACCCATGAAGCAATGATGCCCAGGATTCGTGCCTACTGGGGTACGCACGACAATCCGGCAACTGCAAGAAGGGATCAAGAAGAAGAAGAAGAAGATGGAGACGGTGAGGAAGAAGAAGAAGAGAAAAGGAGACTGTTTTGGGCTTTTTGGCTTGTAGCGGAAGGTAGGAAAGGAGGTGAGAGAAGAATCAGAAAATTGTACAGTTTCGTCGCGTCTGTGGTTACGATTCTGCACGCGATAATCCCTGTGGAGTTGGTTGTGAGTTCTCCGGAGCGGTGACTCACCAACCTCGTTAACACGATTTTTATATATTTATATAAATAAATCACCTAGTTCGAAAGATAAGATAAATCACTTTTAATTTGAAATATTTATTCATTGTAATTTTTCTTCTGGAATATATCAAATTACTCGAAGCAAATCAATTACACTTTAGTTAGCAATAAAAAATTTATTGATAACAATTATACTTAGAGTGAGATTTGAACTTTTTCTTTTTATGTTTTTTTTTTCTGAATTAAGTGTTATGTAACTAATTTGATCCTGAGATATTTAGCAAAGTGAAATTATTTGTGTAACAGAATAATCTATATTATCAATCATAAAATAGTAATATCTAAACAAATTTTAATTAAGTAAGATAAATGTAAAGGAATGGATTAATATTATGAAAAACCCTAACTAGTATACTTATGATAAATTTACCCTAAATTAATTTTTTGACAACCAAAAACTCATAACTGGTATGTTGGTGATAAATTTACAATCCATTAGTTTGCTTAAAATTGGATTAATACCATGAAAAATCACAACATGTACATCTATGACAAATGAAAAGTAAAATCTCAAATTGATATACCTCGTCAATTGTCCAGTGTTATCCAACTTGGCAATTTGATAATAAATTTTAACAAAACTAACAAAGGGTAAATTTGTTGCAGATATATCAGTTTGGGGTTTTTCACGATATAAATTTTTTTTCTTAAAAAAAACTATGTTTTAAATCCTAAATTTAATTATTTTAAATGACCGATAGTTATTTTTGTAATTGAGATTTAATCAAATAATGTATGTTATAGTTTCAAATTATAGATAACATATTTTAAAAAGGGGCAATATTTTAATTAAAACGGATTCCTTAAATTCTCTATTGTATTTTTTATACAAAAACAAAGAACATCATTCAAGTATCACTTAAAGGTATCTACAAATTTATTCAAGTTCAAAGTCAAACATTTGAATTTTGTAGATATATATCATAAAAATTGTATCACAAAAATTAAACCCATGAATTTTGTCTTTGTCAGTATTTTCAAAATACCATGGTAAATGAATTTATTCATTCATTCAATATAATTTCTTTGTCATCTGTAGTAATAAAAAACACAATTCGAGGGCCTAGCCGGTGTGATCTCCTTTTACATAACACGAACCTTACTCCTTGCCATATATTTCGAGGGCCTTTAATGACTCTTTCTTTGGTTCTTCACCTAAACACAACTCGACTCGAGGGCTTTGGTGGCTTTGATCTCGAATCTGATAGCCCGATCTTTTATTCTTTTCAAACAATCAGATTTCAAAGGCTGGAGGGCTTGATCTTATCTCCAATATAAGACGGTCGATGTCTCGACCACCCGACTATCAGGTGCGGTCTTGATGACTTAGGGTTTCGTGTGTTTCGATGCAGCGCAATGCGTCTAATCTTCTTATATGTTCTTGTTTTGACTGATATAAGAAGGTGGCGAATTTTCAGAAGAAAATCACAGCCTCTGATTCAAGGGTAAGAAATTCCTAAAATGATTAACCTGAAAATAACAAAGAGCAATCTAGTATAACAGAGAAGAAAAATTGCAAATGGGACACAACATGTGAATATATATATAAGATTTGAAATTCGTCCTAGAATAGTTTCCCACGATATCAAGTATAGTCAGGAAGCTACACTGATTTTAAGACCTTGTCTCCGACCTAATTACATAGGAGGAACTGCAGAACGATGCTGAGTAGTAGCAGGGGAGAAAAGAGGACGAGGAAGAAGGAGGAAGGGAGGGAAAGGGAGAGGGACCGGGAAGGCGAAAGTGGCAGCGGCAGTGGCGGCGGCGGCGAGGGCGAGGGCGGCCAGCCCAGTCCGATCAGGGGAGACGGCGTCGGCAATCGGAGAACGAGGCAATGATCCCTCACGGTCATCTCTACGGGACAGGATCACGGCGCAGAGTTCCCTCGCGAGCATCTCCGCTTCGTGGCTAGCCGCGGCGTGCCGAACCTGATCGAGGTAGGGGAAAGGGAAAAAAACAGAGCAAGAAGCGACAAGGCTCAGTTTCATCCGCAAAAGTTCAGTCTCCATTAGCGTAACCCGAGATGATCGAGTGCTACCTCGCGGGCAGCGACGGTTGCCGTTTCCGCATCCGTCTTGCCGAGTTGAGTGATTCCGGGGACACGGCGAGCTTCCCGCCGGGAAGACAGCCCGGGGCTAAATCGGGACGATCCAACACGGAGGCCCTCCAGGCGCACGGTCCACGAAGGTGGTCCGCCGTCTGAATTTCGCCAGACCCGCATCTTACTCGACCGCCCATTCGAGATTCCGAAACGACCGAGGTCGTACCGATCTTGCTTCGGTTTTGTCTCGTCGCGAACTTGTTCGTGCTTTATCGCCTCGACGACACGTTCGGCAGTCGACCTGGTCATCCCGGCCTGAAATAACGGTTCCGACGACGACGGCGGTATGCGAGCGACGAACGACGGTGCGAAGAGGGAACGCAGCGAGGAGACGCGCCGAAGAGACGAGAAAGGTCGGTCGGCTGCAGCGAGCGAAAAGCGACGAACCCTGCCGTAGTGAGCTTGGAGCTGCGGGCGTGGGACGTGGCCTGGAGAAACGGGGGAGAGCATTGAGGGCGGTTTTTGCTCCTTTGGAGTTGGGAGAAGAAACCCATGACGCAATGGTGCCTAGGATTCGTGCCTACCGGGTTTCGCACGGCAATCCTGCAACTTCAAGAGGGAATCCGGAAGAAGAAAAAGATAAAGAAGAAAAAATGAGTTTTTTGCTTTTAGCTTCAAGGTAAAAAGGAGCCGAGAGAAGAATCAGGAATTGTACAATTTTTGTGTCGTTTTGTTTGCTGTTTTGATGTGGTACGGGATAGTTACTGTGGAGTGGTTGTGCCTCGGGGGTGGTACGTTTCTCAGTCTGATGTGGCGACTCACCTATTTACTATCCATACATAAACATATGTCATGCCAAGGTTCTGTTCATTGCTTTGGAAGGAACGCTTGTGCTGGATGAACAGACACCAGCATTTTTAAGCACTAAATCAGAGAAAATGAGGGTGCTTAACTGAGTTGATATTTTCTTGCAATATCATATTAAGCATGGAATATCATTGTTCTCCTCATATGCAATGCCGAAATCTTTGATGTTCCTCTTAAAAGGCATATTAGTCAAGTCTACGGCATCCGCGACTCTCATCATCACAATCTCTAGTAGATAAATTCATATAATCTTCCAATAAAAGAAAATGGATAATCTATTGCGAAAAAGTATAATCACTTATTTACAACTTAATGGCATTTTCGGATGACATAAGAAAACACATGCCCTCAAGTTAGCTCACTCAGAAAATTCATATTATTTTGTGTTCACTGGAGTGTAAAATCCATTTTTAACCCATATCCAATAAGATGGATCATATGGCTTACTTAAGTTTTAATAAATGAATTTGGGTTATTAATCTAATGATATATGGGTTGTAAATTGGTTACTAATTATAAAGATAATTAATTGAGTCAACCCATTAATGAGTATCATCCACTTGATCAATTTTTATAATTTTTTAAAATTTCCAATTTTTTTTTTTTTTTTTCTTTTTCTTTCTTTTATTTTTCCCCCAACAAGGTCCAATGGTAGACCATTGCCAACCACAACAGGGCTGCCTTGCCAATCGTGAGTGAAGTTCGTGAGCGTTGCCTGGTTGTCCAATTGCACTAATGAGTCTCAATTTCGCTCATTAGGCAAGGTTAATGCCTCATTGGCCTCAAGCAAACTCAAGTTCACTAGATCTAATGAGGCCAAGCTCATTGGTCTTGGCGTTAGCAATTATCAGCCTAAATTAACAAGATAGACTAATCGGTATTGTTACAAAAGATTTAAAATTGAATTGATACAAATTCAATAAGCTTAGGATTTTTTGGGGACTTTTTACCTATTAACGCCCTCCTATGAATGCACCTTCCTACACGCATGCAATATTTTCAATCAGTAAGCATGGCGCGAATCCCTCTATTGAAATTATATTAGCTTTAAAGATGAATGAGAAAGCAAAATTAGAACTTACTCAGTGACCTTTTAAGGGTGTTAAACTCTTGCGCCATAATCGGCCATGTTGAGGTTCCGTCCATTGCTTTCAAGGCAGGCATGAAATTGGATTGATTTACATATGCACGATGCAATAGTCTTCTCTATCTTGTCATGAAAGACACATCAATCGAGTTTATGGTGGCATTTTCCGTTTTAAAGATATGCAACACTCTAATCAGCGCCATTTGGTAAACGAATGTGAATAATTTATATTTAAAAACAAATTGCTGCCTCGATAATAAAGCTAGTTACATATGTTAGCAAAACTACTTTTGATGTTGGCACTTGTTATTTTTACTAGCATGTAAGTTAGGGACGTCCATGGAGTGTTGATAAATTTTTGAAACGTTTGTTAAACGCGGGTTCATGAAAATGTTCTTTAATTACAAACAAGCTCACTTTCTTCTGTATAAGAATTCATATAACGAGCAGTATTTGTACATGGCCCAAGTTGATTTTACATTTGCAAGCCATAAGTGATAGGGCTATCTCGTTATATCATTCTACACGACCGGTGTGAGTCGCTACTACCTATATAATCAAGTTAGAAAGATTTAATCTTCCGATTTTTATTTTCTCAGTGAAAGGCTAGACTTTCTTGGTGGCTTATCTGGTTCTTTTAATCTGAAAATGTTTTGGAAAAATCTAGACTCCATCGTGCAGTGCAGAGCAAGGATGTAGATGTTTTGTGGATGAAGATTGGACTAGGCTTGCCGCAAGAATTAGTGAGATGGTTGATATTGACGATGTCAGCGGAGCTGGAATCCTCTTCCTCTCTTCTTCTTGTATCTTCTCTGTCAAATCTGCTTGGGAGCTATTGAGAAATGAATCTATTCGAGCTGCATGACGCAGACATTATCATGGTTTTGTCCAAAATATTCCTGGAATCATAGCAATCTACCGACCAAAGATCGACGTTGAGCCTGCCGTAGTGAGCTTGGAGCTGCGGGCGTGGGACGTGACCTGGAGAAACGGGGGAGAACATTGAGCGCGCTTTTGCTCCTTTGGAGCTGGGGGAAGAAACCCATGACGCGATGGCGCCTAGGATTCGTGCCTGCCGGGTTTCGCACGACAATCTTGCAACTGCAAGAAGGAATCAAGAAAAAGAAGATGGAGAGGATGAGGAAGAAGGGGAGAAGAGAGAAAGGAGTTTCTTTTAGCTTCAAGAGGTGAAAAAGGAGCTGAGAGAAAATCAGGAATTGTACAGTCTTTTTGTCGTTTTGTTTGCGGTTTTGATGTGGTACGGGATAGTTACGGTGGAGTGGTGTGGCCGGGTACGATTCTCAGCCTGATGTGGTGACTCAGCTAGTCATTTACTATCCATACATAAATATATATATATAGTTTCAATCCCGAGCCATCTTGAATTTGTTTACCAGAATAAATTGACTTATGAAAACACATATAATAAGTAAAGTAAAAGGAAATATAATTTCATTAAAGTAGCATGAATGATGTAATCTAGTTTCTCCTACCAACGTTATCAGCTTATTTTACTTTTGTTGGCAAAAATATATTAGCACCATACAAAGAAAAAAAAATAGAGCATGCAAAGTTTGAAAGTTTACATATGTCACAGATGCATGGTGTTGGGTTTATAGCATAAGTGGAGAAGCTCAGAGCAAGCAATAAACCTTGAGGAAATTCCAAGATGCTATTCAATTTATTCTACGTTGGAGAGAAATTAATAATAAATAAAATTGAACTAAAAGGAAAACCCATGTATGCGAATATATGTGTAAACATGTATTGGAAAATTGAAATTTGTCATAGACAGTTTTCTGACAACGGGTAATAATAATTAGATAAGAAGATCGTAGATTACAATAATAGTAATATTTACAACGAATGCACTTCCCAACACCGCGTAGAATTTTTCCATCTTGTGCATATCCCTTTCTCGAAACCACATTAGCTTCAAAGATGAACAAAGAAATAAGTAAAAAGAACTTACTTGGTTACCTTGAGGCTATTCATCTCTATTGCAATGATCTGTCGGCCATACCAAGGTTCTTTGCTTTGCTTTGGATGCAAAATTCGTGCTGGATGAACACACCAACCCGAGTTGATTTTTTTTTATTTTTCTATTTTGCAATATATCATATCAAGCATGGAATATCATTGTTTTCCTATACATAATACTGAAGTCTTCACCACTTTTTTAAGAAAGACACGTTAATCAAGTCTATGGCTGTACTTTTCATTTTAAAGATTTGGGTAGCTCTCATCATCATGATCTCTAGTAGATAAAGTCATATAATCTTCCAACAACAAAAAAAATTCAGATAATTTATTACGATGAAGATGGCCAATTATCGAGAAAAATGTTTAAAAAAAGTCATAAACCTTTTGTATTTGTGCCAATTTAGTCCTAAATCTTTTTTGGTATCAATTAAGTCCTAAACATTTTTACGTTGTGCTAATTTAGTCCTTTCTGGCCAATTTTGGCTAGATTTTGCTGAGTACACGCCTAACATGATCGATCTTTGATGTAGATAACTTTTAATAATTTTTTAATTTTTTAAATTTTTTTCTTTTTTTCTTTTTCTTTTTCCTTCTCCTCCTTCTTCCTCCAACCAATCACCGGACCTTGGCGACCGGCCCAGGTGACGGCCGACGAGGTCGAGGTCGACCTCGCTAGCCACCTCACCAATGGCTACTAGGGCGGCCTCACATTGGGCAATGAGGCTCGCCCTCACCGGATTTGGCAAGGGTCGAGCCTTGCCCATGGCCAGTGAGGGTCATGGGCGAGGGGCGAGCCTTGCCAACCCGACGCGAGGTCGCCCTCGCGGCCCGGGCGACCTTGAGCTGGCCTTGCGCCGAGCCGACGATGCTCACCCTCGCCAGACCCGATCTAGCAAGGTCGAGCCTCACCAGCTATGGGCAAGGCTCGGCCCTCACTGATCCGGCGAGGGCGAGCTTTGCTGCCCAACGCGAGGCCACCCTTACGACTACCGGTGAGGGGGCCGGCAAGGTCAAGGTTGTCAAGGTCTAGCGACCGGTTGGAGGAAGAAGGAGGAGAATGAAAAGAGAAAAAAATTCAAAAAATTCAAAATATTAAAATATTATTAAAATTTGTCCACATCAACATCAATCAGGTCGCATCGATCGGCCGACGTCCAATTAGCAAAATCCAACCAAAATTGGCCGGAAAGAATTGAAACTGGCACAACATAAAAAGGTTTAAAACTTAATTTGCACCAAAGAAATGTTTAGGATTAAATTGGCATAAATACAAAATGTTTAAGACTTTTTTAACATTTTTCCCGTCAATTCCATACAACACTAGAAAACACATGCCCAAGTTAGTCCATTCAGAAGCGTGAAACTTTTATATGAAAGAGAAAAAAGCTCCTCTAATAATATACATTGAAGGGGGAAAAGTCACTTTCATTAATATGCGTATATATGCAACGCGAGCAAAAGAAATTATCTTGATCTCATATCTGAATGAAGGCAACAAACTATTCTCTTGTTATATTATTTTTACAAGGAGAACCAAAGGACAAAGAGAATATTAGAAAAGATAAGAGAAACTGCATACGGTTTACAGGTTTCAGAGTGTTCATTTTGGTCAGTCCGTATCTTCTTTCGGCTGAAACAGCGGATTGACTTAAGTTAAAACCATTTTGGCGCATGAGAACGTTTGACTGCAAAGACTGATATAATGGGGTAACAACTTAGAGCATTTTCACTCTTGCAAAAGCTTTCACCGCGTCAGCATGGAGTAGATGAAAGAAAAGATAGATTTTTAGTATACATGCACAACAAATCCTAAAACTAATTATGAAAGTGTAAGTGAGTCCTAAAATTTACAAAAAAGTACAATAAAATGCTTTTGTTAACTTCATCTAATTTGGCTAATGCCGACACGGTTTTATTTAAGTATTTTCTCTCTCCTGCTTGGCACTAACGTGGTTAAAACGACACCGTTTTAATCTAAAATTAAATTTTTAATACAATTTTGTTTTAAATTATATTAAAAAAAAAAAAAAAAAATTTAAGAGAGAGAGAGAGAGGAAACTGAGCGAGGGCTTGTCGTAGCCCCACCATCACTGAGAAGGACCAACAATTCTAGGGATGGTCAATAAGGGTCGTTGAGCTCTAGCTGGTGTGGCAAGGGCATGCAAGTCCTCACCCAAAACTAGCAGAGAGTTACGACCCTCCCCAGATGAGGTGAGGCTCATCGGCCCTCACCCTAGAGGCCCTTGCCTTTTTCCCTTCATTCCTTTTTTTTTTAATTTTAATGTTTTTAAATTTAAATTAAGTAGTACTTAGATTAAAAAATCATATTTAAGCAAAAATGACATTGTTTTAGCATTTTCTTTTTATGTTTTAGCCACGTCATCATCACATAGGAGAAAAAAAAATTTAAAAAAAAAAAAAAAACAAAGTTATCATTTTCCGGTAGCCAAATTAGATAAAGTTAACGAAATGACTCAATTACACTTTTCGTAAAATTTCTAAAATTCAATTGCACTTTCATAATAAATTTTATGCCTTTGGGTGCACATATTTTTCATCAAATGGTAAATGGGATGGTGTATTACTTGGTTTTTTATTCCCAAACATTACTAAGCATATAGTTTTATGTCTTGGGTTACTATTCATAAAAATTACCTACCACGGATCATGGTTGAACTGAAGTGTTCATGTTCATTCTGTTCACTATTCATAAAGAATACTCATCTTTCAATTGTAGTTCTTCCGAGCCAGTCCAGATTGTTTACTTTCTTGAGAGGAAGAATGGCAACGGCCAATCCACCACTTTAAGGGGGAACTCATCTTCTGTTATATTGAAACTTGCTTGGAATGCATGCTCGTATCGTGATCGGGTAGGCAGGAATAAAAAGTTTGTGATCATTCTACCCCTAGTAGTACTGTGGATGGTACTATCGAGTTAATTGTGACAGATGTTCGATCCAGCTTGTTATTAGATATGAAAGAATAGTTGGTCACCAACTCTTCGAAAATTCCGTGCACGCTAGAGGAGGTGTTGAGTGATGATATGTCTCGTGGTGCTTATTGACTTGGTCATGTACAGTTTGGGCTTTGTGCAGACCTCGATCCGTTTTCTGCATAAATGATTTTTTTGCTTATAAGAAAAGAGTAGAATTACTCCTCATGAGCAGTTGCTGGAAAGGCAAAATTGATATAATGAGGGCCTAATACCCTAAAAATCTCTATACTTTAGCTCCACTCCCAATTCTACCATACATTATTTGATCTCATAGAAAACCCCCAACTTTAGGTTATGTCTTAATCCTACCATAAACTTTTTTTCTCATAATAAAAAATCCTAATTTTAGGTCAAATTCCAATTTTATCCTAATTTTTTTTGTCTTATAAAAAATCACTAACTTTTACTTGAGTATTGAATCTGCTTCCATTAATTCTCTTTTCAAAATTTCCCTTAATGATCTTATAGGGCATTTCAGGGTCATTGCTATAGTTTTTTTCCAATTTCAAATCTAGGAAGACTTTTTCTCATAGATGAACTTCCATATGAGACCAAATAATAGTTTCTTGAGTATGAAATTTGGGTAAATATTATAACTGAATTGCTCTTACTTTTAAGAGATTCTCCCTTCCATCTCACTCGGAGATCTTCAATATTGCATTTGGTCTTCAATCTCTTGTATTCAGGAGTTTCCATTTCTCAAAGTCGGAGAGCTTGTCAGACGCTCGGCCTAGGACACTCGAATAGCTCGTGCTTGAGAGTTTTTCATCTCTCGATCGCGAACGAGAAATGCTCAATTATGGTCACTACTGGCCTTGATGGACCTTAAATCGAATATAATCTTAATCTGAGCCCACAGATTGACATCGATCCCAAGTCGAGCCGACCCGATCCTTGAGCAAGACCAGCATCCCCCCATCAGACCCTCAGAACGTACCTCATGTGGCAACGCCTGTCAGATTAGAATCCCACCAAACCCCACTAACGAAATAAACAAAGTTATATACAACGAAAACCCCCCCATTTGATTCTTAACCCCACTATCATATCCTAAGTGGAGATCAAATGGGTCGGTCTGATCAAGGCCAAATGTCCAGCCGTTCCCCTTTGTCTCGTCCTTTGGCTTAACCTCAACTCGAACCCTCAGCCACAAAAACAAGGCCACGTTCGACCAGGAAACCTCCCAAAACAGCCACCTCACCGGCTCCACTTTCCAAGTCACCCATCATCGAACCTCCACTTCATCATCTTTCGCTCGTCTTCGTTCGAAACGAAGAACCAAGTTCGGGCGCTGAAGAGCACTATATATAGGCAGGCGTTCTCCAAGCAAAAGCGCACTTCAAACTCGGACTACCATTTTCAGAGATAATACTCATCGTCGGCGAATCCCAAACATGGCAACTCCGAAACTAGCCATGGTCATGGCTTTTCTTCTTCTCACGACTTCGGCCGTTGATGTGTGCGCGATCAGAGTGGCGAGAAAGGACTTGGGCGTGGACCTTGGAGGCATAGGGGTCGGCATTGGAGCCGGGATAGGGCTAGGAGGTGGCGGCGGCGGATCTGGATCGGGTTCTAGCTGTGGCTCTTGCTCCGGCTCCGGCTCTGGGTCCGGCTCCGGCTCCGGCTCCGGCTCCGTCTCCGGCTCCGGCTCTGGCTCTAGCTCAGGGTCTGGGTCCGGGTCTGGCTCTAGCTCTGGCTCTGAATCTGGCTCATGGTCTGAGTCCGGTTCTGGTTCTGGTTCAGGTTCAGGTTCAGGTTCGGGGTCGAGCTCGGAAGCGGGCTCGCACGCTGGGTCATATGCTGGGTCTAGGGAAGGTTGCAAGGGGGGATCCGAAGCAGGATCATATGCCGGGTCCTATGCAGGGTCCAGGGCTGGATCAGGCTCGGGCTCTGGACGAGGTGGCGGATACGGCAGGGGCTTCGGCAGAGGTGGCGGGTCGGGTGGCTACGGAGAAGGACGTGGATATGGAGAAGGGTATGGGAGGGGAGGTGGAAACTGAACTGGACGATATTTTTCATATTTTTCATCATGCGTAGCTAAACGGTCTTAGTTCGAAGGAGAATAAGCATCTAAGATCGACTCCGCACATCGTTATTCCATGTGTTTTGTGTGTGTCTTCCCTTTTGGACAAGAGATTGTGTGTTTGAAACAGTGCAGAAGTTGATCAAATTTCGGGAAATTTCGGGAGATGTCCTAGGTTGGTTGTTTGAAGGTGTCATTCTCTTGTATCCTAAGCATTTTTCATTGTTGAGAATAATCGAATGAATGATCATTTGAAAACCACGTTCGCTAATAACATCGTGGCATGAAGTACTGATTGCATGTCATGTGCGTGCTCACCTCCTGTTGTATCTCATCGAACCTTGGAACGTTGGGAATTTGCAGTATCATTCTTGAAAAAGATTGATATACGGAAAACAGTTGGGAAGGTATCAAGAAAAAGAAACACGATTTCATTTTTGAGCTGCAAGATCCTCCTTAGATCAGCACAGCTTCACTTGCTAGGGGCCATACATCCAATGCCCCGAAAGAACATGATTTAATAGAGTTCATCAACTACTGGCACAAAAAAGGGGGAGTGTTTATTTCTTTGCATTTCGTTCGACTTTTCTTTTCGAATTGAATGACGGGCATCTTATTCAAATGATATTAAGCAACTTTTTCGTAATACCTACAAATTAACGTATCAAAAACGGGAAAGGATAAATTGGGTGATTATCTATTTTAATACTATTTTAAATCATCAACTTAGTATTGCAACTTATAATCTTTTCAAGCTCAAGAAATTTCACTACCGACAGCTAACATGATGATTCTTAAGTAGTTAGAATAAGATGTATCCCAATCTTGGTCATTAGGGGTTCCAAAGGTCGGTTTGGCGCAGATCCCCACCAATATCATCGACACCATTTGCGACCACCGGGCAGAGCTCAAGGCAGATGGCGGCTTTGATGCCGCAGTACTTGCCGATGAGGAGGTCCCGGCGGAAGATGTGGGAGAGGGAGCTTATCGTGTCGTCGAGCTCCTCCTCCTTCACGTCAAGGAGGTTGCTGGCCATGAATCGCAGCTCGGCTATCTTGGAGACCGTCAGTCGGGTACCTTATCCCATACGCCTCAAACCGCTCCTCCGGCCCTCCCATCTTTCGCAACTCCACCATCGCAAGCTTTCTCGATCCATTCTCGTTGTTCAAATAATGCGGGCGTGTGATACTGTTCCCCCTGGTTTATAAACACACGTACATGATGACGAAACGGGTCCGTCTCCCTCGTATCTGAGAAGGGATTGCATTGCATGGGACGGGACAGTAAACTATAAGTTGATGTTGCAGGTCGAGAACGAACTACGTCGTGTTTGGGTCATAATTGGGAATTGGGAATTGGTCACCGACACCGACTGTGTTCCGACTGCTCCTGCGACTGCTCAAATGGGGAATTGAGTGGTCTCCGCACCGGCTTCGTCCCGTAGTTTGTGTCGTGGGTAGTCACGCGCGTGCACGCCGGAGCAGACTGCGAAGGGATGTCCTCCGGCGATCCATTGGCGGAGACTGAACTGGATCCCCATCGCTACAGATGCAGGAGTTGCACTTGATCGCCGACGTGGCGGCAGGCTAAAGAGAGCGGCCGGGAGTGAACAGTTGAAGCTAAGGGCTAGGAGAGGAGGAAGAGGTCGGCGTTGGGGAGTTCACGGGGAGGGGCGTTTTGGAAGGAGACAACTAGGGATTTCCTGAGAAAGTGGTGTTTGGAAATATTTTCAGAGCATATTTAGGTATGTGACCTGAAATCCAATCGAATCGTCGGAAATTCGTTGCTTGTTTTATTTAAAGCAAAAGATGAAACCCGAGCCGAAACTATTCACAGATTTTGGTCACTTCGGTTTGAAGGGTACTTTTTTATGCCCTTTTTGGTCACACCTCCAGAAAGGATGCTTCGCAGCTAGTTGAGATTATGAAATATAAATGTGGACACATTAATCTATATATAAGATTTTCATAAGTTTTGAAATTAGAAAAATATTCTTTTTATCTTGACAAGTAAACAAATAAGTTTGTTCTTTTACTTTTGGTGAATGGCATTTACTTGTCGGATTTATTCCTCGGAGATCTAAATCTAAATTGTAAAGCTGTTTTTTTTTTAGGACAATGGAGTTTCACATCTCAATATCTCAAAATGATATATGAGAGATTCAAGACAAAGCACATCCCACATAGTAAATTAGAATAATAAAGCATAAATTGCTGTAATAAGTAGACTTTCATTCCATAAGAACATATCTTTTTTTTTAGCATTAAAACAGGACGAACAACAAACAATCACAAATCTCGCATCATAATAAACAATGAGTACACACCATAATTTCCTTCTCTAATAGCTATGGCTTGCTTAGTGAGCGGTGGATGCTTAGGTCAAGCATTCCCAACACCATCATCATATGGAGACACTAAAAATAGGCTGAACAGGCTTCCAAATATAGATTGAGATTGGGTGAGTGTTTGTAAAATTCTAAACGCAAGTGAAAGTGTTGAATAAATAATATAATGATAAGAAAGAGTATCGTTCCATGGAGATTGATGATTAATAAACTAATTGAATACTAAAATAGATTAATTCTAAAATTTATTTAATATATCAAAATATAATTGAAAATAAATTAAAAACAAAATTTGGAGACTAAGGCTCCGTTTGGTTCAGTTTTGGGAGAATGTCCTTGGGGAAATGCAAAGGCCTTTAGTCTAAAGGAGTTTGACGAAATACAAATGCTGTTTGATAAACTAAAATTGAAAAGATGCCTTGAGATGCAACTTGGGGAAAATGTTGTTTAGTAAACACATTACATTTAGAAAGTCCTTTCATGTGCCAATTTTAAAATTTTGCAACTTTAATTTGTTTAAAATCAAAAACAAAAATCAATGACCTTAACTTTTATATATTTTTTCCAAGTTAAGAATAATGTATAAGAGACATATTAATAAAATTTTAAATAAAAAATCACATCAAACTCAATTAAAAATAGAGTAATTTCATTACAGAAAACGTGACAACAACATATGTCCGAAAGAAAGAAATAAGTTATAGTTAAATATTACAAACGTCATTAACTATTTATCAAGTTCATAGCTATTTCATCATGTAAATGTGTCATATCAGGGAATGCATTATCATTTGAAGCACTTATCCCATCATTTACAACATCATGGTCGACTGAATATCCATACTAAAGATCCAAATCTGTCGTTTCAAAATCCATATCAGTTATGGCATTTTTTCTTATAAAATTGTGCAAAGCCATTGTAGCTATGACAATTTGCAATTGTTTTTCATAAGGAAAACTTGTCATATTAGTTAAAATCTTCCACTTCATTTTTAATACGCCAAAGGCTCATTCAATTTCTAAGCAAAGTGAGGAATGTGCATGATTGAACACTTCACAATGACCCTTAGGTGTAGGACCTTGTCAAAATTCTAGCAAATGATATCTAACTTCTCTATATGGCCCCAAATAACCCATGAGATTTGGATATCCAGTATCTACTAAATAATATTTACCTACACAAATATAATATAATTAACATATGCCACATAAATATATATAGATGTACATAAACCATTAATTAACCAACCTAGAGGTGGATGGGGGAAATTGTGCATCACGTCTTCCAATGGCATCATAGAAGACACGAGTATTATGAGCTTGTCCCTCCCAACCGGCACAAATGTAAATAAATTCCATATTAAAATTACATACGGCCAACACATTTTAAGTAGTCTTTCATTTTCGACCAATAAAGCGAATTTGATCATACGTCGATACCACTGCTGGGATATGTGTATCATCCATAGCTCCAATGCAATCCTAAAATAAATAATGCAAATATTACATGATTTAAATTTAGTTTTTCATTTTTATTATACAAAACTTACCTTAAAAGATGGATAAAATCGTCGATCTTTCTTAATCTTCTCTAGAACTTCCCAAAATTGTCGATCAATTGGTTGGATCAAGTCTTTTCCCATATTGCATATTTTATTTAAAATTACACTAAAATGCCTACTTATGGTTTCCTCAAAGCGTTGAAAGCGCTCTTGTGCTACCCTATTACCTATACCATGTCCCAACATATAAAGAAACATTCCAATCATTTCTACAACATTAGTATTCCTAGATCCTTTAATGCCATAGGGTGTTACTAAGTCACATGTTAAATTATTAAATACATTCCTATGCATTCTAAACATATTATAGCATCTTATTGGATTAGTATTTTCGGCCATCAACTCTCTCATCCATGCATGACCTGTATATGATAAGGTCATAGAAGGTTGTTTGCTAAGGTACATTGCTTGATAAGCAATTGAAAGCAAATCCAAGAATTCATCTTCCTCTTGTTCATGATTTTCCTTTTCTTGAGAATCATCCATAATTGCCTAACGTAACAAAATATAGAATTATAATAAGAAAATAATGAATAATCTTGACAATCCATTAAGAAAAACAATAATATCAATCAACATATGTATGCAAAGTCAACCACATAAAGGAAACCCCAATTAAAAACAATTCTCACATTAAAAACATTATTACATAATTTAAATAGAGTTCGCATATAAAAATAAAATAGCATATTCAAGAATTCAAATAAGAAGCTATGACAACATCTTAGTCATGATTAAGTTCTTACATCTCAAGCTTGAGATACTTCACTCTCAAGGCATCGGTATTCAAGCTCATGAAGACCTACCTATTGTCTACCATTTCCTTAAAATGTTTGATTGCAAAAAAGTACAGCTTTTCATCTTGTACAATCTCCGGTATGGCATCCAACATGGATATGAGGTCCTTATAAGGACCGAATCCCTCATATGTTCGAGAGGCAACAGCATTAACACTCCTACTTTCAACAGCACAATTTGGCTTCCAAGCAATTATGTCGAGCTCAAATTATTGTCTTTCTTTCCTCAAGTTTACCTTGTTGAAGTCTGCGCTACTCTTTTACAAGCCCGAGTTTGAATTGATTCATCAATATTTTCACCCATATAACATTCCAAATTATCATCAGTAAATCCTACAGCATCATCAATATTGGGTTGTGTGGCATCTACATTCCCATCAACACATAAATCTTGTGCAAATTCCAAGCGATTCCTCTAGTAGCAATTGTATCCCCGAACATTCTATCTAGCAACGCTTCAAGATCAGGAAGTATGTCTTTCATCCTAAAAACCTTAACCTTAGAATTGGCATGTTATAAAAAAAAAACGTTTGAGTAAGTTGTATATAATTGAAAATGAGAACTTAATCAAAAAGTAAAAGAACAAATAATAAACACATGGATTTTGCTCTCCCACCATTCATCACTCGCATTGAAGGTTTTCTTCCTTGGATCCCATCCTAATCTCATTTCACTATAAACCAACATCCTCCATCTTTTCCATTCTTCCTTAAGATTATCCCACTCACTCTTCATTTTAGTTTTATCGTATTTTTTGCCCCCCAACTCCTCGAACTTATTAATTATGACAGTTCATCAATCTCTCTTGTTGGTTGCAGGACGATTACCCTTATCGATTTGTTCAATACACAACTTACAAAATGTTTCCACATCTTTGGCGGTCCAATATGCATTTTCCTTTTATTAACCTCGCCATCTTCCAACAATATGAGCATGAACATATTTAAGAGACATATAATAAATAAAAAAATTCAGCAATTGAATTAAAGCCAAATCAAGGTAAACTAGTAAAGAACAAATCAAAGTGATATTATATTAGGTATCAGCCCAAAAAAAAAAAAAAAAAACCAACAACATATCAGTTTGGGGCTGTACAAGATACAAGGTGGTGGTTTTCCCACTTTAGAGGCAAAGGATCCACCAAAAAAAAGGGAAAAAGCAACCTTTGGATGTAGAAGATAAGATCAAGAAATAGATACAACCTTTTGAATCAATAAGGCCCATGACTAATTACATCCTAAAAATAACATGGCGATAAAGGTAGCAGATTCGCAACATCAAATTTGTCACACAATGCCAATGAGAACAATAAGGTTTCTGTTAACTCAAGCAGCCGCATATTTTATGGACTTGGTCCATGTTCTTTCTTTTAGAATGGATAAACTTCAACCAACTTCATGAAAGCACCACATAAGAGATATCAACCTCAAAGGACAACCAAAGAAAATGAGTTTTATGACAATACAGTTAAAAACAACTAACAGAGAGTTTTCACATTGTAAAAGGAGAACAAGCATGTCTTTCTACAACTAGCAAATGTCACGAAATTTCCAAAAGAAGAACATCTTCAATGTGTTAATAATATGTGGGGGTATAATTGACCACGTTCGTACGAAAACATGACGTTAAAAGATTTGAAACAACTTCACATCTCTTCACACCATAAAAAATATTGACCAAACCCCAACATTACAAATTGAAATAGACAACATAGCCTCGAAACTAAATTTCTGAAACTTAGGCATAAGAATGAAGTCACCACCGTCATAAAAGTGGGAAATGGAACTCAAGAGAGCAAAGTGCGAGATCAAAAGGCAAATGTATATATCTAACAAAAGCAAAGGAACTTGAATTCAAAATGGGCTCAAAATAACCAATCAACCATCAAACTCCCATCAAATTCAGAATTTTGTACACTGAAAATCCAATTAAACTAACTAGAAGACAATTCAGTTCGATGGGCAATCTTTAATCGATTGCACCTTGATAACTTTGACCATATATGCACCTTCAATATGAGGTTTCCTCAATCCTAAAGACCCCATTATGGAATGTACAATTTTTTCTAATGAAATCCACAGCCAATTTTTTTTTTTCACAGAGAAAAAATCATCACAACAAACTTGTATAGAAATTGAAATTAGCAAAGAAAAGAGAGAAGCAAAATCAGTGAACAGAGAGGACAATTTGAGGGGAAATGAGCCATCAGATATTCAATTACCTACACAAATTTCCACAAAAATCGCAACATGGATTGAGAAAATCTGAACTAGACAGAAGCAAGCACGAGCACGAGCGTGACAAGAGAGCTAGAGGGCAATGAGTGTCAAGGAGTGACGCAAGGAAGAGAACTCAAACCCCTACCAACCGTGAGGAAACGCTACTTCAAGCATGAAAGGGGGAGTCATCAAGTTACAGGCGAGGAACTTTTATACATCCGAACAGAATCAAGGAAATCTTACCTGGAGAGGCAAGTGCAAGAGCAGAATGGTGGGAGGCGATCTTTGAGGGTGGGATGGCTAATCTTAGATGAACATCGAAGAGCAACTCGCAAAGGAGACAGTGAGGGACAATGACGGAATCTTCAGTGGCGACCGCGAAATCGAACGAACGAGCAAGGGAATCAAAGCTTCCGAGCTCACCCAACCACCCTGCTATGAGCATGACGCGAGTGTGAGAGCAGAACAGTGGGAGGCGATCTTCGAGGTTGGGATGGCTGGTCTCAGATGAACACCAAAGAGCAACTCGCGAAGGAGACGGTGAGGGACAACAGCGGAATCTTCAGTGGCGACCGCGAAATCAGACGAACGAGCAATGGAATCAAAGCTTCCGAGCTTACCCAACTGCCCTACTACGAGCACGAGAGCGAGAATGGCGGAGGCGATCTTCGAGGTTGGGATGGCTAATCTTGGATGGACACCGGAGAGGAACTCGCAAAGGAGACAGTGAAGGACGACGGTGGAATCTTCAATGGCAACCGCGAAATCGGACAAATGAACGATGGAATCGAAGCTTCCGAGCTTACCCATCTGCCATACTACGAGCGCGACGCGAGCGCGAGAGCAAAATGGTGGGAGGCAATCTTCGAGGTTAGGATGGCTGATCTCAAATGGACACCAGAGAGCAGCTCGCAAATGAGATAGTGAGGGGTGATAGCGGAATCTTTAGCGGCAACCGCGAAATCGGACGAACGAGCAATGGAATCAAAGCTTCTGAGCTTACCCAACTGCCCTACTATGAGCGCAATGCGAGTGCGAGAGCTGAACGGCGGGAAGCGATCTTTGAGGTTGGGATGGTTGATCTCGGATGGACACCGGAGAGCAGCTCACGAAGGAGACGATGAGGGATGACAAAGAGAGGCATGAGAGTGCAGAGGAGGCGTGAGGCTACAAGGAGGCTTTTAGGGTTTTCTATTTAGAAAAGGGTAAAAACAGATTTTGGTTAATAAATGAGGGTAAAATAGGCAACTGACATATTTTCATTAATCAAAGGCCCCAACATTCCGAAAATGCTACTCTCAAATGCACCTTGGACCCTTCATTCCCCTAAAGCCCTTTGAAGCCTTTGGAGATGCAATTGCATCTCCCCAAAGTTCTCAAAAAATTGAACCAAATACTACATGCTTTTGCCCAAACCCCTTTAGGCCTTAAAGCCCCTTCCACATGCTGAACCAAACGGGGCCTAAATGCAATAAATCAATCAAATAAATATGTTAGAGCATCCTATTTCACCATAACCACTAGATATGAATTTCAGATTATTGTGGGTACAAGAACGATATCAAACATATGATAGGGGAATTCTCTAATCTATTTACTATCCTATCTCTAGGTATAACAAACCTACTCAGTTTATTAATCCACTATATCTCTATGTAAATTAAAATAAACATAAATATATCAAAAAATTATGAATATTCCTGACTTACAAATAGTCTTTTGAATTACCTTATCATCGAAAGCTACACAAATAACGCGGTATATCTATATCCACAATTAATTCATGGTTATCTATTATAATGAACAATTGCATATTATCACTTCTTAGTCTCAAACATGCACATCAGATCATTCAAGTGGTGGCTAATCACTCAAAAGCATTATACACAATAATATAAAACTCAAATGAATAAAATCAATTGCAAAACATAAAAATCATGAAATTCATATCATCATGGTTAGGCTACATCATAGTCCTAACAAAAGAAAATTAAAACATAATAGAAGAAAAAAAAATCAAATTAACATCTTAAATAAAAAAAACAAGAATTATGTTACTACTTTTGTCTTCTCTTAAAAATACTTGAAAAACTCTCAAAACAATAAAAAATGATATAACAAAAACATAGCTACTCTCTCAGCTCTTAATGTTCTCCTATTTATTGGATATATCTAAGATCCTTATCTCCAAGTAATTGCGCATAAAATTAGGGAGTAAATCAGAGGATCTTTAATTTGATATCTATCTCCCAATGCTTGCAGATAATATTAGAGAATAAAATGAAGGATTTCCTTATTTGATATTCATCTTCCACTGCTTTTTTATTTGAATTCCTGATTTTTGCCATTATTTTCCTTATCTTCTCCATATTTCATCATTCTGTATAAATAAGAAAAATTCAAATAATCAAAAGGAAATCCAAATATTTTTCTCATAGATATTGCATTATTTGTTGCCTAAAATAGGTAAAACAACTCTATTTTTATAGTGTTATCAATGAGATTAAACGAGCATAAAAGCGCCTCTAAGGAACTTCCAGATCTAAACATGAATTGGGAGAGAAAAGCTCCCATATCCAAATCGAGATCGAGAAAACAACTTATAAAATTTGAAAAAGTTGTATAATTGGTTCTCGCGCAGTATAAACTCAATCTATTCCTCCTCGATTCTATTAGACTTATTGATTTAGAGGATCTGAAGTAGCAGGTTGATTCCCAATGATAAAAGCGGAAGATATGCCTGTCAGGAGAGAAGAACATCAGCAGTAAGCAAAGGGGAAAAAAACAAGAAGCTAGATAAAAATAATAAAATACTTCTAGATTAGATCGGGAGAGAAAATCTCAACGTGAGTTAAGAAGATGGAGCCTCCATTGATGAGGGAGCTTGAAGTGAAAGAGGAAAAGGTATCCAGAGAAAGGTGGGTGAGAAGAGAAAGCAGCTAGTGTTTTCACGTTAAAACACTAGCTACAACCCAAGAACTTGGCCATGCAATTATAGCTGTTATATAGAGTGCTCGGACATGCTGAACATGGAGTTCCAAAGTAGATGTTATTAGTCTCAAGTTTTGCATACATAGAGATTTACGGGGAAGCTAACCATATTATGTCTTGCATATTTGCTTCTACAGATAGGATATACCATCCTAATTAAACTGAAATAGGCATACTTGATACCCAAGATATAAAACAAATTTGCTTCAGTTGAAGTAGTTTATATATGAATATGTGAGTTCATAAAATCTTCTGAATATATGTAATAAGAAATTGAGCTTGATAAAATAGCCTTCTACAATAGCTCCACGTGTCGAAATCTTGTTTATAATGTTATCTTTCATATGCAAGAAACATTGTTGATGCGTTTCAAATATAGGAAGAGCTCAAAAATAATTACTTAATTGAATGTTATGCCATGTGGTCTATGGTTAATGCGCATTTGAAAGTCCTCTGACAATATTAAATAAGAATTAGTTAAATTGGGTATTTCTTGATATAAGACAATGACATCAATAAAGTTCGTTTATTTGTTAATATTAATTAAGTACAATCGAAAATGTATAGTACCATATCTACTTTTTCCGGGTTATTAGTAAGCCCATTAATGTTAGATATAGTCATGGACATACATGGCCTCTCCTTAAGGCAATTCATTTGAGATTATCGGATACTTTTGATATATAAATGGTACTTCTTTAGCTAAATAAGTAGTACGAATAAAATACTAAAGGAAAATGAGTGTGTGATAGGATGAGAAAATATTGGGCATATCTTGTGGAGCCAGCACAACAAAAAAGAAGGCCATTGAGGTCAAAACATGTGTCCAAAATGAAACCCAATGTCAGATTATTTTCAAAACTCTCCTCTCTCACCTCTCCCTCCTCTCCTCTCCTCTCTCTCTCTCTTTCTTCTCTCTACATGCTCTCTCTCTCTCTCTCTCTCTCTCTCATGCCTCCCCTACACTCTCTCTCTCTTGGCCACCCCCTCGTCCGACTGACAAATTTTGTGACAATGGAGACAACCTTTCAAGGCAAAAAAGCCTTTGTGGCCAACAAACCACCGTGTGGCTCTACCTTCGCCTCGAAAAGTTGCCCCAGCCATCATGAAGTTTGCCGATTGGATGAGGGCATAGAGGCTAGTCGATCGGATGAGAGCGCAATGGCTCATTTGGCAAATCACCACACGAATCCTCCTCCGCCTTGAAAGGTTGTCTTTGTCATCACGAAGTTCGTCAGTAGGACAAGAGCATGGTGATTGCTTAATGAACCACCGCATGGCTCCACCCCTCAAAATGTTCCCTCCGCCCTCATGAAATTCGTTGGTCGGGTGAGGGCGTAGTGGCTTGTCCGACAAACCACCATGCGACCTCCGCCTTTGTCTCGAAAAGTTGCCTCCACCGTCACAAAATTCATCAATCGAGCGCTGTCGCAACCTACCCCTCGGGGAAGGGAACAAGTTTAGGGATATTGCTTAAATGATGGACCTAAAGCCCATGATTAGGCGCGGGCTCTCCGAAGCCCATACCTCTCGTGACATTGGAGTATTCTAAATGATTTCGCGAAAATGAGTTACCATTAGCCTATTTGGGGTCAATTAGAAACCAAGTAAGGCATGAAAGTATATCTTGCTTCCTACGCAACCAAAGAATCTAGGGTTGGGGACTTAATTACACTAATTGACCAATTAATGTCCTTTTTGGTATCTAATCTTATTCATTTTAAAAGAAAAAAATTTGTCAGGCAATTTAGATTGATTTTATACCTATCCACTAATGTGAAGTGATCATGCAAGTGCGCAATCATTAAAGTAACAATTTACAACCAAAATCCTAATTGCAATAAACTTTAACACATGCAATCAAACATAATAAAATATGCAAATTAAACATGCAATGTTAATATACGCACAAATAAATGTATAATTACACTAAAAATGCAAGACATGACAATTCCCAACCAAACAATGTATTTTTTAAATTTTCGAAATTTTTATTTTTAAAAAATAATTAATTTTAATTTTTAAAATATTATTATTATTATTATTATTATTATTATTATTATTATTATTATTATTATTATTATTATTATTATTGGGCGAACCGGGTCGGGTCAAGGAACTCGGCCCTGCTGACTTGATCCGGGTCCCGCTGGTCCGAGTTGGGCGGAAGGAGTCGGGCCGACCTTTAAGCCCACTAAAAAAAGCCCACACGAATTTTTATAAAGAAATGGGGATAATTCTTGGCCCAAAGCCCATCTTCGATTTTTTACTTCAGCCCATCTGAGGGTCCATTTTCCAATTTCTATTTTCAAGCCCAACCTATTCAGCCCACGAAGCAAGAAACAGCCCGAAGCGAAGCCCACTTTTCATTTTCTATTTCAGCCCTTTTATGTTTTCTCTTTCTTTGTTTTTTTTTTTTTTTTTTTGCCCTTTTTCAGGTCATCTCCCTTCGGGTCTTCTTCTCCCGCAGCCGCTGCACGCCGAAGTTCCTGCAGCTCCTCCGCCGGACCGACGCCGACTATGCCGCGATTACTGACCGCCCTAAAGAAGTTGCTGGGCCACCGCCTGGCGTCGGCGGTTCTGTCCGACGGACACCAAGCACCGCCGGCCGCCAGTTGGCCAGCGTTCTTAGAGTCGCCGGGTAAATTTTGGTGAGATGCGCGTGCCTCGTCTCCCAAACAACGCAAAGGAACCTACCGAAAAGCTAGGAAAACGACGGGAACGATGCGCAAAATAGTATAATCCCGAGCAACGCAGAGAAACCAAAAGCTAAGCTCCGGTCGAGAGTTGGGTTCGGCGGTTTCAAAGAGGCATTTCGTCGAACAGCTACTGGGCACTACCAAATTCAAGGTTTCCGGCTCAACCAAGCCTCGAAAATGCTTTAGGGGTCTTCGAACATGACGTATGAGGAACGTGGGAGCAAAATGCAGAAGCGGCGAGGGCCGGAGCTTGCGTGAGCTGGTCGGCCGCGAGCTCCGGCCCTGCGTTTTCCAGAAACGGGACAACGGGTTTCAGGGGACCTACCTCGTCCGGGAAGAGCTGCGGCGGACGATGGCGCACGTACGGGCCTCCGGCAACGGCTCGTTGCTCCCTCGAGCTTCCCTCCTCCCTCTTGTTCGCTCCCTCCCCTTCAAAATCACTTCGTGTTGCTGGGTTCCGAGGACTACGGCGGCGGTCGGCAGCTCACCGGCGGCAGCCAGACGTTCCGGGGACTCCTCGACTCCTTCTTCGGCCTATTCTCCTTCTTTTCGCCTCTCATCTCTCTCTGTGTTTCTCTCTCGCTCTCGCTCTCTCTCCCCCGGTGCTTCTCTCTCGAGCTCCCTCTCCCACGGTGCTCCTTTCTCCTCTTTTTTCTTTTGCTGCTTGTGTTCCCTTTCCTCCTGTAGGTCGTCGCGCGAAGACCCCTACCGTGCCAGCTACCGGCCAGGCTGCTCCCAACCTGCAGATCACGCTGGCTGCCTGCCACTCCGATCTCCCTGCTCCTCCATCGCTGCTCCTTCTGCTGCTCTGTTTTCTGCAGGTCTGCGCGAAATTGGCAGGAGGGGAAGACTGGGCGAGGGCCGGGCCGGGCCGCGCGAGTGTGGGAGAAGAAAAGGGGGAGGCCGGTTGGGCCGACGGGGAAGGAAGAAGCTGGGCCACGCGCGGGGGGAGAGAAAAGGAAGGAAGGGGGCGGGCCGGGCCAAGGCCGAATCCGGCCCGACCCCACCCTTAAGGCTTTTTCAAAAATTAATGAATTAATTAATTTTTTTATTTTTTATATTTTTTTTTGGGCAACTAATTCCTAATTGTGTACACAATTAAATTCTAAATAAATCACAAAATTTAGGTGTTAACAAGTGCAATGTTTCATCAGTCGAGCAAACGAGGGCTCGATGGGAAAGAGAGGGGCAGTGAAGAGAGTGAGTCGAGAGAGAGAGAGAAGAGTTTTCCAACTAATCCGACATTGGATCGCATTTTGAACATTTATCACTTCCTCAAGCCTTCTTCTTTTTCTTTTTGTGCTGGGCACAAAAGGTGTCCTCGATATTTTCTCATGACACCACCGTTCCTCCCTTGAGAATAATGGTCCTGCCACAACCATGCATTTTTTTTTAAAGAAAAAAAAGTAAAAATAAGTGAAGAGAAAAGACACTTCTATAAACACCATCAAAATAAAATATTTTGGCATTCAATACAAGACAAAATAATGTAGAATGTCTATTAGCAACATCATGGATATAAAATATTTTTCACACTTATAGTCATGAAAGAAAAATGTATATAATTATGTTAAAATTAAAGCTTAAAATGAACAAAATTTTCGTGAATAGGATGTTTACTTTACTTTTTCTATTAAATTCTAAATTTTACCGTTATTGATGAGAAATAACAATGGCAACATACTAATAACCGTCAGATAAAAAAGAATAATTACACATTGGTCGTACGTTCTTTAACTTCTCTTGTGTCACGACATATTTCATAAGAGTTAAAAAATTGTAAGGAGTTACGACAAGTGTCTATTGGGTAATCCAAATTCCGGGATAATGGAAGTGCACAGTTTCTTTGCTTTGTCTTGGTTTTATAAGGGTTTCATTTCATGTTGGTTGGGCCAGCACATGGGTTGTAATGGGCTGGCCCATTTGTCTGGATGTATCTGATGATGGGCCGGCCCAATTGTTCCGCTAGCCCAACCAATAATCCAAATACCTTTCTTTTTTTTTTTTTTAATAAGGGCTCTTTTATCAAGGAAATCAATTAAAATGTATGCCATCCTTACATTATGAGTATTTTTTTGCTCTATTATATAGTGATTGAGTTTAGAATTTTAATTGGTCATTTGGGCCGTCATACAGTTTTTCTTTTGGGTCGAGGGTGCTATACAGTTTTTTTTTTTTGAATAGTCAAAAGGGTGTTATACAGTTTTTTTTTTTTGTAAAGTCAAAAGGGTGTTATACAGTTTACCCTACATATAATATTGCATATAAGTATCGATAGCACAGCTGTTCAATGACCTAGTTTTTGACCATGATAGGATGTCCATAGTATCATAAAAAAAAATCTGTAAATTAAAATATAGGAACAAGATTTTCATAGATTTGACAAGTGGAATTTTCGTTGTTCAATAGATATGTGCATTCACGCATAATTAATTGGTAATATATAATTTCGTTAGGAATTAAGCATGACGTATATGCTAGTATTTCTTCAGGCAAGTGATTCATCTGCTAAAATAGTTTAAAATAAGAATTTCATAATTATAAACTTGTTGTAATGCAGGTTGGTTGATGTAATATACAAAAAGAAAAATGTATATAGAAAGTTAAATTTATAAGATGGAGGATCTAACACACTGAGATGAAATCGATCCTAGATTTTGAAATAGTCAATTCATTTATTTTAAAATTTATGGACAAAATTGAAATTTAATCCTTCCTTCTTTTCCTTCTATTTTTTGGGTAATCTTTAATTGACACATTCAATCAAGCTTCAAGAAATACATGGGTCGGACTATTTTCTCTTTTCTAATTTAAAGGGTTTTTATTATTTATTCTTTTTCGGTGTAACGAGTCGTGCTCCCATGTAATTTCTTCTTGATTAAAGAAAAACCATATTTATTTATAAATTTGAAAATTATTTGTTTTCTCTTGAGATAGATAGGATCGTTGAACTTTTTGAAAAACTGTCGTTTTCAATGTCTGCAGTCCGCGTTCAAGAAATTTCGTCCCGTTGGACTTTTTAACGCGATTCATTCAATTCCACACTCCTTCGATTTCGTGCTTTTTTTATATAAAAAAAAAAAATGAACAAGACACGGTACGATTAGTTAATTAAGTAAACAAATGTCGGCTCATTTTTTAATTGTGTCGGTCCATCGTTTCAGAGAAATTTATTCTCCAATAGATGGAATCGCCTCTGCTTTTCTTTTTCTTTTTTGTCTGGATTTAGATAAAAATCTTGTCTTTGTCGAATGGTATTAGCATATGCAGGCTGAGTGATCGACAATACAAACATATTTTTGGCCATTCACTTGATCTTTCTTAAACGGTACGCCGAAAATAAAAACATTTCCTTATCAAGCATGGTTAGCAAATGTCTGGAAGTGCTTGTCGGCCAAACCCTTACCAAATCACAACAGTTGGCAAGCCCTTGATGACCGAATGAAATATAAACTCGGCACGGTCATGTTTACTCTTTACCGTCTATCGCCAACAAGATCCAAGATAGATTCAACTCTAGTGCTATGAGAATTGATATAGAATAGTGAAGATAATGACACATAAGTGTCATAATTTTCATATGACGTTCATTAAGAGTTATAACTTTTTTTTCAATTGCTTAAATGCCATAACTTATGTACATAATTTACTTGAGTGTCATAACATTGTATATATTAATTTTTCAATCGATCACTTAAGTAGTATAACTTTTTTAAAACGTTCACTGTAAATGTTATGACACTTCAAATTTTCGGTACTTCAGTAAACGCTTTAAAAAAGATTGACAATTAAATTATTGATTGAAAGTTTTGAATGTGAACGTTAAGAAGTTATGATATTCAAGTAATTGAAAAAAATTATAGCATTTAAATGAGTATTGTACAAAAGTTGTGACATTTGCGACGTCTTTATCTTGAAGCAAGAAGCAATGAAAGTAGATATGCATGCAACTTGAATGAGATGGAATTGATTTGATATGATCTAGAAGGGTTAAGACTAAGAAACCCCCTCCTTTCTTCATCACAACTTGGAGATCAGCATTGAATACTGAGGTCGAATCATGGGGGGACAATTCACCATGCACAAAGCATCTCAGAGAATCCAATGAAGATGTCGGTTTCAAATTACATGCTGAACTTTCTCTTCTCTCTCTGACCTCTTTTATGTTGAATTTTTTTCAATCTCATCTAAAAATTACCACACTCAAATAAATATCTTACAAAAGTTACAATGAGAGAGTCCAAAGGAGATGTCGGCACGACCATTCCAAACCCCACGTTGAAACTCTCTTTGGCCTCTTCCATGCTGAACTTTCAGTCCCATCGAGTAGACATCGACAAACCCTAGCCTGCCAAATGAAAGATGCATCACGATAGGACGAGGGACTTTGACAATCTTTCTTTTGCATTTATCGATGGAACTACCAAACCTAAAAACAGGTAACAATTAGTATCTCCTTGAAAATTGGCTCGAGAGGTCGATTTCTGTTTCCCCAACTGCAACGCAAACATGTTAGATTGGTTCTTTAATTGATAATTATGGCTCTTAAAATGACATTCTATGTAAATTTGAAAAATATATAGGTGGAAACTATGAAATTATTTCACATACCCTCTTTTAAATATTTTTCATTTTGCAAAGTCACAATAAAATTCTTGACCCGTCATATTTAATGTCGTAAGTTGGCAAGTTCATCAAAGAAATTAATGTGGAGAAGTTTTGATTATCACGGACCACTTAATCTTAGTAAGTACTTCCACTCAAAATTCAATATTTGTACATCTATTTAATCAATGAAAGTTTGTACTTTGTATGAGGACATATGTAGAATTTAAAGTTGAGGGTCTCGTTCAAATGGAATATTCTTTTTCATGAAACCATCATGCTTGGCCTAAATGGTTATGAAAATTTGTCTCTTGTTAATTCTAATTGTATTATCCATAACAATATGGATGAATAGCTCCACCTTCTCATTAATCTAGTGTTCAATTTTATTTTTTTAATTTTCATATTTGCTTATTCTAACTTAGATTTAATCGACATAACAAATATTCGGACAGCATCATCTTTTCTTTTGGTTTACAAACTTAATGCGAGTTATGTATTGCCCATGATTGTAATTGTTAATTTCGCGACCATATTATAGGTAATAATTTGGAAATCGCGTGTAAGGTTCTTTAATCCCATTGCGTGGTACTATGCTAAACTTGTAAAATCACACATTAATAATTTGATTTTAAAGCAAACTCAAATATATATTTTTTTACATTCATAAAATATTCATGTCAAAACTCCTTAATCACATCACATAACATGCAAGATCATGGTCATATAGAAATGTCGGTAACTTATGTAGATAAAAATGGTTAGAAAAAAGAAAAAGAAGAGGAGAAAAGCAATGCCAAAGGGAAAAAGGATAAAGGAAAATTGGAGAAAGATAAAAAGCAGATAAAAAAGAGAGAACTGAGTCGACAGGATGATTAGATTCATCCCTCCCGAATAACTCTCTTTTCTATCTATATTAAGAAGATGTCCCGCCATTTCTTAGGTCTTCTGCACGATTATCCATGTCAATCCGATGCTGCCGACCACGGCGAAAATAGCAACTTCATTAATTTTTTTATAGGCCAACCCAATAACGAAGCCCTGTTCCACGGCATACACCGACAAGCGAAGGAACCGAACACTAATCGATAGTAGTAATTCCCAATGCGGGGGGGGGCAGACGAGGGGGAGTTCCGCCGGTCACGCCATCTTCAAAAAGACGTTCGCTTTGGTGGATTTCGAAATCAATTCACTCCAACGAAGAAAGAACCTTCTAAGAAGCAACCTTAAATTTTTTTTCAAATTTTTAAATTTTGGTCGGAAGCACCCTTAAATTGAATAGCTGGAGAAGGAGGGCGCCACGCTCTAAATCCCATTATTATTGTACTTACCAAAAGGGGGAAACTAGAACTAGCTATAGAGAGAGAGAGAGAGAGAGAGAGGTGTGTGCCAGTGCAGAAAGAGATGCCAGCCAAGACGAGGGTTCCATTAATGGAAAAGAGAAAATTCTACGAAAGTGGTCTCCCTCCATAGTTGTTCTCCATGACCGCGCCAGGACAAGCTGGCAAACCGAGAAAGGGAAAAAAACCCTGCGTCCAGCTCCCCCACATTCTCACTCGTTTTCATTGCAGAAGAGAGAGAGAGAGAGAGGGTTGAATTGTTTGCAGCAGTCAAAGAAACAATAAACAAATCATGGAGATTAAGGAGCACCGCCCATTTCCCACATGGCCGAAGGAGGCCATCCACTCCCCCCACCGTTCCCACCGGCTTCGCCGACCGCTGCCCTCTTTTAGCATTTTCCCACAAATGATCCTAGTCCCGACCGTTTCTTCCGGCAGGAGGTTAATCCTCTCCCTCTCCCCCTTCCTCTATTGTCCTTTCTGTCCACAGAAAAAAAACGCCTTCCAAAAAAAAGAACATTATCCCCCGGCAATCAAGAAATGGCCATGGCGCCCATGTTCTTCTTCTTCTTCTAATTTCTGTTGAACGGATGAATAATTTGGATAATGTGGTCCAACTGGGTAAATTTATAATAAAAAATTAATGAAACCAACCAACCCCATTTCTTTGAATAAACTCTACGTCACCTGATCTAATAGATTTAGATAAATCTGTGGGTAAATAAGCTTTTGGGCATGTTTGGATCTCGAAATGGATTGCGTGGTTTCAAAAGGACATGAAGGCAAACTTGAACATAGAGAGTCGGATCAACTTGATCATGGAGAGTCGGATTGACTCGACGAATTGTACCTCTCAAGTTCATATGAATGCGCAATTGACCTTAATTAAAACTAGTGCAATCAAGGGCCCTTCTTTGTTCCACAGGATTCTTGAACTGATTTATTCGTCCAAGTTAGCCGCATGTACATGGAATCAATTCAAGTAGGTAGGCCGCTGGGTTAGTAAGAAGATCTTTTCCCAAGTACAATGAACTAAGTCCATCGTTTCAAAGAAAAACAAACACAGAGAAGCAAGTTATTGTAATAATTACCAAAAAAAAAAAAAAAAAACGCGTTTGCTTTCCGAAAACTAAATTATTTGAAGAATAATTTCATAAAAATAATTACTCGAAATAATTAATGTAAAAAAAAAATTAGAAAATTATCCAATTCCCCACTTGACGGTACACAGTCTCTCCCCCTCTCTCTCTCTAAAATCCAAGCTGGCCTGTCCTTTATAACGCGTTCACGCGTATACTTGTCGCTTCTGGGGTGGGTGGCCACTATATATAACCCTTCTCTCACTCCTTTTCCTTTAGCAGGTGCAGAAAAAAAAATAAGTTTTTTTTATTTTTTCCATCTCATCTGCATCTGTTTTCATTTCCTCCTCCTCCTCCTCCCATCCGTCAATCAAGAAAACTACCACCAATCTTCTCTGGCCGTAGACCCAACGAAAGGGGAAGGAAAATCAAGAAACGAGATCTACCCATTTGAGGAGGAAACCGCCATCGCAGGAAAGAAAGATCAAGATCGAATCTTGACATCCAGGGAAGGGAAAAACCCGGATCGAGATCGAGCCAGCGCGGAGAGAAGAATGCCGTCGTTGCAGGATGAGCTGTTGCCGTCGACCCCGGGGAAGTTCAAGATCGAGCACCGCGGGCACGCCGTGAACCGCCAGTTCCACCGCTGCTTCGCCTCCACCAGCACCCTCTTCCTGTGGGCCCTCTTCCTGGTCGCCCTCACCGCCTCGTACCTGAGCTTCCAGAGCTTCATCGACTCCGGCAACCGCTACTTCACCGCCTCGTGGGGCGGCATCCAGTGGGAGAAGCGCGTGCGCGACTCCGCCCAGGTGCACCGCCCCGACGGGCTGTCCGTCCTCGTGACCGGCGCCGCCGGGTTCGTGGGCACCCACGTCTCCCTCGCCCTCAAGAAGCGCGGCGACGGCGTCGTGGGGCTCGACAACTTCAACAGCTACTACGACCCGTCCCTCAAGAAGGCCCGCAAGGCCCTCCTCCAGGGCCACGGCGTGTTCATCGTGGAGGGCGACGTCAACGACGCCCGCCTCCTCGCCAAGCTCTTCGACGTCGTCGCCTTCACCCACGTGATGCACCTCGCCGCGCAGGCCGGCGTCCGCTACGCCATGGAGAACCCCCAGTCGTACGTCCACAGCAACGTCGCCGGCCTCGTCGCCCTCCTCGAGGCCTGCAAGACCGCCAACCCCCAGCCCGCCGTCGTCTGGGCCTCCTCCTCCTCCGTCTACGGCCTCAACGAGAAGACGCCCTTCTCGGAGGCCGACCGCACCGACCGCCCCGCCAGCCTCTACGCCGCCACCAAGAAGGCCGGCGAGGCCATCACCCACACCTACAACCACATCTACGGCCTCTCCATCACCGGCCTCCGCTTCTTCACCGTCTACGGCCCCTGGGGCCGCCCCGACATGGCCTACTTCTCCTTCACCCGCAACATCCTCCAGGGCAAGCCCATCACCATCTACCGGGGCAAGAACCGGGTCGACCTCGCCCGCGACTTCACCTACATCGACGACATCGTCAAGGGCTGCGTCGGCTCCCTCGACACCGCCGGCAAGAGCACCGGCTCCGGCGGCAAGAAGGCCGGCCCCGCCCCCTACCGCATCTTCAACCTCGGCAACACCTCCCCGGTCACGGTGCCGACCCTGGTCAGCATCCTGGAGCGGCACCTGAAGGTGAAGGCGAAGCGGAAGGTGGTGGACATGCCCGGCAACGGCGACGTCCCGTTCACGCACGCCAACATCAGCTCCGCCCAGGGGCAGCTCGGGTACAAGCCCACCACCGATTTGCAAACCGGGTTGAAGAAGTTCGTCAAGTGGTACTTGTCTTATTACGGCTACAATCGCGGCAAAAATGTAAATTGATTTTTTTTTTCTCCTTGAGATCTTTTTTTCCTTTTTTTGGGACAATTTTTATTTATTTTGGGGGGGAAACTTGCTTGTTGTTGTAATTTCCTCTGTGGAGATTTTCTTTTTTTCGCAGTATAAAAGAAAATCCGAGATGGAGGCAAAAAAAGAAGGCCCAAAAAAAATGGAAAGAGGAAAAAAAAAAGGAAAGAATGACAAGGTAGGTTCTTTACTTGGGGAGGAGGGGTGGTAGTGATGCAAAACAGATTCTGCTGCACTCCCAGTAAATTTTTGTTGTTGTTGTTGCTTCTGCTTTGTAAAGGAAAAAGAAGTTCCGGAATTCAATCAAGGTATTTGCTTTTTCATCAGCCAATTGTCGATAATTTCGAATTTGGTTTGTTGGAAAATCACAGTTCACTTTCGATATCTATCCGACCCGGTGTTCTTGGGAATTTGATACATGCGAGTTGGGCGAAATCTGCGGGAATTCGTATGATTTTGGCAATTCATAGTGTTAAGAATACGCTGATCGGTGTGCAATCTCGAGGAGATTTAGGGGAGGATTGTGTGATTGCCAAGAAAAGAACGAAGCAGGGAGTCATATTCAACTGTACCCTTTAGGAAAGCGAAATGGGAAAGGGGAAAGCAGAATGGGAAAAAGGGATAAACGGATATCCTATGATCTTTAGAAGGTGCCGTGTCTTTCATTTCGCTGTTGGATGGAAATGCAATAAATCAATTCAATGCAATAAATCTCAGTTGTTCAACTTCTTTCAGTTTGGACAGTTGTGATTTTTCTTTTTAAGGCAATTCATTAAAAAACAGAGACTAGATAATGGGGGTAATTCTGCTCGAATAAATCGACAAGAATATTGGACCATTTTGTGGAGAATGTTTGAAGATTGCATCACTAGAATCAAATCTTGATCTATTGTAAAGGTTTGGGGCGAATTAGTTTTCCCTTTTTGCTATTCGATGTCAAGTACACACTTTGGTCTACAAAGAATTGGTCGAGCAATAAAGATGATTTGAGCAGATTTAAGTAAGATGACCAAGTTGGTACCGAGAATAGAGTGATTTTACAATATATTGGGAAAAATAAAATAGTTGCAATTAAATCAAAACCTAGTTGAATTAGTGAGATTATCTCATCGTGTTGAATGATATGTTAGAGGAAGCCTAGAGATGAAGAAGAATAAAAAGGAAGATCTCAACTTCAAGGCCATCAAGGTTGGGAAGGGCCCTTGTGACCTCAACTTTAATGTCATGGGGTTTGATTTTGATGTCGCTGACGTGGTGACGTTAATTTGAGGTTGTTTGAACTTGCGCACAATGTGTCTCAGCGCGTGCGAGAGAGTTTCTACCAGTTTTAATTTTTTCTTGGATAGAACCAATTGTTTTGGCCTTGGGACCGGGAGATTAACCGGTTCTCTTTAAAATCAGCCTTTTTTCAGTTCGGTTCTTGAGTTGAATATGACCTGATGTTGCTCCCTAGTAGGAGGCAACAATGTTAGTGGCAAGGACAATGCTTGGTAGTGGCGCATGGTGATGAGTAGTGACTGGGGATACAAACGTTAAAATTGTAAGGCCTGTGATGCTTTAGGTTTCATAGAGAATAATTTATTCAAATGCGAAATGTTGGTCAATGGTATAAAGTGATGATTTTAAAATGCCTGACAATGAGCAAGATTTTTTTATGATCTTTCAGTAGTGATTTTCATCGTACCACACAAATTTCTATTCGCTAAAATTTTTATAAAACTTTGTATGACAATATATTTTGCAAAAGAATTACCTTATCCCAAAAAATGAGAAAGGTTTTGGGTATCTTTCTCAAAATTAAAATGGAAGAAATTACATTTGTTTAATGTGATTTTTTTTAATTTTTTAACTAAATATTTTAACTCAATGCGATCCGATTCAAACTTTTAATTTGCTCTATATACCCCTTGAAATTTTTATATATATTCAATTTAATCTTTAATTATATAAAAACATTTAATATTGTTTTTCCATTACTTCAGAATCACAGACTGCATTGAAATTTTTTATATTATCTAAATATCACATTGAATATGTATCGAAAATTTATATACCATGTTGAGCAAATTAAAAGGCTCATGGATTATATTGGATATTAAGCTAAAGTTTAACGATTTGTATTGAACAACGTGAAAATTTAGGGATAATATTTCATGTTGAGTCAAAGTTTAGAGATTATATGTGTCATTATCTCAATTAAAATCGAGCAGAAATTCCACCGAAAAATTTTAAAAAAGAAAATAAAAGAAAAAGAAAAAACATAAGAGTGCAAAAAGGCTTGATTGGATGGAAAGCGAGGGAAGAGAGAGAGAGAGAGAGAGAAGTGGGGACAGCTAAGCTTTTGCAGAGGGACACGGGCGGGCACAGGGCAGGGGAGTGACGAGCGGTCATCGAGGTGGGTCCCATATCTTCGGGGCATGAAAGTCGTACTGGGGACCGTCAGATCCGGCGAAAATCCGGTCAGACGATCGGGTCCGTCCCGATCGATCCCAGCTGTAAAGCCCCGCCCCCCGAAACGCCGCCGTTGCATGCGCTCCTTGCCGACAATCAAAGCGAAAGCGAAAGCGAAACGCGCTCGGTGGGTGCATTTTTTTCGTCCTAGCCGGTACGGTATCATTAGTTAGTGCCGCTTGGTTTCTAAGGTCTAGTACTATTATGCTCTTGGGGATTAGGCTAGGAACAAGACTAGTCAAATAAAACGTCACATGAAAAGGCTTTTTTATTTTTATTTTTAAACGAAGCTAATTTTGGATGCGTATATATGGAACCCACATTTCTAATCATCGGCCCGAATTTTACTATTCATCAGCAGTCTCGTTGTACCTCAGTGTCGTCGGCTATATGATGTCCAATGTGATAAATGTGTGTGCAAAAGAGAAGGTACTGTCCTTGATTCCGTGGAAATAGTGATTAATCAATGGCCTCAAGTGTTTATTAAACGGCTAAAAAAATAAAATTCGTACTTCCGATGGATTGGCTACTCTAATCTTGTCCAAAATCCTGTCCAATAAACACGTTTCGAATGAAGAAAAAAATTGTTTGGTAAGAGATAAAGAGAGAGTGTCGTGTTTGTCATCACCCTTGTCATCATTACCGCGACCTTCATCATTGTTGTAGTTGTAGGTGTGGCTCGATATATTTCGCCATCCCTATTAGCACCGCCCACATCGAGATATTCCTCATCGATATGGTTACTATTCAAAATTCCTCCTCATCGCTTCAATTCTGTCATCATTGCTTCCTACCATTTCTTAATCTTCTCGATCATTGCCCGGTTAATATGAGAGGGGTGTGCATGGTCCGGGCCGGCGATTCCGACCTGAACCTGAACCGCCCAGGACCAGGTTCAGAAAAACCGGATCCACCCATTTGTTGTGGATTGATCCAGGAGAGGACAGTCGGTCCCGGTCCGATTCCTAGGGTGGATCTATGGAACCGATCTTGACACAAAATAATTTTGGTTTTCATCCTCAAAACAAGTAAAAGAAAGAATCCTTGTTACTTGTTCTCGTGTTATGATATTTTTTTAGTAATTTTTTTTTAATATTAAAAGATTCACTTCCTTCCCTCTTCTTCTTTCTTTTTTCCTAATATCAGCCACATGTTATCATGTGCTGATTTTGAGCATCATGCTAAGTCCAATTCTTTGGTTAGGCTAAAAGCAGACTATCCACGTCTTGACTAATGAAACTCACAACTATCCGCGATTGAATTCATAGAGTAACAATGTGACTTGAATCTCATGTTTTATAAGGTACAAGGCACAATCCCTTTGGTATATCTTTGGGCATTGTCAAATCAATGCTATGCACAAGCCAATTTCCATCATACCCATTTTTATTCTCTCAAACAAATTGACAAACACCTTTGATGTACTTACATGACTTTTGTGTAGTATGCTACGTTTGTTTAACAAAAAGTGAATGATTTGAAAAAAAAAATATATATATATATATATATATATATTTTTTTTTTAAATAATCGTTTGTGCTACTTGCAATGATTAGTTAATAAAAACTATTTTCATCATTGACAATAATTTGTACTCAAATATTTTCATGGACAATGAATTTTTTTTAATTGTTCATTTTCATAAGTAATACAAGCAATTATTTTTAGGGCAATATTTTTTTCAAATTATTTATTTTACACAAAAAAAATGGAACCTTAGAGTAAATCCACTTCTTCTTTCACAAAAAAAGATCTTAGATTCTTTGATATGGTTTATAAATAGAAAAATTATAGAATCAATCCTAAACCTATTGTTGTATATTCACTAATTCAATCATAAACTTTCTAACTGGTTAATTTAATACCAAATTTTCATGCAAAATGCCAATGCTATCATTTCTGCTAATTTTTTTTAATGGAAATCACCAAGGTGTTGTATTATAAAGCTTAGGACTGCATTGACATCTTTACCATAGTCATAAAATTGAATGGACCATGTCTCCCTTTATAAATGATTATTTCCCTATTTGATTGCCCTAAGAGATTATGTAAAGGAAGAAATGCAAAGTCAATCTCTAGAAAATGCATGAACCGCATCATTTCGTCCATCCTCTATCTAATATAAAAACATGATGAGCAAGGAGATCGACCAGAGAAACAAGCTCGAGATCTCTAGTTATGATCTCACATCCAGAAATGATTGAGACCGCTAATACTTTATCTAATAAATTCATACTCCCAAATTAAAAAAAGAAAAAAGAAAAAAAGAAGAAGCTCGATATTCAAAATTATTCTAATAAAGCAGTGTGCCACGTCCGGAGCTTGATCTCTAATAAAGTGCTGAAATCATTCATGGGGCGTCCCTTTGCTCGTAGCTTGGCGGAAACTATACGCCAAATACCATTTTTAATAAACTATACAACATAAAATACTCAAATAATACTGATTACGTATGATTACGCAGGGAAAAACCAGTTCGTGACAGCGAGAAGAGAATCCACCGACGCGGGCGTGGGGCCGTTCGATGATCGCGGGGGGCGGGGGAGCATGTGTGTAGGGGAAGGGGTGGTGGGGATCGGACGGTTGTAAATGATTTGATTCGGTTCGATATGATTTGGCGTGTTTTTGATTAGACGGGGTGGGGAAGGCATTTTTTGGGTGTCGTATGCTGTGCTCTAATGCTGTTTTTTTTTGTTTCTTTTTTTTTTTCAATAAAGTCGTTTTGCTAAAAGCGATTTGCTTGTTTGCCCTTTTTTAAGGTCGCGATCATGGTGTTCAACGGGGCATACGGCGCATCGTGGGGCCCGATTCGATGATGCATCGCACATGGCATGTTCAGCCAGCGTTGATGCCTCGGATTGGCGATGAAGCGAAGCCTGTTTTTGTCGAGCCCGGAACTCGACTATCTGGATGTCTATGCAGTACCGTAAGATTTGGATTAATGCGTTTAGATTTAGTATGGGGAAGAAAATATCGTTTGTAAGTCTACCCATGAAACGAAATACCTATGTGAAAACATGAAACGACCAACGTTGGATGAGCATAGTCAGATCGGGTGCTAAGCCTTAATTTGAGTGTAGTTTAACCAATTCAATTAATTTTTATGCTCGGGCAAGCTTGATGGGCCAAATGGTTTACTCGAATTTATCCCTCTTTTTCATTCTAAAAGGATCAAAGACCAAATGAATCTTCACCCATTTTTGCACAGCAGGGTTATGAAAATCCATGAGATGACCATCTTCCCCTAACTAATGAAGAGATCTTGGTGGTGCAAAATAACACAAAAACAGACTCATTAAAAAAGATACCGGCATCTCTAGTATCGGCGCTACCGAGATTGATTTAGAAAATTGATTTGTAAAATTGCGCGACAGATGCTAAACCTGAAACGAGGGCTCGGCCGCTTAATGTGTGGATTGGGCCTCTGGCCCAAAAGAGTTCTGTATTGGGCTGATATAGCGATGGAGTATTTCAATTTGGGCCCATTGGATTTTTCCTATGTATCGGGCGTGGGCTTGTCTTTGTAGCTTGGTTTTACAAGCTTCAGCCAAGATTTAGAGGCCTGAGTCCTGACTTTGCTGGACAAGGCCGACCCGATCCAAGCCCATCAAATTACAATTATGACAGTGTCGCTGGTTTTCTATTTGGAGAAAGATGCTGAAGAAACTCAAAAGGTAAATATGCGAAGACTTCATTTGTTTCGCGAATTTCCTCATTTTTCGATGTTTAAATCCCTCAAAACATGAGTTAACAAAAAAAGTTTTCCTATCATCGCCTAGAACACGAACACTCTCTAGGATTTTCTGTGTTGGTATCAAACATTCCAATATGTGTTTGACATGTTTCGACACGCAAGTTACTACTTGCAAAAGTTCTAGAACAAGAGAGGTCATTCAATTACATCCAACAAAACCCACTAAGCTTTGCAAAATCTTAACGATGGGATTCCAAAATCGCACATCATAATCCTAAAATAGAAAAGGGACTCAACAAAACATCAATAATCAACGAAAAACAAACAGATAAAGAAGAAACACCGATCCAAAGCATAAATTATGTCCCTCTTTTCTTCGAATCAGCTCGACAAGTGGTTCAGCAGCTCGCTCGAGCATCGACAACGGAAGATATAGGTCACGGCGGCGCCTAATATAGCAACACCATCCACAAAACACGACCAACACAAATAATAGAGTTACACCAACCCATCTTCCATCAAAACATGAAGAATTAAATCTCAACAGAGAGCCAAGAGATTGAAATCCCCTAACGAAGCGCTCTTACCCACACCAAAATGCGCGAAGGAGACAAAATCCAACCACCCACCGCCCCCCGGCGCCCAAATGTGACATCAATACAACACAATCGCATGTCGGAAACAAACGAAGATGGGACTACAGAGTATAAATGATCAAACAACGAAGCCGCGCGGCAATGAAAACATAGCAAAAGAGCTGAACGAGGACGGGACTCGGGACTCACCTCAAAGAATGAGAGCGCCTTGGGAATCGACGGGGCCGACGGGAGACGGGAGAGAGCGAAGAGATAATGACGCCTGGGGAAGAAGGGTTTGGGAAAATGAAAGTTGAATCGAATTACCGCCAAGTTGGATCACAAAAATTGGGAAAATGGAAGTTGATGTGATGGTTACTGTATATTAAATCATAACTAACAAAAAAGAGAGAGAGAGGTTTAGCCGTTTGTTTAGGTTTCAAGAGGGAAAGGCAAGTGAGGGAAAGGCAAGTGAGGAGAATTGCAAAATTTGGAAAATAAAAGTTGATGGGATGGTTACTGTTGAGTGTAGTTCAGAAGCAAAAAGGGGAGGGATTATTAACTTTGAGTTATGAGAGAAGAAATGTATATGATGATAATGGGTGCTATAAATTATTTCAGAAATTAAAATATATATAAATGGTCGGTCGGTCCGGTCCGGTTCCGACCCAAACCGGGAACGGACCAACCGGTCACCGGTTCCAAAAAATAGGAACCCGGGACCGACCGAGACCTCTAGGACGCTTCGAAACCGCCCGGTCCGTCCGGTCCGCCGGTTCCCGTTCGGGCGGTTTCCGTTGCACACCCCTAGTCTCTACTTAACTTATGGATAAGCAACAAAAGCATCAGAAGCTTCTTCGATTTCTTGCTTTATCCAAAAGTCATGACGAACTGTGTAATAGACAGAATATGTACATGTTTATTCTTTCATTGCTGGGATACATGCTTAGTATTGACTATCTTCTTTGTTTATTACTTCTGTTTTGCTAATAGATAGAATGCTTTTGCTAAAGTATATGTGTTGCTCTACTTTGTCCTTTTAAGGATTCTTTCGCATGCGTGTTAGTATTTGGGTTGTAGTAATAATATTTTGAGTTTTTGGAGCTTGCTCGATGGGTCTTGCATTTGTACCCTTTCTGGCTTAAATAAAAAGAATATATTTATTCTTTTGTTTTTAGCACATCATTTTTCTGCAGCATTTTATTGAACTGTAGGTACTAATTTTTTTGACATTAATCGATTTTGATATTTTTAGTGGAGGGAATCACAATGATGTATTTGTGTTTTTGCAGGAAATTTACTCCAGATTATTTTAGAACATGGCGAAACGCTGGCTAAGGGTGTGCAAAAGAATCGAAACCCGTCAGATCGCCGGAATCGGACCGAAACCGCCTGAAACCGGTGGTTCTTAAGGAAATCGGTCCAGTTTCCGGTTTCAATTTATGGGAACTGGTGGGTACCGGTTCAATTCCCGATTTCATGGGCGGATCCACCCACCTGTCCACTCGAACCGAACCGGTTATATTATAATAATATATTAATTTTTAATATTAAAAAAATTTGAGATTAGCAAATCTAAAATTTAGGCTCCAATCACCATATTGTCTTAATTCACTACTCTCATACTCCATCTTGTCTCTCTCAATTCAAAATCTCCCCGAGCTCCCTCTTCCTCTCCGATTCACCTCCTGGATCTACTCATCTCCCTTTGAGTCCTAGTCCGAACTCAGCAAAACAGTGAGTTAATTCTCTTTTCCTCCCTTAAACTCGAACTTTCTCTCCACGTCGTCGCCACCTCCGCATTCACTGTCACTATCGTCCTCTTCGTTGTTGGGCTCGTCCCGCTTCTACCTCCCCTCTTCCTCCTCCCCCTCCTCAGGCTTCTCCTCATCATCCTCATCTTCGAGGACGGGCAAACTCTAGGTCTAAGAACGGCTCATCGTCCCCATTGTCCTCCTCATTGTCGATCTCAAGGGAGGAGTTGGAGACGATGAAGGCGGTGGCCAAGATGGTGGTGGTGGCCAAGACAAAAGCGGAGCAAGGGTTGCAACCAGTTGAAGGCAAAAAGGGGAAGGCATGGAGGTTGGACCGATTCTATGGATCCACCGGGAACCGGATCGGACCGGCGGTCTAGTTCCCGGGTGGATCCATGCAACTAACGGACGGTTCCCGGTTCTAGGTCGGGAACCGCCCGCTCAGACCATGCACACCCTTAACGTTGGCTAGCATAATTCAACTGAGGAAACTACAAAACAAGATTAGCTAGAACCATTCTAGTAGAGTTGGCTCCCCTTATCCTGAATCAGAGAGTGATGCCAAAACTGTCATCTTTGCGATTCTTATGGTTTTTTTTTTTTTCCACTTCCTCAGTATGAAGAATGATCAATTTGCATAGTTTTAATTATTGACTTCATTACTTTATATTTGCGCACTTCTATATGGGTATTAGAACTTCATAGTCGATAATTAAAATCGAAAATATCATATCAAATAATTATTATTGAATTGTCGTTAACTCATATATTAAGATCTCATTTATATTTAACAAAAATCAGAACTCAAATCTGTTTCATGATTTGTCGATGGCTTGGGTTGAAGTTCCGCCACCCTTTTAAGCCCCAATCTATAATATGATCTCCAGCTCCTTCTTTGTAACTTGTCCATGAAATTATCCATTCTTAAGGCAACTTATTTACGACTTGTATCATCAAATGTGGGTTCTACACACATTTTGCCACCACTATTTTAAAAACATGTTTACATGGGTCATAAATGGGCTACTTAATAATTTAATGGGTTTTAAATAGGTTGGCCGACAACTCTCTCTGGATGTAGAAGAAAAGAAAGAAAGAAAAAGAAAATATAAAAAATTATGAAACTTATAAAAAAAAAAAAAATGTCTATTAGATTTGTATTGCTTTGAAGTATTTTAGCAATATAATCTTTAAAAAAATCATAAGAATAATTTTTCCTAAATTGGGTTAAATATGAAAGTGTTTTATCAATATGGGTCAGATCGGGTATAGGTCAAAAAAATTACGTTATATATATCTTGGTCATAAACGGGTCCAACCCAAACTCGACCCGATCGCCGGTTTAACAAGTCTAGTTGTGTGTACCTATTAGAAGCATGTGGAGGGGAAATGGTATAAGTATTGTGAGTGATGGATAGAGTGACTCACAAATGACACCACTTATTAAATTTATGGCATTATCGGATGGAGAACCTATGTTTATAAAATTGATTGATTGTTTGGGAAAAATAAAGGATTTTCGTTTCATTTTTACTTTTTGAAAGCAGTTATCAATGAAATTGGGTATGAAAATGTGGTTCAAATAATTACAAATAATGTTTCAAATTGTAAGGGTACGAGACAACTCATTGAACAAAAAATTTTATCCATTGTTTGGATACTTTGTATGGTGCATACCCTTAATCTAGTTTTGAAGAATATATGTGCCGCAAAAAAATGGAGACCAATCAAGTAGTTTATGAAAAATGTCATTGGACTTCAGATATTGTAAGGAAGTTATGTAAATCAAATATTTCCTCATGAACCATTCCATGATATTAGCAATATATAATGAGTTTGTTAGCTTGAAGTTGCTTTTCGAAGTGAATACACGTTTTACTTCGATGATTGTAACGCTTAAGAGGTTCGACTTAATATATAGTGGTCTTCAAAACATGAAATTCATGACAAATGTAAAATCTATCGAAATGATAATCATTGGAGGGCTAAGTTTATCAAGGAGAAGGTGTTGAATGATGTTTTCTAGGTTTTAATTGATTATATACTTTCCTTCACTGCTGCTATTCATGACATGATGAGAATTTGTGACACTGATAAGTCATGTCTTCACTTAGTTTATAATATGTAGGATTCAATAATTGAAAAAGTAAAGAAAGTTATATATGTGCATAAAGTGAAAAGACTAAATGAAGAGTCTATATTTTATGAGGTGGTTCATACGATTTTTGTAAATCATTGGACAACAACACTCCGTTCATTCCTTGGCAACATGTCTTGAATATTAGGAAAAATTCTACAATTGTGTGAGATTATTACTTTATTAGTTATTCTTTTTTTGACATGATAATATAATACTTATTTACTTATTATGATTTTCTATTTTTATTTTATTTATTAAATAAGGGAAAATTTCAATTAAGGGCCTGAAGTGGAACCGTTTTCTCAAAAAATGGCCTAAATTGGACATTGTATCAAATAAGGGCCCAAAGTGACTGATTAAGTCTCGAATAAGGGTTTCAATTTGAAAGCCAATCAAATCTTATATGCAGGTAGGGGTATTTTCGTCTAAAGACTTTTTTTCTTTCCTTTTTGTTTTTTTTTCTTTCTTTTTCATCTTGCTCACCTCCTTCTTGACAAATGCATCGACTCCTCACGCACAAGCTTGCGCAGTGCAAAACAATTTGAACAATTTAGGAAAAGGAGAAAATGAAAAGATATTCGAGAAGTTATGCGTTTTGCAAACCGCAAATTGCATACTTCAGGTTAAAGGCCTCCCCATCAGCAAACTTCAAAGCGCATGCTCTACATTATGCAATTTTGCATCCTCACCCAAGAACTCATTGATTTCAGCATAAGCCGGTTTTTAAGTTATTCGCCACCACTCACCTTCTCCGATGATGATAATGAACTTGAGAATCAAGAAATATCCATCAGTGAGTTTTGTTTTTATTCAATTTGCTTGTAAAAACTTATTATGGCAATTAAAGTAACAGTTTCATGCTCTCCCCGCCAATGAAATTGCCTATGCCACGATAACTTTCACTCGTAGCTTCTTGGGAATGTTTTATTGGATCTGGGTTGGATTATTCATAACATTCACAGACGCAGATTGCATTGAGGTGAAATATGTGGCTTTTTAAGAGGGTCCAATTGTGTTGTGCATGCTAGTTATTTTCAAAGGCTGCTGAATCATTTTAACTCGTGATTGAAGATACTTGCATTTGGTGGCGATTCGAATTAGACAACACTTAATCTAAAAAAACGAATGACTCTGGTCTACACATGTTCAAACAAATTTGCCTCACTGACTCTAAAATATTATCTACACAAATTTGAGAGAGAATAACAAGATGAAAAAAGTGCAAAATCGATTAGAAATTCCCAAAACCACATATTTCATTGAACAAATCAATGCACATGAGTATCCTAGAGAATCCTCAAAAACCTCTAATAAATTTGGCTTAGGCACTTCAATTTGGCTTCTCCTTGCTAAGATCGATCATAGCCTGCGTGAGCACCGATTTGAATTCAAGCATCGATGACAACGAGGGCAGCAAGCTAATGGCTTACACCTCATCATGCTTCGTGCTTGACCACGACCACAAGATGCGGGGATCGAATCAAGCTGAGTGTCACATCTTGGTCCACTCGTGCTCAATCTAGGGCTTGGATTGACCTTCATCTTTCAACAAAGGTACTGGAATTGTTGTTGAGGGCAATGACGAATGAGGTTGAGGGTGTTGATAGTTAATTCGGCAAGGAAGATAAAGATGGACTTTGGAGAATGCGATCTAAAGAGTGAAAAAGGCAAAGGCATGATGATGATGAATAAAAGAAAGAGAAGGAGAAAATAAATTAAAAAAAGAAGGAAAAAAAGTATTTAGACAAAAATACCCCTAGATGCAAATAAGATTTTGTTGGCTTTTAAGTTGAGGCCCTTATTTGAAACTAAGTTGATCATTTCAAGTTCTTATTTGAGACAATGTCCATTTTGGGTCCTTTTTTGAGATAACGATTCCACTTTAGGCCCTTAATTGAAATTTTCTCATTAAATAATGTACTATAGTGATCAATGGCTCAGTGAAAATCCTACTCGAGTTTCTCCATATAAGGATAAGGAGATCAATCGAGAAAAACTAAATTGTTTTAGGAAATACTTTCCTAACTTGGATAAGTGCAACAAGATGAATTTGGAATACTGCAAGCAAAATGAGGATTTTATAGAATTTGATTCCATTCAAAATCTATATTCTATGGGACATAAGGCTTGGTAGGCTAATTATGGTGCATGTGTATCGATTCTTTGAAGCATAACCTTATAACTTTTAGCACAACCTTCTTATCACCATATGCCAAAAGGAATTGGAGTACATACTCTTTTGTGCACTCAGTGAGAATAAATAAAATAAGCCCAAAATACCACCGGCCGTGATAGCTCAGCTGGGTAGGCTTCAGTGAACCTTTGCGAGAGAAGTGAGGAGTTTGAAACCTTTGCAAAGCAAAGGCTCTGGCGGAGTTACTTGGTGACTTAAGTGTGCTACCGGGGGTGGTGGGTCCTCCCGCTTACGTAGCACTTGGGGGTTTACGCTTCGGCTACCAGCGGAGGCGGTTCCTCCAGCACAAAAAAAAAAAAACCCAATATGTGTAGAAGATGTAATTTTCATTTACAACAACCTTTGTCTTCTATCAAGAAAAAATCACAACATGCAAAAGGAGAGACCAAGATGTGAGATATTGGTAGAGATGCATTTGACACGATGAAGATGTTGAGATGCTTGAAGTTGCAAGTTTTTCACTTGATAAACCGAAAATGGAGTTTGTTGTTCTTTCATAAGAAGTGGATAATATAGATGAATGAATTTTTATTATATTTTATGATAAAATGTGGATTTTTTTTCCTTATTTAAATCAAATTGATTTGATTGAAATAATTACAAAAATGATAATTTATCATATATAAAAAAATCATTTAATATGCAACATGTCTCAATGTGTTGGAGTTTTCCTTTTTTGAGAAATAACATATCGGCATATCGTGTCGTGCCATGTATCGTGTGTTAATACTGATATCAATGCTACTTAGTTTACAAGATGTCTTAAACCATCTCTCCCTCAAAGAGATATATTTTATGTTTTCTCCAACCAGATATCTATAACTTCTAGAAATTCTTGCTCTCCCATTGCACCAATTTTTTTATATCTCCATCCATTAGGATTCCGATTCATGGATCTCCCGGTTCAAGAAACAACATTGATCTTTTTCAAAAATCAGATAAAGAGGTTCATCATTACAGAAACAAAATTCATAGTTTTTGGGGTCCCCCATGTCACTAGGACCTCAAACCATCCAATTCATTCAAGAAACGATGCGGGAGCTAATACGCTATAGCTAATAACTGAACACATGGTCATTATCTTTCAATTCCCTTCAAAATCCATCTCTCAAGCTCGACAAAACACATGCATTCAGAGACTTTAAAACTCATCTGCACGCTACTCATGCAGAGCGAGAGGACCGAAACGAGTTACGATGAGATCAAGAGGGAGGTGCTTGAGCAAAACGAAAGGTCATCAATCCAGATGATAAAGAAGCCGCAGTTGCCAAAATTCGAAACTAAACTTCAATATTTAAAAAAAAAAAAAAAAAAAAAACCACGATCCGTTCTCATGAAGCGATTGATAAAGTAATGGGCACATGCCTACCTCAAGTGATCGATTTGGATTTCTTTATCAATGAGAGAGAGAGAGAGAGTGATGCACGAGAGGAGGGGGTCGGGGAAATTGTGTGTGGAATGGAAGTTGGAAAAAAATTAGGATTTTTCTTATTTTTCCCTTTGTTATTTTTATATTTGCATTTTGACCATTTATTTATTGAAAATTTTTAAAATTGACTCAATGCATGTTGAAATTATATATTGGAATTCTAAAATGAAAACAAGTGATAGTTCATTGGAACCGAACCGGTCCTGTCCGGTTCTTGGTTCCAAGATAGCCGGTCCGGTCCACGGTCCAGAAAAGTGGGAACCGGTCCTCCCGGTCCGGTTCCCGGTTCTTGGGTGGAACCGGACCGAACCGGGAACCGATCACCCCTAGTAGAGACATATGTCATGGCCACTATTTTATGCAAAATGATCGCTGTTCAAACTTTTTCAATCAAATCTAAAGCTATTTTATGCAAATTGATCGTTGTTCAAACTTTTTCAATCAAATCTTTTTTTTTTTTTTAGGTCGAAAACTTTTTCAATCAAATCTAAAGCTCCACTAATGATCCCATTCTCATCATGGGTGAGTTCACCTTCCTTGCCAATATTCTAAACACAGAATTGCGAATGAAAAAGGAACCATCAGAAAATCAAGATGTAACTTCTTTCTCGAACCCATTAACATGCAACAATTTTATGGAAAAAGTGTAACTTGTACCTCCTCATCATGACCCAACATCCAGTCTAGAACCTAAAAAGAAAAAGCATCAACTTTGATTATAAGTCACAACACTAGAAGTATACCAAGATTACATCATTATGAAGACCAAGTATATTAAATCATATGAGCAAACCAAAAGAATAAGATGAAAAAGGTACATAATGCAAATAATCTTGAAAGTCAATGTTGAGAGACTCCTCATCCAAATCTTCCATAGGTAAAACTCCAAACAACTCGGCCTCTACGGCCCCGTTTGGTAATATTTATGTTTCTTCCGGTTATGTTCTTTTGTTCTTCGGAACAAAAAAAGAACATAAATCCGTTTGATAACGCCACTTTATTTTTCTATTCCTCGGAATGGAAAAGTAGCTAGGGAATGAAACTAAAAAAAAAAAAAATAAAGTAACTTCTTGTTCCCTGAACAATTTCTAGAAATAAGTAAATTTTCTTTTTTGTTTTTCTTTTGTTCTCTCTCTCGCCATGGCCACTGTAGGCCACTTGAAGCCACCGCTGGTCGTCTTTGTCACTTGTTGATTGCTGTTGACTGCCGATTGCCGACACCGCCACCGCCGTCCTCCGACCACCCTGTTGTTGCTATTGTTGCCGTCGACCATCAACCATGGATCACCACCGTGTTGGCCATTGATTGCCAATCACCTACCGATGGCCACCGATTGTCGCTCGCCGGTTGTTGCCTACTATTGCTTGCAGCTACTCGACTGCCGCCCACAGCCTATAGGCCATTGCCCCCTCTTGCGATTGCTTGTCCGCCTCTAGCGGTTAGCGGTGGTGGCAATGGTCAAGTGGCGACGGGCAGCAGTAACAAGCAGTAGGCAGCGGTCGGGCGGTAGTGGGCAATGGGCAACGGTCGACGTTTGGCCGTTCGTGAGTAAGAAGAAAAAATGAAAAAAATACAAAAATTTGTGGATCGTACCAACCGTATTCCAATTTTTTTTCTATTCCAAGAATAAAATTTTTGTGTAGTTACTAAACGCCTTATTTTACTCAGAAATTATTCCAAGAATAGAAATAGAAAAGAACTATTTCTCAAAAGAAATTGTTCCTCGGAACAAAAGCGTTATCAAATAGACCCTACGCTTTAGATGAAAGGGAACTATGATATTTATTTAAAATGCATCCTCCAATGCTGAAGGCTGGTTCTAAGGAACGGTAGTGATAAGAATGCTCAATATATCACGTGCCATGAGAGACAACTTGGAATACCGATGAGAATGAGCCTTTCAATAATCAAGGACATTGAGATTCGGGAACTTCTAGCAAGCATATTCTCCTCCAAATACAAATCCAATTTTAACTTAGTAGATTGTGATCTAAAGTGTTCACTCTCGAATGCATCATACTCATCAATGTTGTCCCTAATGTTGTCATCAATGTCCTCAACTAAAATGTTACCTCGACTAGTTGAAGAAGTAAATTGATCATCTCATGATATAGAAAGCTAAACTTTGCAGGCTCAAACATAATACCACATAATACGGTGAATGACAAGCCTGTCTACACCAATAACCAGACATGGCGGGGAAAAACAAGCTCAAAACTTGCTTTTGCAATAAATTCTTTAGATGACAGTTGATTATCACAAAATTCCCATCTAAATGCTCCTAGAATGCACTGAAGCAAGCAAACTAACAATGATCAAGTACCATCTTCGCAAAAAAAAAAAAGAAGAAAAAAAGAAGAAAAAATAGCGAAACTACGGAAAGGATATGGCACAACAAAGACATTCACACATTAACACCAGAAAGTTAAAAAATGTCAAAAAAATGGCGAGTCATAAGTAATGAAGGAACCAAACAACACCACAAAAACAACACCACAAAGGGCAATTGTAAAGGAGAAACACTAAGCCATAGCCTACGGAAAATTCCGCTTCCGAGTCGACAGATTTGATGACGTGAAACCCTAATCGAGTAGTAAAAGAACGGTTGTTACCAAAATCCAACGGAAATTGCAAACCCAGGCAATAGCACTGCTCAATCAAAGCTCAAGCGAGAGAATATCGAGCCTCCGAGCTCAAACCCATCTACTCTACTCCCCCACACCCTTTCGTTGGCATGTAAAAACAACAGAAAACACAACACTCTAAAACCTTCTCTCTAGAACTATCTGGGACTGAGCTTGAGCAACTGCGACAATTCTCTATTTAGAAGATCCACCACCCGCTGCGACTTTACTGAATCCAAGATTCCCTTCTTGGCGCCAAGCCCGCTAGCCACGGCCTTGTCTTGGGGCAAGTAACTCACGAAGCAGCTACTCAGAGCCCTAGACAGAATCCACCCTCGTTCGCTCTCTCCGAGCTGAATTCCACCGCCAGTGGTGACTAGAGAGATTTATCTGCTAAAAATAAAGATTAGGGTTTGCGAGGAGTCCAAGATAGGCGATACCATGACGATTGAGCCGTTGGAGAACCTTGACCACCAGAGATGGGCGGCGCCAAGGTGGCGACAAGCGGTGGAAGCAAAGAGGGAGAGTAGATCGTGGTGTGGAGTAAAAAGTGAGTTTGTGATATCATGAACTGAGTTCATTTAATGGGTTGTTAAATAAGTTGTAACTGGTATAGACTAGACCGATTTAAGATCCACAATTTTTTTATTTTTAAGACCCGAGTGTTTTGGGAAAGAAAACCTTACTGATTAATGATATTTAAAAAAATACATGGGTTGATAAATGGGTTGTGTATCCATTTTGACAGATGCAAACACAACCTATCAATATTTGACAAAATATTGGCTGAGTCTAATATTCCAGTATGGCAAATAGGAAGACGCCTGGGAAGGTGAAAATTTTGGCTGGGAGAGAGAGAGAGTGTGCTCGTGCGCTAGCTAGCAAGGTTTCTTCTTCTTGCACACAAACTATCTCTTGCTCTTTCTCTCTCTACCTTCCCTCTCTTTGATGATGAACCAACTCGCCCAACCGGCAATCACCATGCCACACCTTCGGCTCCGAATCTGGCCTTGGCTCGTCCTGCACACTGGAATGTTCATGCTCGACCTCCTCTCTCCCACCGGCTTGCCTATCTTCAAGTCTGCTTGCATCACGATCTTGCCGAGGCTTAGCTCAACCTTATTCTTCAAGTCCTCGGTCCTCCTCTCCAACGTCAAGGTCATTTCTCGCTTTCGCTTTTCTCCTTCCTCCTATTTTCCAAATCAGATTCGAATGTGCGGTGCTCTGTGCTTGTTTTAAGAGTATAGACAAGATTCTATCACTTTTTGACTCCTAGGCGAGTACAGAATTGCACAAGACATCTTGGGGAAAAATAGAACGTGAAGGTTGGGTGCTACATTGGCAGTTTGGCACTTGATGGGTCGGTTAGTTGATTAATGCTTCTTTTTTTTAGGGAAAAAATTGTCTTAACTGTTCATTTAGGAGATGGTTAGTTAACTTCATTGGCATCCTTGTTTGTTATGCCTGGGATTGTTAACGTTAGATAAGGCTATCTGCTGGAGAATTATTTAAAGTACCCTCAAAATTTTAACTTTATCAAAACATAATCTTGCTTTAGTAAGATTTATGCTTGAATTTTTGTAGCAGTCTATTGTAAGTGGCAGAAATCCACTATAAGTGCTTTTAGGAACTTGCCATCTCTGTAACGATTACCAAGATATAGGCTACTACTCTTAGTTGTTTGCATGGTCCATATATTGTCAAGGATTGGAGATTGGTAATGATGTCTTCTCCTAAGAGTGATGAGAATGATATCTTACTTGTTCTTTCTTGGCCTGCAAATTACAATGCTTTCCTATTTATTTCTTTTCCTTCATTTGCTTGGGCTTCAATTTATGTGCATATGGAGCTTTACTCTTGCAATTGCTACTTCTCTTTCAAGTTCCATGGTTTGGTTATTCGGTGTTTAGGGGGTGAAGAACTTGAATAGTTGATAGTAGTCGTGTAATAGTTTAAGGACTATTAACAATGTCCTAAAGGCATTTACTTTGAATTTTTCTCTTTTGCTATTTTTCAGTATCTTAGGACATTGTCTTGGACAATATGATGGTTGAGTAAATAGGCCTTGGTTTGTTCTTTATTTCTACTCTTTTTTTTTTTTTTAAATTGTAATGTCAAGACTTTTTGTATGATTTTAGAGTTGAAGCTTGTTCTTGTGGGGACAGAGCAATCTCAATCTATTGATAGTTGGTGGCATTATGATGTGACCACGGTGCTCTGGATGTACTTATTTTGATATTTTGCTTCTTTTTTCAATTGTGGATTTAACTGGTTTCATTATAATATTCCCATATCATTATTGTGTTATGGGGCATAGAAACCATTGAGGAAATTTAATTTCAGTGTTGAAGTTGATATTGTTTATTTGATGACTTGTTCGCATGGAAACATAGTGTAGAATTGAGATTTTTATCAACTCAGATTGTCAATTGAATCAACATCTTGTGTTTCACAGTTAATGCACAGTGTCCATTTGCATTCTCTTAAATCATTTGGATTTTCTTAAATCCTAAATGCACGGAGTGTCTCTTTGGATTCTCTTAAATCTTAAATCTTAAGCGTGAAACACGAGATGTGGATTCAAACAACGATCTGAGTGGATATTTATCATTTAATTTTATGCTATGTTTCCATGCTAACAAGTCATCACATAAACAACATCAACTCCAATGCTGAAATTGAATTTCCTCAATGGTTTCTATAATAAAACTAGTAAATCCACAATTGGAAAAAGAAGCAGAATATCAGAACAAGCACATCCAGAACATCGTGGTCATAACATAATGCCACCAACCAATAACAAATTAAGATTGCTGCGTCCCCTCAATAACAAGCTCTGACTTTAAAATCGTACGTAAAGCCTTGACACTACAGTTAAAAACATAGAAAATGGTAGAAATAAATAACAAGCCAAGACCTATTTACCCAACCATCACATTATCGAGGACAATGTCTTAAGATACTAAAAAATAACAAAAGAGACAAATTCAAAGCAAATTCCTTCCAAGATATTGTTTAATAGTCCTTAAACTATTGCATGAATTGCTATCAGTTATTCAAGTTCTTCACCCCCTAAACACTGAATAACCAAACCATGGAACTTAAAAGAGAAGTAGCAATTACAAGAGTAAAGCTCAATATGCATATGAATCAAAGCCCAAAAAATGAAGCATATGAATCAAAGCCCAAAAAATGAAGGAAAATAAATAAACAGGAAAGCATTGTAATTTGCAGACCAAGAAAAACAAGCAAGATATTCTTCTCATCACTCCTAGGAGAAGACATCATTACTTATCTCGAATTCTCGATAATATATGAACCATGCAAACAATTAAGAGCATTAGTCTGTATCTTAGTAATACTTACAGAGATGACAAGTTCCTAAAAGCACTTATGGTGGATTTTTACCACTTACAATGGACTATGACTATAATTCAAATATAAATTTCACTAACGCAAGATGACTTTTTGATAAAGTTAAAATTTTGAGGGTGTTTTGGATAATTTTCCAATAGACACAACCTAATTAAACGATAATTTTCCGAAATAGACAGATAATTAATCACGTTAATAAACTCCACCAACCTTCACGTTCTATTTTTCCTAACATAACAAAGTCAAAAGGATGTCTATATTCAATGAAATTAACTAACCATCTCCTAAATGAACAATATTATGATTAGTGGCTAAATGAAATCGGATCAAAAGAGTGTGAAGAGAGGGAAAGAGCGAGGGACAGTTTGTGCAAATGAAGAAGAAACCTTACTAGCTACCACGCACTCTTTCTCCGAGCCAAAATTTTGGCTCAGGTTCTTTACTGTTGGTGTTTTTTCAAATGACAAGCTCGCCAAATAGAAATTCTTACCAATTTCATAATCTAAACATTCACATTGAGTCATGTTGAATGCATTCCCAATTCATCCTCTACTCCCACTTCCAATTTCGTTTTTTTGTAGTCAAAGGATGAATCCATCCCGCCACTACCGTCACCAATTGAAAAACTAGAAAGGGACAAAGGTACATTTGTAGGTGTAAAACTCATTAATCTAGTGTTGACCATTTTATCTAATCTTTTCATCTCCAAAAGATCCTTTTTTTTTCTTTCTAATTTTAGGCATTTTCCAATTCCTTTTCCACTTATCATAAACAATGGACCCTAAATGTTGTACATGAACTCCTAAAATCTTTTTGACAAATATTGCATTTCCAAACCAAATTCCCCCCCCTCCCCCGTGCTTCACTATGAGTAGCAATGGTTTATATAAATCTTCATTGCTAGATCTAGGTGGCTGTGTACTCGAGGTGTTACTAGCAATGCTTAACGTTGAAGTTATTCTACAAAAAATACAATTACAAGAACTATATATTTAATACATACTACAAGTAAATGTGATGGCAAAAAGCTAAAATAAACAAGCATAACATTCATCATCATTTGCAAGACAAGACTCATTTATCATGTTCATCCATTCAATATTTTCATAACAAGCATGAAGGACTATGCAATGTCAAATATACTTTTGTCACCTTGCAAAAATGCCAAGCTAGTCATTGCTATTCCACAGAACAAAAGTTTTAAGTAATCGTTTATCAAATATCTATAACTTTTGGGCAATCTAAGAGTAGGATAAAGCAGTTTACAAATTAGGAAGTACAGACACTCTTACGAAGCCTCCTTGTCGGTGTCAAACACCTTGACACATGTCCAAGTTCTATAAAATATTGGTATGGAATGTAATTAAATCTGTCCAATTAAAATAATGAATGATTTTAAAAAATGTGGATAGATGTTTTTAGTGTAAATTTATTTATTTATGAATTTCAATCAAATTTATGATATTCTATGCTCTTTTTAAATAATGATAATTTATCATATACAAATAAAAAAAATTCAATTATCATACAACATATCAAATCACTTATTTTGAGAAATGACATGTCGGCGTGTTATGTTGTGTCGTGTCGTGCATTGTATGTCGATATTGATGCTACTTATATCATAGCTTAAATTCAGGAAAATGATTTATTTTAAAAAATATCATTATTCAAAAGATGACTAAGTATTGACATTTGAATACGAGAACCCTAATGCTCATTCTTGGGCTCTTGGCAACATGACTAGGTCCTCAATGCTTGAACACAAGATATGTCTATGACTGGTTTTATATTTATTCGATATAAATCTAAACAAGGGATTTGATCCATGATATTTGCTTCTTCTTCGATTCCATCATAACTTTTTATTTCCTAGTGATCAAAAGCAGCCTAAGACCTCGTTCAGTTAACAAAAATATGGACAATTATAGGGTAAGTCCTAAAACTCGTGGCCTTCAAGCACTTTAATACTATGACTCTCGTGATCGAATGAGTGGGAGAGCAAGAGAGGGATGGAGTTGAGATGGGTGATGGTTGCATGTTTCGAATGTTAACAACAATGGTTGTTCGACCAAAAAACAAAAAAACAACAATGATTGTTAATGTTAGGTTAAGAGATTTCCTTTATGATCTTGGGATCTCCTAAGGGGTGAGAAATTTCAGAATTGTGATATCCTATTATTGGAAGGAAAAAGATGATTTAAAGAGGCAGAAAACATAAAAAGGTGAGCCCCAATGGACAAATAGTAGCAGTGCGTATCAATGGGTGCGTAATGTTGGAGCACCTCATGGAAATCGGGAAAATTATCAAAAAAATATATGAATTTATTGCACTTTAATCAATTTTATTATAAATCTTTTAATTTTTCTAATCGAGTCTTAAACGTTTTAATGTTTTGCCAATTAAGTTCATTCAACCAATTTTGATTTGAAATCACTTATATGAATTTGGCCATTCTACATGGTGTGATTGCCAATTGGTTAGAAGAGGAAGAAGGGAAGAAAAAAGGAAAAATAAAATAAAATAAAAATATATTTGTAAAAAATTATGAAAAATTGTTCATATTATTGATTTCCGGTCAAAATGGACTTAATTAATAAAAAAAAGTAAAAAGGTTCGGTACTTAATTGGTAAAATTAAAAAATTAAGATTCAATTAATATAAAATTAATAAGTTTATGACTTTTTTTAGACAATTTTTTCCATCCAAAATTAGTGGTTGGGAAATATAGGGTGTAAAGTGAAAGTATTGTGGTCCTAAGCAAGACCTTAAACTACTTCGATTATCTGAGTCAACCTCAACCGTAGAAAAATGGGGTAATGACAAATCAGGGGGCATTTGTAACCAATTTGGAAACAAGTCCCCGTCCAAAATCAGTGGTTGGGAAATATAGGGTGTAAAGTGAAAAGTATTGGAGGATTTCTGGAAATTTCCTAAAAGGTCCCCACCGAAGAGGCTCCAGCTCCCCGGAGCGGCCACGTCACTAAGCATCGGCCCGTCGACCGAATCGACGGCTCAGATTCTCCCCGGGCGGGGCGACTCGCATCTTACCGAATCATCCCCAACGGATCCATTCGTCGCCAAAGGCGAAGCCTCTTGAGAGAGAGAGAAAAAAAACTTAAAAAACTCAAAAAAGAGCCAAAAAAAATAAATAAAAACGGGAAAAAAATCAAAAAAATGTGGAGCGGAAGCCGAGCCTTCTTCCTCTGCGCCCCGCCCTCCCTCGCCTTCCTCGTCCCTTCCCTCGCCGCCGCCTCCGCCGCCGCCGCCCCCACCGCCTCCGGTCCCGGCTCAACCCGCTCGGGCCCCGCCCTCCCTCGCCGCCGATCCCCGCGCGCCGCCGCATGGCCACGGAGGCCTCCGCCGCCGCCTCGCCGTCGGGCGACGCCGCCGGCTCCCCGGGAGTCGAGAAGCGGACCGCTCCCGCCTCCGCTTCTCCTCTTCCTCCGTCGCCGTCGCCGTCGCCTTCTTCCGCGTCCTCCGCCATCGACTTCCTCACTCTCTGCCACCGCCTTAAGGTATCTCCTCCGGTCTCTCCTAGAGCTCCGTTGGAGCTTCTGCTTTGGTTCCCGAAAATGCGGAGAAACGGAGCGTGGACAGTGATAATCGTGAACGGAAAGCCGTTCGCGAGAGGGAGGTTGATGAACTCGAATGGAAATGGAGAGCGTTTGTTTGATTCTGCGGTCGAGGAAGATTATCATGATTGGAGGGGAGAGAGATAGCCGCACCTTATAGATGTAGCTTATTTCGATGGTTTTGGTATGTGCTTCGGCAGTTTGATCGCTTGGTTTTCTGATTCTAGGCGTACATACACTTTTGTCAGTGCCCGTTATCAAAAGGTTGATAGACGCTATGGCAGATTATGAGCTAAATGTAGCTACTCATTTGTTGTCTCCAATTGTTCTTTTGTCCATCTTCTGAATTTAGATAAATGCACTTTAATTGTGCTGCTTTAGTGAGGGGAGATTCTACTCAATTAATAGGTATTATCTGATTATAGAGTTGAATTTTTTAGAAGGGAAAATGTGGCCCTCAAGTTACAAAAGCACTGTTTTTGTACAAAACAATAAATTGGATAGTTTGGCCCTATACCGACTGGCATTCCTTTACCTACATTTGAAACTGTCTTTTCGTTTTTGATTTTGTTTCATTTCCATATGGTTGGAATCATGCATGTTGTTTACTATGCTCTCTCTCTCTGTCTTCTCCTCCATTTGTCACTGCTTGAGTTTGAATTGTATCAGACGACCAAAAGAGCTGGTTGGGTGAAGAGAGATGTAAAGGATCCAGAGTCCATAGGGGACCATATGTATCGAATGGGATTGATGGCGCTTATTGCTTCGGATATTCCTGGTGTTGACCGCAACAAGTTGGTACTTCTATTAGTTTAATTATTTGGTTTATAATTTTAAGAAAAATTGCTTAGTTTATTCTTTGGACTTACCTGGATCTCTATTCAGTTCATATTCCTGTATATATTCTCTTAGATATTACGTATTCTAATGAGTACTTAATTAGAAAGAGTATTGGATTTGAAATGTGAAAATTTCTTAGTTACAATCTTTTGACGTGGCTTTGGATGGTGTTCTTCTTGTTCATTGCTCAGGCAGTGGTGAGTGTTATTGCTTAACAATGAATGTTCTCCTTCATCTACCACATTAGCAATATTGTGAAATATCTTTGACTTAAGCTAAGGAAAAGAGGATGTGAAATGTCTTTGAACTTTCAATGTCTTTGCTATGATGTCCAGTTCTAAAATATTCTTTTAGTGTTCCTGCTCCCTTTTCTTAGATTACTTAGATCGGTTTAGCCTTAAAAGTGTGCTTTTAGATGTCAGTTACGTATTAAGAAGTCTAAAACATATTTGAAGATACGTTGCTGAGTCTATATTTGTCAAGCTAATGAAGAAAGTATGTGAATACAATCTGTCTATTATTGATAAATGAATCTGGGCCCTCCATTTATTTATTTATTTTTGGATTATACAGTCATGAAGCATAGCCACCAATCATGCGAACATGATCTGCTTCCTCTTTTCTGTGTGTTGCTTTCGATTGAGATTTTTTGAATATTTTGTAATCTTGTCTTTTATTTTATTTTTCTTATTTCAGGTGTATAAAAATGGCAATTGTACATGACATAGCTGAAGGTATGGAGCTTTTCCAGACTACCATTCCTTTTTCTTTCCTCTGTTGTAAGAAGATGAAATAAAGTCATTAGATAAGTGTAATCTGCTGATAGTGACTGCAAGATAATTGCAAGATAGCATGTCATTCAAGGATAAAAGGAAGATGGGGAAGTTCTTTTTACCTGACATTGTGCTTCTTTCCCAATTATAGAGTTGTTTTACATGATAATCGATGTTCTGAGAAATAAGTTACTGATTACGGTGGTCACCTAGCTTAAACCTTTTTTCATTAGGAACTTCTTGTGTTGAATCTTTGCCCAAGGGTAGAGCAATGAGGCTTCAATCTTATCCTATTTAATTGCTCAACTTCATATGTAAGAAAGCATGTCAATTGAGCTGCAAGCTTTTCTGCTAGGAAATTTTTGCGTTGATTCTAATGCCCTCATTGGAGCAAATGGGCCTTCAGCATTATGCTATTTGATTGTTCAACTTTAAATGTTGCCTAAAGGACATAATGATGAGTAGTGAGTACGTAACAGGGGATGTCATAATGATTAGAATGTAATGTCCTTACAATGTCATTTGTTGATCTGACGGATTGTTGGTTCAATTGTAGATAAATGTACTTTCAATAGTTTATTTGTGAAGAGAGATTTGTCCCCAAAGTATGCATTGTTGCTATTGATCTTACCTCTCAACTTTTTGAATTAGCTATTGTTGGCGATATAACCCCTTCTGATGGCATCTCAAAGGTGGAGAAAAGCCGAAGAGAGAGGGAAGCATTAGATCATATGTGCAGATTACTTGGTGGAGAATCACAGGGTATCCTTTGTGTTTCTTTTCTGGCCTGAATATTTGTGGTTTCTTCACTTACCCAGTTGCAATTGCAGCAAAGGAGATAAATGAACTATGGATGGAGTATGAGGCAAATTTATCACCAGAAGCCAAAGTTGTTAAGGATTTGGACAAGGTGCATGTGTTTGCCTTTTACATTATATATGATTTGCAAATGCTTAGCCTCAATTTTACTTTATTACTCATGGACAATTCTTTCACGAATTCTCTTAGTTCTCATCAATGGGATAAAAGTATGGCACGTAACTGGTGATCCCTTTTCCATAAAATCAAAAACATTACAACCATTCTATTTATGGTAGAAATCTTTCATCATCTTCCCTAAGTTGCTTATGATTTCTCCGTTCTTCCTCTTTTTTTTTTTTTTTTTCTTCTTTTCTGAAAATGCCATCTAAAGCCCAGATGAAATGGGCTGACGTCAGATTTTTATTTTAATATAATTGATTGATGGTAATAGGTGAAACATATATACTTGAATGTCCAATGCCAGATGAGGTTTTATGTCTATTTCTGTATTGGAATTGGTTTAAATCTGGAATTGTATTTACTCACGCATAACGACATGTAAATCTGCCGGCTGACCTATGACTGGGTTTTAGGGTCTAGATGATTAAACCTACTGCCATTAGACGTGAGCATCGGTCTAGGCTCAACCTTGGACCGATCTTGGGTCGGCCAACCTTGCCGGTCCTGGTCCGATTTTTAGGGAGATTGGGTCGGTTCTTGGTCCTGGGATTCCTTGAACCAGCATTGTGCAAGTTGATCCTTGGTCCTAGAAGGTTAGGATCGGTCTAACCCAAACCAACTCTGATTGTATTTATATTATATATCTAATATATTATTTATAAATTTTTATATAGAAAAAACCTAAAACAAACGGCATTAACAACATTAAACAGCTCCTTAGTGAGTAATCTAAGTAATTTTACACTTTGTATTAATAACTTAGATTTTTAATGTTTTTTACGGTATCAATAATCATAATTTACAAAAAAGGAAAATGTTTTTATGATAAGTCATCACAACATCCAAAATGGCATAAATAGATTATCATGGCATGCTCTTCTAGTACTTGTTCTCTTTTGTGTTATTTGTCATCTTAGCCTTCAATTTATCAAAATCAAAATAAATAATTTATTTGCTCGTCACTCGACATTCGCCTCGCTCACTTTTAGTCACTCGTGCCGCCCATCACCCAATGCTTGCCTTGCTTGTTGTTTGCTACTTTTCCCGCTCGACACTCACCCCACGCTCACCACACGCTCGACGTTTGCCGCTTACCTCTCTTAGTTGACCTCGCTTGTCATCGAATCCATTGGGTTTGTCTAGTTCTCGATCGTTTTTTCAGGGGTATAAAAAATGAAATAGAAAAATTATCGGTTGGTCCCGGGTTGACCTTGGAACCAGACCGAACCCTTAGATCGATTGAGTCTTCGGTCCCAAGCTTAATAGGGTTGGTCTTAGGGTTAAGGGTGGACCAACCCAACCCGGACCATGTTCACCTCTAACTGCCATTGGTCTCAATTGCCACGTGAGGAAATCCACACTTACCTCAGGAGAGGAGAAGGCCTATCAACTTCTTGTGGATCATGCTTGTGGATATAATTACCATGAAAATTATTTGGTGTTTCAGCCATTTTGTCCTTGCTGGTTTCTTTTGTTTTGATGACTAAGTTGAAGGATATGGTTAAGCATTACTTTGACTGCGTCTTTTCATCTTTGTATGTTAAGTTAAGCATAGTAGGTGAAATTAGAATCCCATTTTAAGTGGTCATCTGTACTTTATAATCTGAAGGAAATTGACATTCTAAATATATTATTATTCAAATTTTTATTGTGCCATATTACACAGGTCTTGAGATTTTGTAATAGTTTTCATTATTTGTGGACTGCAAAACCTACAAAAATTAATTTTAACGCTTTAACTTTAAGTTGCTGATCTTCAAGTTATGGCATGAGATCAGTTGAGTATGTTTAACACTGTACTGGTTGTTATTCTTGGTGTTACTTCTGTTATGGTCGCTTCATGATTACTGTTTGAAGCTTTTGGAACTGTATGAGTTACCTTGAGGTAGATACAGATGTGCTTGACACTCTTTGGGATGGTGAAATGAAATTAAAATCATGGAAATACTTGATGCAAATTGTAAAGATAGATTTAGCTTGAATGATTATAGGTTCAATAAGAACCACGGTGAATTAACTTGTAAACAACAACATGCTATAGTGCCTTGTTCCTACATATGATTTACCTTTCGTTTCTGAGAAAGAATCTAAATGGGGTAATGGTTCATCTTAACATTCTCATCTAGTTGGTTAGGATCTAAAGCCTTCAACACATTCGGAATCTCTTCAGCTTAATAAGCATAAAGTATTTTGTTGATAACATGAGTGATTGATTTGATATACTAATCACATACAACGGGCACTCACTTTGATGGGCTCGTCCAAGTTGCTAAATCATTAGATAAGTGCATCAGTGAGTGCAACACATAATGTCCAGAACATGATTAAACATCTTTTTGGACCATTGCAAGAGAAACTGTGACAATTTCGAGTGAAGCCATTAAACAATTCGAATGGTTTGAAGAGCTGGTGGTAGTGTACATATGTGAATGTGAGCACACCCATATTATACCAGATGCTGTCTTCTTAGTGATGCAAAAAGAATGAAGTTGCTCTTTCGAGACTTATCATTGTTGTAATTAACCTTGAGAAATGTGTTTTGACATTTTTTAATTCTAACAATCCTTCATGTTAATTAGGTGGAGATGATACTTCAAGCCCTGGAGTATGAAAATGGTAAGGCTTTTCTTCTGCGACAATGGATTGAAGATGAGAAAAATACTTCCCTACCTTTTTTCCTTTGGATGAGCAATTCTTTTTCTCTCTTTCACACTCCGCATTTCACTGATTATCTGCTCAATAGACTGAATTGTTGTGCAATATTGTGGCATTGAAGGTTGAGAGAAGAGGAGTCATGATTTGTTAGAAGGAGAAAGAGACTGGCAATATGAATATGCGGATGCTAAGTAGCTGCTACTTATTTGCAAAATGCCATTTCCTTTTCAGTTCTTCTTGGATGATGGCTGCTTTCTTGTTTGCCTCCATATATGTTGGAAATCTGGCCCTTTCCCTAAGTGATGAGCTACTTTTCCATTCATTCACTTTAGTCTCATGTATGTAGCTTCTGTGAGGCGATTTTAGAACAGTTGCTGTCAGCATCTTTCTGTGATCTCTTGCTGGGTTGTTCTTTGCAAACAGAGAAAGCCTTTGGCTGTAATCTTTATCAAGTTAGGGTGATGATTCAAATGTTTTCATCTTAATGCAGAGCAAGGGAAGGATCTCGACGAGTTTTTTGTGTCGACTGCTGGTACGTTTATCTTTGTTGCTGTTCATGAACACTTTCAATATGTTTGCCACTTGACTAAACATAGAGAAGTGAAAGCAATGATTTCATCAGTATTTTGTGCATTAGGTTTAAAGCGTTAAGGGAAAATTGCATGTAGCATGCTCACCTAATAGTTTTGTTGCAATTTGCAACCGTAATTCATTTTCGCCTTTTCCCTGATCTTTGAGTTTGTTGCCTTATAGGTTTCCTAGTTGTTGAAAAGCCAGAAATAGTTTATTGATTATTGCGAAGCACCCCTTCTCAACTCTTAATCACCATTAATGGCCATTTCACCCTTCCTATCAATTTTTGGCCTTATCATAGTTCTTTTTATTTGTCACAAATAGGTAACTATGAGATCATATTGAACTGTTGTTATTGCCTTTTCGGTTAAGGTGATAATATTTCTTTCAGTTTCTTTCCTGGTACTTTCACTATTTGTTTTGGACAGACCATCTTCTCAATGGTTAAAATCTTACTTCTCTTGTTAAATTGATAGAGAGGATGTGCCTTAAATAATTTTATAGACTTCGAACAACGGTAAAGTTCCTATCAAAATCTTGCCAAGTCTATGATCTTCTTAATAGCATAGTATTGCACTGTGACCTGTTATTTATTTGTATGTACAAGAATGCTCAATTCAAACCGTGCATGATTGAATCTTTTGTTAGTAGTTACATACAAGGAAGCAGCACCTCTAGAAAAAGACAAGTTAATCTCATTCATGATCTTGTGTCAGTCACGATTAAGTTGTATCGGACAATGCTATCTGCATTATACTTGTTCCACATGGAACGAACTCAAAAAAATTTCACCATCTTCTCTGCAGGAAAATTTCAGACCGAGTTGGGCAAAGCTTGGGCATCAGAGATAGCATCAAGAAGGAAAAGGCAGTAGTTAAAATATTTTTGAAGTTTTTCAAATTTGAATCTACGGTACTTCAGGCAAGTGATATGAACGTCATGGAAATTAATGACCCTATTTCAGTGAAATGGTTGGTAGCATCTGCTCTCTCTCTCTCTCTCTCTCTCTCTCTGAACTTTCATATCTTACAGCCGCCGTTACCCGAGGAATCGACCTTTGCTAAATTGAGAAGCTCTTTTCTCATCTGATTCCGCAATGATTCCATGTTACCTGCTACACATTTGATTCCAGACCTTTTCCGGTTTGGACTTCTCCATGATCTTTAACTGCAGCACATCCTTGGTTTTTTAACTGGTGTGTTACTTTTTCGCTCTAAATAACATTGATTTGACATGCAATAGCGGGTTTTGTCGATAACTGTTCTTGTTTCCCTTATTAAAAAGTTCAATTTTAGGAAGGAAAAAAAATAGCCTTCGTCCAGGAATTTCTTATCTAAAATTTGCTCTAGTCGAAAAAAGGATAAAACTCGCGATATGAAAGTCTCTAAGTTCACACTCTTTAAAGAGAAGGTAAATGCCTTCATCCTTAACTAATTGAGTAGGGCACATTATAGGTTTTTTTTTTTTTTTTTTTTTTTTTTGGGGTGGTCCTTAAGGGCATATTGTAGTTTAAAGTTAAAAATACGTTAATTTCATAAATGAAGAAGGGAAAGGACGTTTTTAGAAAGTGAAATCTCTTCCATGGTACTGCAGTAACTAGGGCTTCACACGATTGTGGATCATGATTTGGACGTGTCAAATATAGGAATTGCATAAACTAGACCTGGAAATGAACCGATATAACTTGGAGAAAGCAAACATATTTGTACGAAATTTGATTCTGCATTTGCGTGAATTGAGTTTTGATTATGCGCAGTTTTGCACGGACCTCTTAACTAGTTTATCAGTAATCAGATCGTCTGTTCTTATTCAGTTTGAGAGGTCCCGGAGGATGTTGTGGTGAAGAAACAATGTCTTGTCTTGGTAGTGAGTCTTCTTCTCTTCAGATGATTTCGCGCTCTATTCGTTACTCAACTCATGAGATTGTAATGTCTTTTTCGTGTTCATTGCTTTTATTCTTTTGGAATGCAATCGCCACCACCATCACCATGAAAGTGAAACCGTAAACGCAACTGAAAATGGGACCACGAACACATGTCCTTTGACATTCTAAGGCAGAGAGACCAGAAAACAATGGAGAAAAGGGGGGGAGGGGCATCTTCATCCCCCTCATCAATAGGCAGTTCCTTCGACCAGTTTGTCCAGCTTCTTGGTCCTCAGCCTCTCGGCAAACGCCTCGCTGCCTTGCTCGTACCTGCACTCGGACAAACAAAAACCCGCTATTAACCCCCGGGCGAGCAAGGACGGCCGACGGTCGGTGTCTCTCTCCTCATCTCGAACATGCAAATCGCGAATCGCGTACCTCGGAGGCAGGGATATGAGAGGGCTGAGCCGCTGCGCAACCTTCGCGGCCAATTCTTCAGTGTTGACCGCCTGGTTGAAGCAGAAGTACCTGCCCCGCGTCGAGGGGTCCTCGAGCGCCCGGATGTGAACGTCAGCCAGGAAATTAGTGTCGACGGATGCGAGGACGCCGCTTTCGTACATTTGGGAAGCCCCTGCATAAAATCGCATCCTTTAGCAATGTTTGCAGTCCTCATCCTCGCATTAAATTTTGAACCCCTCAAGGCATTCATGGCTGTGTACGAAGAAAGTTCCACAGAGGGCTTCATCCAATCAAGTCAGACGCTGTTTCTTATACTACCCACTTTTTTATTAACTAACCAAATTGACGGCAGTCAAAACCTTTCACGCGAGGAATCGAACTCCTCACCTTATTGAGTAATTCTATCCCTTTGTCGCCGTGTCGCAACCCGGAGGAGTATTTACCGAGTAAAATTCATTGCTAGTACTAGCCACTGAGTAAAAGGGTTTGAAAGCGTTTTAACCTTTGAGATAAGCCAATGTCGATTTGGGATTCTGCTGAGCCACGGCGGGGCCGAGGACGAGACCGCTGTTGATGGAGACCATGTTGAGCATCCGGTCCATGGCCAGCGCCCATGCCGCTTGCTCCGACAGCGTCTTCGACAGTGCGTGCCACAGCTGAACCGGTCCGATCGACACCAAAACCAACAACCACATTCCAATCAAAATCCAAATCCGAAGAACAAGTCTCACCAACACCAAACACACCCCTTTCGTTTTCGGCACTCGAAAAGATCAAACCGGGAAGTAACGAGGGCAGTTGAGGACGTGGTCAAAGAGAAGCCAAAAGGTTCTAGTAGGTCGCGAAATATCGACATTGACTAGTCATTTAGAACCCGGAATGGGGTGTACTACATGGTGGTGTACCTTCAATTTCCTGCAGAAGTCCGGGTCGCTCCAGGACCTCTCGTCCACGTCTACCTGGGACGAGATGTCGTCCTTCCATATGGCCGCCGTGAGGGAGGAGCTGAAGACGACCTTGTCGATGCTGTCGGTCTGCGCGCACGCCTCCACCACGTTGATCGCTCCTCGCACCTCCAAATCCGCATTTTTCTCCTGAAGAAAACCCGAAAAAAAAAGAAAAAAAATGGAATCATTTTCAAACTAAAAAGAATTGACGATTGCTTTGGATTGCTGATATATCTGTCTCGGAAGGACTTTCTCACGTCGTCATAGCCATCCGAGCTGTCCAAGCAGCAGAACAGAGCAGAGCACCCCTTCAATGCTTCGAGAATGCTTCTGTAATCCAGCGCTTCCACACTGTAGACCACCAATCTCTCTTCGATCAACTCCATGTCCCTGATCTTCTCCACTATCTCTGTCTCTCCTGCAAGATTCGATGAAGAGAGAACAAAGAGAGAACCCGCTGAGCAAAAGAAGCAGAAGACCTCAAAAGGGTCCTTCCAAAAAGACGCTGAGAATTGGAGAAAGACTTGCCATTCTTCTGAATTGCAGCATGGACACTGTACCCTTTGCTCAGCAAGCCTTGGAGGATCCAAAACCCCACGTAAGTCGACGCATCGAGGACGCAAACCGCCGGCTTGTCGATCTCGGCCATGTTTGCATTCGCCTCTTCCCTCTCCATTTTCTTTTGCTTTGTTGGATTCTTCTTCTTTTCCCTTTCTTTTCTGCGTCTTGTTTGTGCTGATGAGTTGTGCTGTGTTTATAGGAGAGCAGAGGGGATGTGGATTTTCATCTTCTCTTGAAGGCGTCAGAGAGGAAGAGTTGGTGAACTATCATGCGACACGTTCTCATCTGCTCACAATCTTGTGCTCGGACGACTTTGTCATATGCTTTCCATATCAACAGTTGGACGATACGTTTTGAGTTTGAGCTTTATGGGAAAAAAAAGATGAGATCTCTCACTCTATTTGTGGAAAATCAATAAACTGGCTTTCCTAACTTTAATCATTGTTATCTTTTAGATGAGTGTATGAAAGATATCTTCAATATTTGCAACTTGTGCCCATACATTTTTGTTGATTATGAAAATATTTTTTGTTCCCCATTTTTTTAAGAAATGTAAATGATGAAAATTAAGAATTTTTTTTTCCAAATCATTGATTTCCGTGAAAAAAACAGGAGCCTCAGTGGGTTCCACATGTTTTTTGATTTGAGTGGCAACAAGAGAGTGATAAGATATTCTTCTATAAATTTTTTTAGTGAGTTTTCTATTTCTTAAATGAAAAATTGTAAAAACCCTATCAGTTTGTCTTGGGTGTAACTTAAACCTGTAAAACACCTAAGCATTCGAGCAATTGTAGACTTGGTATTCTCCGGATTCATAGTGAATTTACTAGTGGCTTATTCCCCTCGTGGGGTAGTACTAACACATCAAATTGAATCTCGCAAATCTCTGATGTCCTTATTATATATTGTCGATTTCTCTGTTAATTTCTTCTTTCCAAGAGAGACTTGAATTATAAGATCTGTTACCTTTTGCGTTATTTTGCAACATCTTTAACAATCTCAATTTGGGCGATGGACTAAGGAAATTGCTTATGGATCCAAAAGATGGTGTGTTGAGATGGGTAGGTGCTCCTAGTTTCTTCAATTTCCACATGGATGAGAGTAGATTGGGGAGCTGTGTCCACGAGCAGGCTTCTGTAATCACGGTACTTAATTCCAAGGAGGGCTAAGAAAGGGCCTCGTACATTTTGGTGAATAGCAAGCTCGGCCGTTGGTAGGTGGAGAACGTGCAACTATAATTTGTTGTTGACTAAAGGAAAAAGGAAATGAAGGCAACTTTAAAAAAAATGGAACTTTCTAATATGGGATGAAAACACGCGAAATGAAGAGTGCGGTGTAAAGATATAGAGAGTAGAGATGAAAATAATTATTATAATTATATCGTGATCATTTATGTGGGTCTCATCATTCATATTATATGAAAATATTATGACGTGTTCTGTGTAGTTTTCATAATCACAAATTGGCTTCCAGCTAGAGAAGCCAAAACTATGGCTTTTGGTCGTGGAAAAATAGTTTGATCCTTCCGGCTCATTGTAACACCAATACCTCAACTTTTTTTTCATGTCGCCAAAAATTCTGAAGTATGTCCCATTGCCATCATGACACAAATAAAAAAAAAAATAAATAAAATAAATAACATCTCAAAGCATCTATAAAACTTTTGTTATATTGATACAAGTTTAGGATATTAGTGGTATGAAAAAAGCTTAGGCTATTTAAGTTAGGGTTTTTTCTCGTTGACACAAAGAACTTTTATCTCACTAGTACAATTATGAGCTTTAAATGACACGAAACAAAGTTTTGAATATTAGTGTCATAATTAACACCGTTTACAGTTTTTTATGATATTTTTATGGGTTAATACTCTAAAAAATCCTAAATTAGTACACATATAATAAATTTATTATAAACTTATTTTTTAACTACCAAAAACCTCAAATTAGTATACTCATGAAGTATACTAATACATTTACCCAAAATTAATTTTTTGATCATCAAAAACCCCAAATTGATACACACTAGTGATAAATTTACCACAAATTTACCATAAAAACTAATTTTTGACTATGAAAAATCTCAAAATTAATACATTTGTGACAAATTCACCATAAATTAATTTTTTGAGTACTAAAAACCTCAAACTAATATACTTGTGACCAATTTATTATTCGTTGGCTTCTGTCAAATTTAAATATTAAAATTTGTTGACTAAGACGACACATGGTGATGTAATATGGACATGGAAATCTATATGGTAAATATCACAAAAAATCTCAAACTAGTATACCCATATCAAATTTAACGATACTCAAGTGATAAATTTAATGGTACACTTATGATAAATTTGGAATTTTTCATGGCATTAATCCTATGGATTTTCAGGTGAACTTGCCACATCATCATAACATGTCACTATATGTCATTGTAACTTGTCATTATGCGTCATTCACATCAACAAGTTTAACGGTAAAATTTGATGGAAGTTAATAGAGAGTAAATTTGTCATAGATATACTAATTTGGGGCAAATTTATCACGGATGTACTAGTTTGAGATTTTTCAAGATATTAATACTATTTTTATCAAACTAAATATATATGGTAGAGCAATTAAATGGTTAAAATGAGGACGTTTTATGTATATACCTTTTGGATCCAGTTTTTCTTGTGGGCTGTTTTCCTGAAACCTTAATCTTTTATGAAATTTGGATATTTAAGTATATTTTTGAAAATCATTTACATGGAATTTGAGAGATATCACCAAAAGTTTAGGAGGGTTGCACAATAATCCGCTTGCCAGTGTATGTATTGAGCTTTACACACGATATGCACGATGCGTACATCATCACATAAAGCAAATGACTACAATGAAGACAGAAGAGCTAGAGGAAAAATATATATATATTGAAAAAAAATGAGGGTTTTATGAAAATTCAAATTTTGAGTGTGTTTTGCGGAAAATGAATAATTTGAAAATATATATTTTTTAAATGATTGCTTGTATTGCTTAGAAAAAACGAATGAACAAAAAAAAAAAATCATCGTATTTAGATTAAAATTATTGTTGATGATGAAGATATTTTTCATTGACTAATTATTTCAAGCAATCAAACAATCATTTTAATATATATATATTTTTAAATAATATATATTTTTTAATTATTCTTTTTTTAAAAAAAAAGTAAAACAGTTTTTTCCTTGCAAAAGTTTTCCGGTAAGAAGGAAACAGATTGATAATGTGTTTACAGAATATTTTTATTTCACATGTTTGGAGGGTGTGTGTAATTACGAGAGAGTAATCGAGCTAAATTTTTTTCCGGATGAAACGTTGGCACCTTCGAGTTAAAAGGCAAATCGAAAACACTATCTTGATGTTCGACCAAAAAAAGAACACTATCTTGATTTAAAAAGTAAAAGAAAATTAAAACTGGTGGCGGGGAGTCAAACCCAATATAAATCCCCCTCCCCGTACAAGAAAAGAAACTGGCTGCATGGCTCCGTATTCATAAAAATTAACCAAGTCGAAAGGTTTGGATACCAAAATAATTCTTATAATCCATATTGAGTTTGGACATGATGGGAACCATCAACGTACCAGGTTACCAACTATTGCACTCTCTTTTAGTTACCAAGATATTTAATAAAATAATTACACAAATAGCCCATAAACTTCACCCATCATGCAGTATAATAATTTAAATATAATCTAATATGTAATGTGATTTTTGTTTAATATGATCCATAAAATTTTGATAAATGCTCCATTTACTCTATGAATTATTATATTTCTAAATTTATTCTAATTTCTGAATTAGTTAATTCATGGATTAAATTGAATGTATATAAAAAAATTAATGGATACATTAAATAAATTAAAAGTTTATGAAAAATATTATATATTGAATTAAAGTTTAGATATCTGAATAAATTAAAAGTCATTTATATTATTTTTTAATTAAGTCTTGTCGCCTGGCAATCATAAAGGGGCCCACGAGGAAAAGTTATTTTGTCCTTTTAGGGTGTCCTTGTAGGCACGGGGATACTGCCAGCACAATGGAAAGGAAATACGACCTAGTGGGGCCTCCTCAATTCGGTTTACGAAATTTCTTTTCCATATTTAAAAAAAAATATCAGTTGTGAAATCTTTTCATTTGGCATTATTTACTATGAAATACCGTAATATAAAATATAAAAAAAAAGTCGCAATATGTGATATATTAGAGTTAGTCACACGAAACTTGATTATGTCATTTAAAGAGGAAAATAAATTAATGACTCTTTTCAAGGACCACATAAAGTTTTTATGTTAACATTGTACAAGTATTTGCGAGATTTTGCATAACTAAACGTAAAGCCTCCTAAAATAAATTTTTCGGCCCCCTCATTTGGTGCTCTAAACTCAGATACATTAAAATGATTAATTAAAATTCATGTGGGATTAGATTGAATTACTTGAATATTGCATTATTAAAGGGAATTAAGAAATATGTGCTGAGAATGGATACGTTGGATAACCCTCTATTGGAGTTTGGTATACCAACACCCGAACAGCTTAGGGACTCTCTTGCTACTTTAAATCTTTTTAGGGCTTCACAATTGTTTCGAGAAGTACGTGAACATGAACAAATTTGAGGGTAATTTGCAGGGAAAGACCTGTACTTTTGTAAACCGTGAAAATACTCCATGATTTCGGTTTCTTTTGCAATTTTCATCATGGCGGCTGACCCTTTTCTGATGTTGCCACTAGAAAGAGGTTGGCACCGATGGCGCGAGGTCAATGCCTCGGTCCGACTCCTAGACCCCGATACACATAAGGGGCCGATCCTCGAACATGGTGTCGGGTTATGCTCCTAGGGTTCATTTTGGAACTTTAACATATGAGATTTTGAAAAGTCGGAGCATGCTTCGAATTTTTACTAAATTGTAGAAATATGCATCCGCGAAGTTCACTTTACATTTGTTAAACTTCATATTTCATTTATTTCAAAAAAATGAATGATTAGGAAGATATTTTTCTATAAATGATTACTTATATGACTTGCAAAAATGAATAGAAGGAAATTATTTTCATACGACTACAGCCATACCTCCGGTGGAATCTACCCCGTCCGGTGGATTCAAACATTCCGGTATCTCCTTATTCTTTAGTTCGTCGCCATTCCTTTAGGGTGAGGCAGCTTCCCTCTCACCTTCGAGATTATCTTTGTTTTTCTGCCACCTTTTATGAACCTCAGTTCTGTCAAGGAGCTCGGTCTAACCCTCTGTGGCAGCTACCAAGGTCTGAAGAATCACAGGCATTAGAAAAGAAATCAAACACGGCACTTAGAAAGCACGGCAGGTAGCTAAAGGCTTTTCAACAGTTTACCGCAATTTTTAAAGGAGACTTTTGCCACTGTTGCACGACTTGTCTCCATGCTAAGCTTCTCGATGGAACTTAGATGAATGTCAAGAATGCATTGATCTTACTGAGGAAGTATATATGCAACCTCTTCCTTGGCTATGGTTGTCCTCCTAGTAAGGTTTGTCGCCTCCGGAGATCCGTGTTTGGATTGAAATAGGTACTGCACACATGGTTTGCCAAATTCGATGCTACTGTCGAGCAATTTGAATTTCAATCTAGTTCTCATGACGAAGCATTAATTGATCGTCAAAGCAATCGAGACATTTTTTTTACTTATACTTTATGTGGATGATTTGATCGTCATAGGAGATGGCCTCAAGGGAATTGCTTCTCACTCGTCATTTTGAGACGGAGTTTCTTCTAGTTCAATTGGCAATTGTCTCACTTGAGCCGAATATGGCTCTAATATTTTCTTGTGAGTAGGTTTGATCCACCACAAGGTCACTTCTACCGCACTAGAGCCCAAAGCCAAGCTGGACCTTCTTAATGGACCTCTATTGCAAGACACTATACTCTATCAACAGTCAGCTATTTAGCAAATCACACTCTTACCCGTCTTGACATGACATTCTCGGTTCATATCAAAGAATTAGTTTTTTCTACTTTGCATTCTATTTGCCATGCTAATATGCTATATATCTTTGCAATATAGTAGGGACCTTGTGATATGATATTTACCATCCTTCCAACACTACGTGGGAATTACATGCCCACTTGAGTGCGGACTGTATCGGGATGTTGCTTGATTACTTGGCTTAGTAAGAAACAAACCATTAACTCATGTCTTTGAGCCCAATCTAATTATCGTATTTTGGCGAATACCAGTGCTCAACTCACTTGACTGCATTGGCTTTTGAAAGACATGAGTATTCCCTTGAAATCACCTATTATTATTTGGTGCGACATAACGTCACCGTTTGAATCAATATTTTGTGAGCGCACCAAACATGTTGAGAATGACTGTCGCTATACTCGACAACATCTTCTTCGAGGAACTATTGATCTTGTCCATGTCTTTTCTGCTGATCAAGCCGTGGATGGTCTCACAAGGCCCTCCCCTGCGTAAATTTCTATTTTCTTGTGTATAATCCAAACGCTCCTCCTCCTTGCACAATTTCCTAGTTTCTTGTTCAAACTCTAGTTGGTTTCCTTGAAACCACCTCGAGTTTGAGGTAAATTTAGAATAACGCCAGAATATTACAAGATTTCTCGGTATGAATGAAATGCTGATTGATCCTTGTCAGATCCTATTTTTAGCCGTGCATATTATTAGGGTACAAATACCCCTTAAATATAGTGGTTTATTCACCCAAAATATCCATCACGGACCTTTGCTTGCATCTTACATGATTCTTGAGGTCAGCGAATATTTCGTTAATCTGTGATTTACCTGAAAGGGTGGTCTTCTTCGTCATTATAAAAGAGAGAAAAATGCCAAACAGATCGTGGCTTATAATTCTTATCCTCACATTGACCAAAAGAAGAGTCATCTGAATTTGCTTACTATGGCTAGAGCCTTGCCACATTTATAACTTCAATTCCAAGCTACAGACATCTCAAGATACAGTGAATTGTGACCATAATTTCCTCAATTGGCTGAAGCTGTCCCTCTAAACCATTTGTTACAGCTCGCATCTAAATTACAGAAGGCCTTTAGCGGCAGAGAATCAGGACTTATTCCACCGGCTCGAATCGAACACCGGGTAGATGGTTAGTACAGTCGCCAAAAGCCATACCCATCCTAGCAAATTATTTATGCTTACGACAGTCTGATTGCTGGTCTTCGAGTTTATTCTTCATCCTGCTACAGCATTTGCCTCGCTACTTTCTTCGGCGACATCCTTCCCCGTCAACATGGCCGTGTGGTGCTCTAGGTACTCCTTGCTGTTCATCTCTGTTAATCTGCACCAGTATCTCTTAGTCAGTGATATCACCACAAAGAATTGCTTGCATAAGTGGGCCGTCCAAATGAATCAGCTTCTACCGCATGATCCCGAAATTATTAGTAATTGGATAAGAATGGACAACTCGGAGGGTCAAGCAGCATCAAAGGTCTCACGGTAAATCTATGGTCAAGCATGCTTATAAAGGACCCCATGCACTGGGGTATCTTGAACATTTAATCAATGGAAGGATGTATCGCATCCCAATTGCGATTGTAACTCATACTACGGGACTTCTTCAACATAATGTATCAAGACCTTTTTCTCCTCTCTGTGGTAATAATGAAGACGAGAAGTAGACAATGAGTAAATGACCATTCTCTCTTCCCTATTTAAATGTGACTAGAGAACAAGAAGTACATGCAGTAATCCAAAAATGATGCTCTCAATCAGGTAGAGAAACCATCAAAAGCAGCCACCTTCCACTACCGAATGCCAAAGACCAAACTGTCGGAAATTTCAGTAACCTAGTCCAGCTTATTCAGTCACGAGCAAAGTACATTGTAGCTTTTAGAGGAAAAGTTGATTCTGCGTTCTGATGATAAGATCGTTAAGGTACATAATTACAGGCTTTATAATTCATAATCATATGCCATGCATCTCTGCCATTCACCACCAGTTGTCCACATATTGACATAAGTATATCCGCAGAAAAGCAGAACTTATCACAAACTCCAAATAATCAGAGATTGAACCTAAATTCCAAGCGGAAACTTTAAATAGGCAGCCCATGAAGAATTTTAGATGTATTAGCAGCACCAGACAGTGCTTTGTGCCTCGCTAACCTCAGTGGAAGAGGTAGCCTCAAACATTCACAAAGATCTCCAAAAACAAGTGTGTCAGTTGATAGTCGTTAAAGCAATATAAAGTAATTAAAACAATAGATTTTGTTTTGCGGTGGGGAGTACTGAAAATCTTTGAAAATATTGGCCATCAATACAATATAAAATACGGAAAAAAACTCTCAATAGTAAGCAATGGAGGTTTACATACCGGCTAATAGTACGGTCTTTAGCAAATCCAAGTTCATTGTCAACGCAAAGGTCCAAATCGTCGCTTCTCCTTGACCTCGAAGAGGTTCTGGGCGCCATTTGCTGTGCATCCATGACTGTCACTATCCTATCAAAAAGTTCATGTGGGTTGCCCTCAGCCGTACACAGTAGCCTAGCCCTGTTCTCATACATGACCTGGTAATCAGTCAATAAATGTAGTTAAATTAATTGTCTACTCAAAAACTTCCCATAAACCTAACCCTGAGAATAAAAAAGAGCCAAGGAAAAGGATAAATTTTAAGAAAATATTGACTTTGCTCCCTAAAGCACAGCATAGGTGACATGATACCCACTTTAAATTCTGTGTTAAAATTGTACTTCTCTTTAACTAATCCCGAAAGGGCATCCTCAACAGTTTAAAAATATCATCAGACTATCAACCAGATATGGTTAAGAAGGAAGAGCGCATATTTCTTTAAGATATACTGCACATTGAAGAGCCAAAAGCTCATAAGCTGCAGTCCTATTGTGCAAATTGTAAAGCCAAAAAGCAGAAAATATAAGGTCTTAAAGAACAAACTTATTCAGATTTGAGGCTTACATCAACTAAAGTGACAAACCGATAAGCTGCAGTCCTATTGTGTAGTCCAAAAATCGGCACACCATCCAATGCCAGGGTGTGAAAATTCTCTACGAAACAAAGAAAATGAGAATTTAGCCCACAATATCTGAAAAATAGCATGATCATTTAAGATAATCATGAGAAGGCACAGAGTTGGCTCCCCTAACAGTGGACTGAAGAAGAAACATCTCCAACTCTTGACTGCTCTACCTATTTCAATTTAATAATTGGCATTTTGGAGGCCCCTAGCTTGAGTAGGATCTACTAATATCCATTTGTCAATTTATTCAACCTCATAGAAGACCATAATCACAAAATTCTCTATGGTTTGCATGGCTATGCAACAACAATAACTAACAAGAAACTTGATAAACAAAAGACAAAAGGTAGCAGCGTGCATTATAACATGTATACATTCCCTTAATCTTGATTAGTTTACTTGTTGCATAAAAAGTAGTTTTAAGTTTGTCAGTGCCTAGACTACTATCACTTCTTTAAACACCTAAAAATAACTTACTGCATAACCCAAAATAATCCGCAGCACCAAGAGGCCGGTCGCATAATTCCTCAAAGGGAAAATAGGCGCATCCATTAGCACCAAGTGGAACCTAAGCAGGATATAATATAAAGCAGTTAAGGGAGAGAAGCACAAGCAACCTTGCATAAGGATACAAGCGGTCACTACATTGTGTGGCACATACCTGTAGTTTCCGTCCCATTACGACTTCAACCTCTTGAGGTCTTGCGGTTGTGTGTTCCCCAATCAATTGCTGGAACTTCTGCAGGAGATACGCAGATGAATCTTTGCCAACAAAGTATGAACCTTGATCTGCCTGAGATTGGAGATAAAAGACAAGTTAGGCATAGAGATGTGTGATTTGCCAACTGAGCAGCGGGTGTGGAATTTTGTGAAGAAAGAGTTAAGCAACTGCACCGAAGTCATCTTTCTATAATCTACAAGAGATCCAATTTCACGAACTACACATCTTTCCTGCATAGAAAGGACATTAGAAATTAATCAAAACTTTTAACTTGAGCAGATGCAAGAACCATACATAAAAACATTAAGCTTTTAACTCTCTCTCTCTTTCTCTCTCTATGTCTGCTAACTTACAAAAGTAAATACACATACTCACCTTCAAAGTCGCAATGAACGGCAGGAAAAGATCCCTCTGCAATCCACCTTCATAGAGGTTATCGGGAGCACGATTTGAAGTTGCGACAAGTATCTGTAGTTGCACCACAGTAGCATATAATATGACAATTTTGCAACTATCCAACTTGAATTTTTCCAAATTGATGATGCATAGAAGCATCAATAAATCCAGAAAGGTTGTCACTTACAGCACCATTGGCAAATAGATGTCTATATAGACGATTAAGGATCAAGGCATCAGCAACATCATTTACCTAGTCCGAACCAAAAAGAAACACGCCAGTAAGAGACTTAACAGAATCCAAATAAATCAATAAGTACATCACCATCATTAGAATTTCCAAATTTGCTATACCATAAATTCATCGAGACACAACAAAATCGCCTCATCAGATATTTCTCCTGCAACAACTTCAAGTGGATCTGCCACACCCTTATGTTTCTGTGAGGATATAGAGTTAGACAAACTTGCTACAGATACCATGACTGTACATTAAATATGGCCGAGGAGATCAGCACCAAAGAGCTTTAGAACATTCAGATGACCGGCATATATTAAATGCACGACTTACTATTCATGCTAGAAATTTACAGGGCTCAAGTGCCATACATGATCGAAGGTCTAAAAGAAGCAACAGCCAACCTCAATTTGGAAAAAAGTAGTTAAAGACACTTTATAATAAGAAAGAACACATGTCTATTCTTACTTGCAAGCGGCTATGGACATTTAGCATGAAGTCATGAAAATGGATCCTCTTTTTTCTCCAATTTCCAGGCCTGTCATGAAGGGCACATTGACATTCATCAGTACAGAAAAATGAGAAAAGTCAATCTTGAATTCTACATAACATCTCCACGAGATGATCCAATAAAATATTGGATTGGCAAATTAGACTTACAGCTGATCAAAGAACAAGTCCATCAACATGGTTTTTCCAGTGCCCACCCCACCATAAAGGTATAGACCTTTCACAGGTGAGAATGTACTCTGTGGCATAAAACGAGACCACAACCACCGACTCCTAAAACACAAATTCAGAAACATAATTTTTGAGAAATGATGGGCGAAAGAGTCACCTTTTTCAACAGTACAAATGACAAGGGGAAAAGATACTGAAATCAGAGAAAGAACTACACTGGCTAAGCACTGAGAATGTTGACCTGGTACCTTCCAGCTTTTTCTGAAGCAGAATAACGATCCAATTTACAGGCATCAGCATAAGCAACAAGTTCATCATAAAGTCTTTGTAGCTCTTGCAGAGTGCCTACCTGAAAAAAATCATAATGTGCAAATCATTCAACAAAATACCAACTAGAAACAATTGCACACAGCAAACTCAAGCCAGTCCAGAAAGTAATCTATCTTATGGAGTCTAATGAGCAATCCCACCAAAAACCATGAAATAGATGGATTTTTGTTTTGGCGATTCCAACGATTTGAAACTCAACTCAGGAGTTGCAATTCCTATACATCAAAAGGTAATAACAATTTTTCTAACATAACAAGAGCTTTAAAGTATGAAAGGTGAGGAAAAGGATGCTTCAAACGGCTACTGTCAACCACCATAGTAAGAATTTGACCTTGTCTTTACCTCATTTTTCCTGAACCATATTCATATGCATCCATGCACAAACGACACATCCAACCGGAAAGCTAATCATATGAGCTTCATTATTTAAACTACTGAACTAACAGAAACTTCACTTTAGATGATCTTACTCAATATCACTTCAATTAAAGGTCACTTAATAGTGTAATAGATTGAGCATATAGGAATCAGTGTTCTCTGTTCTTGTCATTAAACACACGAATCTTCTGAGTAAGATACCAACTTCATATAAAGAATTCGGTAACTGTCTCCCAAATATTAAGGTTAAGGAATGCACCTTTTCAAACTTAAATGCGCATGTACATTATTAGTTCATTTTTTCTGTCATTTAGAACTTATTTGGTATTCACTAATTAAAGATCAATTATCCTATATCCTTGTAAAAATTCTCTCAAACTAGGAAAGAGAGGTGGTAAAAACAATGATGAGAAAATACAGAACAAGAACATCTGCTAGAAGATACAGTAGGCATTTGACACTCAATCGAACATGCACCACTTAAATGCTAGTTTCACCATTTTTTTGGTAAATCTACTTTCACATATCAATCGATGCACATACCAAACAACGCACACCACCAGAAAACACCACAAATAATTATCAGGAGGCAGCAGACTTTTGTTCTTCTACTGAAGCTCGGCGCATCATACCTGGCACATGTCACCATCCACGAGTTCACCTGCAGCAATTCGACGTTCATACTCGATGAGCGGCCCCGCTCGACTTGCATCTGCAGATGAAGAATTATAGTTAGGAAAACAACACGGAAACAATTCACGGCTTACACCGAAAATTGAAAAACATCGCGTCATGTGCATCCTGAAAGAACAAACCTTCAGCACTAACTTTCTCGGCATCGACAGAAAGAGCTCTGGAGGTCCCCAAGTTAGGTAGTCCAAATACAGGTAATTCGTCATAGTACCTAGGCAGCCTTCGCGTTAAACTCGAATAGACCAAGGATCCCTGTCTCCTGGCAAGATTACAGGCGTGATAATAATGTCGGTGCTGGAAAGCAGCTCGAGATTGGCGAATTAACCGAGCTACCGCTCTCATCTTCAATCGGAACGGACGGAATGTTAAGTTCCACCACCCCAAATCTCCTTCAACTAGATGAGATTTAGGAGCGGTTCAACGTCTCAAATTGACGCAAGATCCTGAAACATTGAAATATTAAAAGAAAGAAAAAAGTAGGAAAAAAGCAGAGCATATTCTTGATACGGCAACAAAAACAACTCACGGGCACACAATTAAGACAAACCAGAATAAACAAAGGACAGTTTTTCAGCTGATCGGAACGAAGTTTACTGAAAAACGCATCGTGAATTCTATCAAAAGAATTTCGGGAAAAAAAAGAAGAATTCTATCAAAAGAAAAGAAAAGCCGACGACCCCACGACGCCATCCTTTCTACGGAATTCATCGAACCCAAGAAACCATCCCACAATTCCCACGGACCCAAAACCGAGAAATTCATCGAAACAGCGCACGACCCACGAAACACAGAGAAGCGGACGAGCCCAGAATCTAACCGGAATCAAGAAACGGGAAGCCCACGTGACCAGCAATGGAGGGGACGAGAAGCAGCCGAGTCTCAGCGAGATCGAACAGGCGAGACACGATTGCAGATGGGTCTTGGACTTTGGGTGGCAGAAGAAAGAGAAGGAAAAAAAACCGAGGAAAAGGGTCTCTGCGAAGGCAAAGACAGCACCCAAAGTCGCGGAGAAGTCCTCGAAAAACGGTGATAAAACTTGAATAATATAAGACAGAGAGAGAGAGAGAGAGATGGTGAGCTTTTTGATGGGCTTTTTACACGTTGTTGGAAGTGGTTGACTCGCGATGCCCGCACGGATCAATCACGATGTCCCGCATCCGCACGCCTTCCCGTGGCCGTCGTCCTCTCGCCGTTTCCGAGCGTCCCAAACTTTTTATCCGTTTCGAGACCCAAAGCTCCGGAAACACCGGAGGCAGATTTGCCGATTATATTTTCGGATTGGATTGGATTGGATTGGATTGGATTGGTAGTTAATTTTTGGTCATCTATGGAAGAATTTAAGAATTTGTTTGGGAGTGGTTCTCCAAAATTCATATTGTGACCGGATTGTTATAATTAAGTTGAAATTAAATATAGTACTTATTGTCTCAACTCTTGGTATGACGTGCATTTTTTATGCATGTACATTAGGCGTCACTAGACCTAGTTGGAGTTGATTGGCGAGTTGAGCCGAAGAAGAGAAAAATGCTCTTTTAATCGGCCGATCAGATTTAAGTCAGCCAAAGCGTGCCTCTAAATCTCACCAATTGTTATGTGGTTTTCCTCTTAATAACGTTTAATTCCTTGGATTGATGATCAATTGGTATAAAAACTTGAATTGAACATGCTTTACGTTTTCCCTTTAGGTGGAAACTTGTAAGTGGATTGATAATTAACCCTTGAATTTGATCGACTTCTGTAAGAAGGGAATTCGATAAGACAAGCGCTTTTAATGATCATATTACTTTGCTTATATTTATGGGAATTTACAATCAATTTGTCTTCCTCTTCCTTTATTTTCTAAAATTGGCTCTCTACTATTATAACGTTGATCTCACTCTTAGGGGGACCCAAATTGATCCTCACATCAATGTTTACTTAAGAGATCGTAAGGGCACATTAGTAAAAATACTTAAATCTCCTGCAGTTCACCTTCCCACATTCCACTTCTTCCTTTCAATACACGGCGCTCCGGAAGCCGGGGGCAGGTTTACCAATTATCTTTTGGGTTGGATTGGATTGGATTAGATTAGTAGTTAATTTTTCTTTTTATCATCTATGGAAGAATTTAAGAATTTGTTCAAGAGTCGTCCTCCAAAGAATCATATTGTCAACGAATTTTTATATCATCAAATTGACAGGCAACCTAGATTTGGATCAAGTTTAAAAGTCATCGTTTGACCTATTGGTATATCGCACATTTTCTATATATGTAGATGAGGTGTCACCATATCCGGCTGGACCTGATTGGGCAAGTCAAGTTGAAGAATGGAAAAATGCTTGCTTGATCTAGCCTGAGCATGCCTCTAAATCTCGTCAAATCATTCTGTCATTTTCCTCTTGATAGCGTTTAATCACTTGGATTGACAATAAATTGGTATAAAAATTCGAAACAAAAATGCCTTCCGTTTGCTTTTGTGTTCAACGTGAAAGGAGGTTCGAGCGAGGGGAATTTGATGGTATAGGTGGAAATTTGTAAGTGGATTAATAATGAACCCTCGAATTTGATCGACTTCTATGAGAAGGGAATTCGATAAGACAATTGCATTTCATGATCATATTAATTTACTTATATCTATGGTAATTTACAATCAATTTGTCTTCCTCTTTCTTTATTTTTATTTTTTTAAATTAGCTCTCTACTATTATAACGGTTGACCTCACTTTTAGGGTGGCCCCAAATTAGTAAAAAAAAAAAAAAAAATAGTTCTCCTGCAGTTAATCTTCCCACACTCCACTTGCCCACGTCTTCATTCACATACAGTACCCGCGTGGATAATAATAGACCTGGCGAAGTGACTATTACTTAATTAAAGGTCTTATCAAAAGAAAGATTGCATAATATATTCCAAGGGGAAGATAATTTTAAAGATTTTTTTTTTCTTTTTTTTTTTTGAAAGCTTACTAATTAAATACACCTGTCAAATGAGTAAAGTTGGATAGAAATTGGTCCAACTTAAATTGACTTATTTAAACTATTTTGACCCAATTTCTATGCACTATAAATTTAAGGATTCATACTCCACCTGATCGAGAAAAGTACCAAAAAATTATAAATTTATTGTATTAGCATCAATGTAATCGTAAACTTTTTACATTAATACCATTCAGTTCATTTGGCCAATTTAGGCTAGAAATTACTAACGTGGATGCCAATCATTCTATATGACACGGCTGCACTAACATGGATATTTTTAAATATATATATTTACTTTTCCATATATTTTGTTGGTGGCCATTAGCCACAGGCAAGTGTTGGCCTCACTTAGTTGAGGCTTAGCGCTAGCGAGGCCCTCCTCGCCAGGTAGTGTTCGCACTTGCCCACCCTCGCCTATGGCTTGTGCTAGCCATCGGTAAAAAGAAAAAGGAAAGAAATAAAAAAAAGATAGAAAAATGTCTACGTCGGTGATTTCCGACTTAAAATTAATACTAATACAATAGATTTATAACATTTTTTACCTTTCCCCCACCCAGTCTATATTATTCAAATACTTCCATATATAAAGTGAGGTTTGCCGAGTAAGAGCAAGAGAGAGTCATAAATGTAAGTTGGATTTAAATAAATTGTGCACTCATGTGACACTCATATTATTTTATCTAATTCACTTTCAAAGAAGAATTCGGTTACTTCAGTACAAGCAAAAAGACAGACCGAAGTTCCTTAGTTCTATCACTAATATTAAAATAGCAAATCATACAGCATGCAATAACTACAAGTACAGGAGAAAGCCCTCCGATCTCTCAAATCGGTTTAATCATTCTCAATCAATTATCATATATAATTAACATAAATAAAGTTTCAACTCATTAAATATGAATTAAGAAATAAATTTATCACTCGTTTTGATAGGTCTACTGATATGCCATAATTCACTTTATTCACGTCGTCTCGTTTTCGTTAAAACCGAAGGAGACAGGCACCTGGAGTGCGGTCCACGGAGGAGGAATCCCCATCGGCCTCTCGCGGTCCCCACAAAAAGGGCCTGGCCTTTCCGTGTGGGGCCCTTTCTAAAGTCACCCAGGCTGTTCCGAAAGGTGTCCAGCTGGACGTGGATTTAGCCGTTGGCCGAAATCAGACGGCTCAGATTGTTCGTCGGAGGTCGCGATCAGCACAGTGGGAGGGGCCCGCAGGCACTTTCTGCGGTGGAGATTGGCCGAAGGGGGAGGGGTTTGGTTGAGCCCGAGCCGTCGCGGTAAATAGGAAGAGAATCGGCCATTGCTGTCGACCGCATGGACTTTTTTTTATTCTCTCTCCCTCTTATCTTCTTTTCTTTATTCTCTATTGAGTCTATTTTTATATCTAATGGAGCATGGCCATGGCTATCACATGAGTTATCTAACTATGAAACTTTAGAAATGGTCACTATCGTTAATTATCTCGAGCATTTTGCTTAATCTCTTTTATATTTTCATATGACAAGAATGCTCATATTAGACAGATAAAACTCAAGCTCATGAGATATCTTACTTATCTTATAAATGAGGTAACATTTCATATGCCCAATTCACGTACGCCAATTGTAAAAGTAACCATTGAATCAATTTTACTTAATGTGTATGAGAGAGAGAGAGAGAGAGAGCACTTTGGGCCGCTTGAAGGGGGTTTAAAGGTGCGGTGACAACAGCGGCTCAAGCACGATGGCAATTAAGAAGGGAGCATAGAAGCCGCGAGAGTGGTATTTTCTCTAGACCAAAAAGAAAGAAAGTATGTGATCCAAAACAAAATGGTGCACGAGAAATTCACAACTTTCATCCTTTGGTGTTTAAAAAATTAGGAAGATTTTGCTGCAACAATCCATTCTGATGCCCTTTTTTCACTCGGACGCATCTACGTTGTCCTTCCGCAAATGAAGAGACCGGCAGGTATCTCAACATCGAGCCTCGTGTTGATTATACTGTCCAAACCGAGCTAAGCCAACTTTACGAAAACAAATTAACAAAGATTATTTGATATTTTTGCACCAAGAGGATAGGGCCACGAGGTCTCGACGACATTGATGTTATTCGGTCTCATTACGCGGTCGAGACAATGACTTCGAGCTTGACCTAACGGATACACATCAGCAGGAGGTATCTACCATGGATATTCTGCACTCAAGAAACCCTTTTTCTTATCCGATCAAAAGGTCACTAGGAATCCCATGGCCCGCTGTGAAAGAATGGCGAATCAAGTAAATGATCACCGACCAAAAAAAAAAGGGTAAATGATCGGATAGCTAAAGTCCAACGTTTGAATACTCTTCCCTCTTGTTCAAAGAAAAAAAAAATACTCTTCCCTCTTCTTGGTTTGCCCAGCCCTCCCAACTAGCCTTCTTTGGGCTTTGTCTAGAACTCCTGATGACAAACAAAAGTAGTTCTTCTATATGTATATATAAAGAAGTCTTAAACCTAATGTACCAAGACTAATTCAATATCAAAATCAAAATTTTTGTGCAAAATTCTAATTTATTTATTCCAATCAAATTCTGTAGAAAATTGCCAACAGTCTACTCATTGCCAATCACGCTACATGTTACACTGCCACATTAGCAATTTCTAATGATAATAAGTCAAAATGATTATATTGAAATTTCACGCATAACTTTTTTTTTTTTTTTTTTTATTAATTGATTCTAAAGTCTTAAATATTTTGAAGGGTAGCTTTGTCATTAGTTATTGTCCAAAAGTACTAAATTTATGTAATAATTCAATCTTCAATCTTTCAATTGTACTAATTGAGTTTTAAATATTTTGATAATTTGTCAATTTAGTTATAAATCTTATAATAGTTCCAATTTAGTCCTATATTGGATAATTTGCTAATTTAGTAATTTAGTTTAATTTTGTCCAAAAATCGCTAATGTAGTAGTCTAATCAATGTCAACCGTCATACCTTAATCTTCTAAAAATTATTTTCTTTCCTTTTTTTTTCTTTTCTTTCTTATTTTTTGTTCCAACTTTGGGTTGGCGACCATTATTTTGGCCCTCGCCAGCCAACAAGCAAGGGTCATGGCCTTGCCTAGATCTAGGTGAGGGCCCAACGCCCTAGTCGAGCGAGAGTTGGAAAGAAAGATAAGAACAATAAAAAAATTCAGAAAAAATAAAAATAATACAAAATTTGTCCAAGTTAATATTGATCATGTCATGTAGGACGTTGATGTTGACTGATTGCCCGATTAGTGATTTTTTATGTAAAAAAAAAAAGTTAAAATGACTAAACTGGCAAATCGTGAAAAGACTTAGCATTAAATTAACAAATCATTAAAATGTTTAAGATTAATTGGCACAATTAAAAGGTTTAGGATTAGATTGATCGTTATACAATATGTTTAGGATTTTTTGGACAATTATCTAAGTTTATAATTACATTGACAAATTACTGAGTTTATGTTTGAATTGGCAATGTATAATAGATTTCTTGAGACTGATGGACAATATCCCCATATATTACATGTCCATAAAGAAGTATATCAAAGTTGAGGTATCTTCGAATGCAAATTTGAACTGGTCTCCCTTTTACGGGAAAATAAAATTTATCAAAGTCACTCATTCGGGTTTTGTTTCGCATATTATGTAATTTACGGATTTGCAAAGTACTTTAGGATTCGCTTTATGGTAAACTTTCCCTTTCGAGAAAAACAGAACCGCTTTATTAAAAGAGGATCTGCTCACGCTGGTTTCTTAGAGTATTGGGGAATTATGCTCTTTTTTATTTTCCTCACTAGTTCCAGCGGTCATAACATAAAGCGAAAGACCGAATAAATTCTTGCTTTGCATATGAGCTCAGATTCGTTTGCTTTTCCATTGGCATTTCCTCTATTTGTGAAGTACATGAAATGGACTGAAATGACTATGATAGGGTTTCTCTTTTCGCATTATCACATTAGTACCTCATTCTCGCCTATAAGCATATATACTTCACTAAACATAAATAATATATTTTACTAAGGTACTATTACTCTCTCATTTGCAGATAACCCAGTAAAATCTATGCAAGTTAAGTATAAACTCATGTCGTATAGCGGAGTAATCAGCATTATAAG